>NC_089838.1:62361292-62668406 GCF_035609145.1 Eleutherodactylus coqui | reverse complement strand
CCAGGAACACCGAGGTAAAGAAGGTTCCACAGAGGTAGGCCGATGACTGAACAACCACTGAATGAGCAGCCATACACATGCTACAGTCATTCCAAACTGGCCATACAAGGGCATTGGGCAAGGCTAATCTTTGGCTGTAACAGCCTACTGCACCATATTATATATATACACAGCACCCTCCAGAAGTTTGGAAATGCCACTTAGAAACAGTTAAAAATACTGATGTTCTGGGATGCACTAGGAAAAACAAAAAACAAAAACACATTATCGTCCATCTGACTCTCGGAATCTGCGAATAATTTTGTACTCCTCAAGGCATTCATCTTTTGCCTGAGGGCTCCCACACAAGTGTTTGGAAGCCCTAAAACAGCCTTACATACTCTTGAAACTTCCGTGCCACAATCAATATTGGTCATGGCATGTAAGAGGCTGACAGAGGGAGGAGGCTTCCTCCATGATGCGATTGTCCCTCTGCCTTGAAATCAAGGAAGGATGATGGGTTGCCAACCAAACATCAGTCAATGGTGTCTGAGTCTGCCACTACTTGCCCTAGATAGTTATAGTGATAATACACTGCAGGATAGAAGTACTGCAGTGTATCATGTGAGTGATCATAAGAACACACATTCAAGTTCCCTACAGGGGCATTTAAAAAAACAAAAGTAACAAAAATGGTAAAAAACCTCTTATACGCACTTTTCCTTTTTTTTGTTTGAAAAAAAAAAATCTAACCAAAAACACAATTGGCGTGCTTACATCTGTAATAACCCGTACAATGAATTGAACATTTATTATCCCGCATGGTATACTCTAATAAAAAAAAAAAAAACACAATTTTTCATTCAGCCATGTTGGTGGAACAAAAAAAAATTATGGATTTATGGATCTTTGAAAGCAGCAATGTAAAAAAATAATAAAAAAAAAAAAAGTATATATACAATTTTTTTCTCCAAAAAGAAGGGTTTTTATTGTGCAAAATTGAACTCCCTCCCCACCCCCAAAAATACATTTTTATAAATACATTATTACACATACACACGATACCAAAATTATAAGTTATACAGACATATAGAAAAGAAAACTTATCTAGGGCGGTTTTAGACAAACATATGAAAACACATCCGTAATACGGATCTGTATTATGGGCGTATTTCAAAAGACTTTATAGTCATATGTCATCAGTTTTTCATCTGTATTTGCCTTTGTATCTTCATCATTTTCTATAGGGCAAATACTGATCCGTATTTACCCAACAGAGAAGAATTAAAAAAAATATTCGCCAAAAAAAATGGTGTTTCGAAAAAGGCCGTACAAAATGTGTTTAGCCCTGTAGATTTACATTAGCTCCGTCTTACCAACTCCTCATCACTGCCCTATTATGGAGCAAAAATACGCTCGTCTGAAAGCGGCTTTATACCGCATGAAGAACCCTGTAAAAAGGACAGAATTAATGTGTTTTTCCACTCAGCAATCCCCCCATCTCCGCCGCCCCCCCCCCCCCCAAAAAAAAATCAATATAAAGAGTTATACAATAAATGATATGTACCCCAAAATGGTACCAACAAAAACTCTAGCTTGCCACACAAAGAATATGTGGACATGTTAACGAAAAACTTACGTTATGGCTTTTGAAAACTGGAGATGAAAATCACCCAAAAATAGTCGTATCATTAGGTCCAAAATAGTTTGCATCCTTTTAGGGGTTAAAACATGGTGCATTTATAAACTTCTAGTGGGTGCCGTACGTTGAATGAATGCCCTGTTTCCCCGAAAATAAGACAGTGTCATATTAATTTTTGCCCTAAAAGATTTCACTTTTATACATTTACTAGCTGATATACCCGGCTTCGCCCGAGTTAATTTGGTACTGGTGTTTATCTGGTGTTCACACGGAAAATCTTATGAAGTCCTGGTTACTTTAGAGATACTGAAGAAAAACATATGTTCACCATTTTGCATGGTTCTCTGCGTTACCCAGGAAACACCACGGGAGGTAACCATGCGACGTTTCCTTCATATAAAATGACATCAGGAAGTGAGAGAATTAGATTCCGTACATAAAATTTGGACACTAATTCTTTTGCGCTAGAATTGAATAATTGAGTTGGGACCCATTAGCTTTCCCTATTTATGACATAATCAATGCTCGTGCCAAATTTCACGTTTCTATGACACCGGAAAGTGAGAAAATTACATTCCGCACGTAAAATTTGGACGCTAATTCTTTTGCGCATAGAATTGAATAATTGAGTTGGGACCCATTAGCTTTTCCTATTTATGTCATAATCAATGCCCGTGCCAAATTTTAAGTTTCTAAGGCATTGGGAAGTGACAGATTTAGATTATGTACGTTAAATTTTGACGCCAATTCTTTTGCGCTAGAATTGAATAATCGAGTTGGGACCCAATTTCTTTTCCTATTTTGGAGATAATCTATGCTCGCGCCAAATTTCATGTTTCTACGACATCGGGAAGTTGGAGAACTTTTGGCGAGTCAGTCAGTGAGTGAGTGAGTCAGTCAGTGAGTCAGTGAGGGCTTTCAGCTTTATATATATATATATATATAGATAGCTGCCTGGACACTATTTAAATTAACTTTTGTAATTAACTGTAACTAGGGCTTAATTTTGGAGTAGGGCTAACAGTTTAGGAATCCTCAAAAATCCTGAAAAAGCATTCTGCATCCTCAAAAATCATGCAAAATCATGCTAGAGCTTATTTTCAGGGAAACAGGGTAGCAACTAGTGGATAACCCATCATCGTTTGGCCAAAACAATTGTTTAAAAAAAAAAAACAATATTATTGCATGAACAAATGAAATAATCGTACCAGGCGATTGTTTCATCAATGTCTTTTTTTGTTTTATCTGTGCTACTTGCTTTCAATTGATTTTACTTAAAAGGATTGTCTGGAATTTAAAAAAAAATAAAATTGGCCTAAAAGCACTCAGCCAATCAATGACCTCAGGAATCTGGTGCCGTACATACTGCTGAGGCCATTGATTGGCTGGAGCAGTCACATGGATGTACACTCCCTGTCACAAAAAAAAAAAAATCAAACACCTCAAAGTAGTTGCTGTTTTGCTGCAAAACTAGGCATGCAGTTACATCTCAGGCAGATATGCAAATAATTAGAGTTCTGTCATGATTAGATGAACGGTCTTGCCACCCTTGGCCTAAAAGAAAGGCTCTCAGAAGCTAATTGTGTGCAGTAGACCTCTTTTTCGGCTTGAGTAAACCTATTGCCCAATGGTGCCTCCCTCTATGACACAATCTAAGAGATTTCACCCAGTCATCAGTTTGAGAGGGAGAGCATCATTGGAAGGCAAGAAGCTGAATGGTCATATTGACTAACTTCCCTCCTACCTGGGCCATTCTGACCAGACTGTTAGGCTTCTTACACAAGGGCCAACGCGATATTGAGACATGAGACTTGGCCCGATACCGCGCTCATGCGATGTACCAGTGGATGGGAGTTGTTTTTTGTTTTTTACAGAAAAAAAAAAACACAATGCCTTCCATCACTTCGGTGAGGCTGCGATCCTCTGGCTCAGCTTTCAGCCACGTCAGAGGATCAGCAAGAGTTTCCCATAGCTTTCAATGTGAAACCTCACATCGCACGCCGTGCTATGTGTTTTCCTTTACCATTGAAAACAAAGATACGCTCAAAGATAGGACATGGCGCTCATACATGTGACCCCATTCATATTAGGGCCATATTTGGATGGCCATGTAAAAGCAGCCTTAGGAGGTGTTGGGACCAGCAGATGATTGAGGGCACACATAAGGTGACCAGGCTCAGGACGCTCCGACAGACCACCCAGTAGAGATGATCATTTGATAGACTGACAAGCACGAGGAGCTGCAGCTATTTTGTTGTTCGCCATCCAGAGAGGGTGGCACCAGGGTTACAGGCCCCTGTTTTGGAACCATTTCCAGGTGGTTGGCTGAAGGAAATTTGGTCTCACATCCCCAATTACATGCACTGCCTATGACACTCACCCACAGTCACCTCCATCTGCAGTGGTATTGCACAAGATAAAACTGGACTGCTATAGAGTGGAACTAGTAGTGGTATGAGGGACAATGACAGCTCAGCCATATGTTCAGGATATCCTGTAGCCACATGTGTTCCTCTATGGTGGCTTCCAAGAGGCATTCTCCAGAAGGACCATGCTTAGCCTCACACACAAGGGGGTCACAGAAAGCCCCCACAACATTGTCACACTTCTGTTGCTGCCCGGTCACCAGGTTTATCACTTATAGAACATGAATGGGACCATCTGGGAAGCCAACTTCAGCAGCATAGAATTTGCATTATCATTAGAGATGAGCGAGCGTACTCGGAAAAGCACTACTCGCTCGAGTAATTGGCTTTATCCGAGTATCGCTGTGCTCGTCCCTGAAGATTCGGGTGCCGGCACGGAGCGGGGAGCTGCAGGGGAGAGCGGGGAGGAACGGAGGGGAGATCTTTCTCTCCCTCTCTCCCGCCCGCTCTCCCCTGCTCCCCGCTGTGACTCACCTGTCAGCCGCAGCGGCACCCGAATCTTCAGGGAGGAGCACAGCGATACTCGGATAAAGCAAATTACTCGAGCGAGTAGTGCTTTTCCGAGTACGCTCGCTCATCTCTAATTATCATGCATCCAAGCAAGAGGCGGTACAACAGGGTGCTGATTGATCAAAGTTCTGAGCAGCGGACCCCAGACAATCAGCTATTGATTACCTATCCCGACAATAGGTTATCAATAAAAATTGCCTGGAAAACCCCTCTAAGTCAAAAAATTCAGAACAGTTATTGACTTCTATGGGGAGTATTACATCCATGCTCTGCAACCGTACATGAGTCACGGTGAAGGAGAAGGTCAGCGATCCAAACCAAACAGGGTGATGCCACAACCGGCAATGATATGCTGTTCAACGTGTTGTTCCAAACAACTGTATTGAATGAGTCAAGCAGTATATTACAGGCTATAAAGCCGCTACATCCCCCTCGCAGAGGCTACTCCAATATGAAAAAGTGAAACAATGAACAACGAGCAACACATTGTGCAGATTATATACAAATGAAGTAAGCAGCATTGCAATATCCATATGGAAAGAACGGTCACATGGTTTCCTGGGTAAAGTGATTTTGCGTGCATTAAAAAATATACAAATTTGCAGGTAAACAACAGCTTACCCTTAAAACCGTGCGGCAATTATTGATCAAATGACACCTGCAGTGAACGGCATGTTGGACGGTTTCCAACCACATCACGGTCGCAATTTGTCAACACCGCCTCGAAGCACCAATATCTGTAGAACCTAGTGTCTACGATGATTTTCAAGTAGCCATCAACATCTAGAAACTAGCGTAAAAGTAGTACAAGAGTTGCCAACCATGACCAGATTCCTAACTAGTTACTAGGGGCATCAACTCTTTAGTAATATTTATAAATCTGCCATTACTTACTCTGGATAAACAGTTTTTTTTAAGTTAGATGCCCATACAGTACATGATAGAGCCTTGATGGACATTACCTATTGTTCCCCTTTTTTAATTTCAAAGTGCTGTGAATGTGTTTAAGACATAGTGCATGTAAATAATTCGGTCTAATTGCACGTCTATCTTACATTTTTGGCGAGGTAACGTGTGATCATGGAGCGATGCTCCATACATCACTTCATTATACAGTTAAATATTTGGTATTATCCTTCCACCGCACGGTTTACTGTTCTCATATGGCCATGTTATCATTTTAGAATAACCGTATATGCCACAAATATAATGTTCCTACATAAAAAGAGATCACAGTAAAATTGCATGCAAAGGTTAAAAAAAATATATAAAATAAAAAAAAAAATCAACTTCCTTTCCGCAAAATAAATTACATAAGCTAGCAAAAAGACACATTAACAGCAAAAAAAGGTAAAGTTACAAATGCCATGTGGCACAAACGGATAGGAATAGGCTAAATATACTGACTTCTTGTGAAAGTGTGAAGATGACCGGGAACAGCATGTCTAGTCTAAATTTGAGAGAAAACCAGGTGATCATACAAACAATTTGATAACTCCTCCCATGTATTTACGCATACACATGAACTGTGAGGTACGTCTACTCAACGGGATGTTTGACGTTTGTATCCACAACAGAATGGAGTCCCCTGCTAAGTGCGGTGGGGTAAGGAAAAGCGGCATTGTTGCTTGTGTAACCTAGATTTGCAAGCCGTGATAGAGCTTTTATGCTACCTGGAGGTCTCCCTGGGCTGACTTTGTATCCAGCTGCTTTGGTTGTGCCCAATGGTCTGCCAGGACTTGTTTTAAAGCCAGCAGCTTTGGTGGTTCCCAGAGGTCTGCCAGTGCTGGTTCTGTAACCTGCCAACTTGGTGGTACCAGATGGCCTTCCACGTTTGCCGGATCTGCCAAGGGTCTTCTTTTTCTTTAAATCACTTTTTGTGTCCAGGTCCCTGCTGCTTGTGGTCTGCAAATGTGCCTCATTGATGGTATCTTGAGTCTGACAGGAGATGTTCTTGTGGCTAACCGTATGGCTGTATTTACTAGGCTGGGTGGCATACAAGCCAAATTGCTCCACACTTCTCATGCTGTCTTGACTAAGGCAGGATGACTTGCCACTTCCACAAAAAGCCACACTGTTAGTTGTGACCGGACGCATCATTTTCTATTAAGAAAGAGCAAGCGAAAACGTGTAATAAGCAAGTGAATATTAAACAGAACATACACACCGATCAGTCGTCACATTAAAACCACCGACAGGTAAAGCCAACATTATATCATCACAATGGCGCCTGTCAAGACGTGAGTCATCAGTCGGTTCTTGAAGTCGAAGTGGTGGAAGCAGGACAAATGGGCAAGTGTAAAGGATCTGAGTAACTCCGACATGGGCCAGTTGTTGTGGCTAGAAAACTGGGTTTGGGCATCTCCAAAACAGATTCTAGGACAGAGCCATGGCGCCCAAGGCTGATTGATGTGTGTGGAAACAAAAGGCTGGCAGCACACTATTTCCATTACATTTGGTGGATAGAATAGTGTACTTGACTACGCTGTTATATCCTCCAAATACAATGGAAACCTGGTTGATCTCTGCTTGGCAAACGAAAGTCCGTATTTTCATCTGCACCCCGTTGTCAGGGGTCCAGATGGAATCCTGGGACGTATGCCGAGCATGCTGGGAACCCAGCTGTATAAATCATGTGGATGGGTGCGTCACATACCTAGGGAAGAGAACGCAAAAGGATGCACTGAAGGTAAAAGACAAGGCAGTGTGACTCAGGGCAATGTTCTACCGGGAAACCTTGGGTCCTTGTATTCAGGTAGAGGTTTCTATAACATTTATTACTTACCTAAACATTGCTGCAGACCACGTACCCCCCTTCAGTGGCTACGGAATTCCCAGTGGTCTCTTAACAGGATAATATACCCTGACACACTGGAAAAAGTGTTGAGGTGCGATTTGAGGAAAATGACAAAAGAATTCAGTGTTGATTTGGCCCCCAAATTCCCCGGATCTCAATCCAACTGAAGCCTCTGCGGGATATAGCGGAAGAACCACTCCGATCCATGGAAGCCCTGCCTCGTAACTTACAAGACAAAGGATCTGCTGCCAGATACCACAAGGCTCCGTCTGCAGTCTTGTGGAGTCTGTCTTGACAGGTCACATCTCTTTTGGCAGAATCAGGGGGAGCCACACAATATAAGCAGGTGGTTTTAATATTTTGACTGATCAGTGTGTATATATATGTCTCACACAAATAATTACCTCAGTCCACATCTAATAGACAATTCTACATTTCTATGTATCTATATGAGCGATCATCCACACACAAATGTATCACTGGTGGTTATTCTGCTCAATGGAAGGTGTCATGTATTTAATTCTATTAGTAACATTTAAGTATCTAGATGAAAAATAATGCGTTTAGTCTTTTATTACATGTTGCAGCGATTTTTTACCTTTTCCAGAGGCGACCATATTAGAGATCTACAATGGCTTCCTGTATAGACAGAGCAATATGGGAGAGAACGCATAGAGCATCTAATCTCATGGAGCAGAAGAGATGTACGCACAACTTTATCTGTTGCTATTCCTACAGCAATACCATAGAGCCGCTATTAACTGGACTTATAGCGCATATGGGGGCGCAAGTTAAACTCTGCGCCATTAGTACAGAGAATAAGAGATATTGGCTGATTGGGACTGCTCTAGTGGGCAATGTGAAAACTGTAGTGCTGCATGAGTTTTTTCATATGGTTAGTCACAAAATAGAAAATTAATAGGTTTGTAATAAAATTGTAGATCTTACATACTCTGTTGGAAAGCCCAAATTTTCATTATTGTAAAACGGAGCATGCACGTTAGAAAAATGTTGTCCAAATCCACTAATTTCAGCAGGACAGACCAACCATCTAATGTAGGAGTAGATTGGCTGTATGGCTGGTATTCGTTCAGCAGATATTGGGAACAAAAAAAAAAAAAAACGAACATTAAGGATCCATATGCTAAATTTCCACATTTGCTTTTTTTACGCTTTATTCTTCAGAGTGATAAACTACCACCAGAAGAGTCGGGCAGCAGCTTAATCCCCTCCGCCCATCAGCCACACCAAGCAAGCGTGTGTAGGGGGATTGGGGGGGATAGCTGCTCAGCCAAAGAAAAGCACGTTCAGCCAACAGCCAGTCATGTCCGTGTTTCCCTCTGCCAGTCTACCTGTCCTTTTCCACGGTTTGTCTTACTAAGCTATCCCTGTGGAAGCCAACTACTCAGTTTTTGTAGGTTTAGCTTGCAACTTCAAAAAGGTTTATATCGGTATAGCTAGACTCTGGAGACACCCCAGGAGCTCATGAAGATTTTGCTCAAGATCAGGTCTTAGAACTCAGTATCATTATGTGTTGTGCTCAATAAACTGCTCTGGTTACTGTATATTACATTTATAAAGGACCACTACAGGAAAAACTGATACACTGCAGTAATCACACTGCAGGGCCCAAAGAGACACTGTAAGAATTTTTTTCTCTCTCTCTTTGAATCTGAGAGTCATGCACCACTGCCTGCAAGGCCAGAACTAACCCCACGTATCAGGGTTTTCTAGAAGATTCCTTTAACCCCTTGAGTGGCACGCCCGGAAAATTTCCGGGGCCGAGCTCCACTGCTCATAACGATACTGCCCGGAAGATTTCCGGGCTATGTATCACTATGGGAGCTGCAGAGCACAATGCCACAAGCTGTGACAGTGTGCTCTGCCTGCACAGACCCACACAGAGCAGTGCAAGGGCTTTGAAAAACCAGCAGAAGATATTGCCGACATGCCGATATGCCGGCAATATCCCCTGCTTTGTTTACAGGTTGCCATAGAGACCATCGGCTTGTCAGAAGCAAGCCGATGGTCTCTGTGGCAGGGAGAGCTAGTTGTTAGCTGTCAGAGGACAGCTAGGTACTAGCTCTAACAGCAGAGATCAGAGAAAACCTCTGATCTCTGCTGTGTTAACCCCTTACATGCTGCAGTCTATGTGACTGCAGCATGTAAAGGGCTGTCACTGCAGCATGTAAAGGGCTGTCACCATCGGACCCCCGGAATGTGATCAGGGGTCCTGATGGGTCCCTGTGGAAGTCCCCTATAGGGACAAAAAAATAAAAAAAAATAAAATAAAAAAAATAAAAATTATTAAAAAAATAAAAAAAACACTTGTCTCCCTTTACTTTGTAAAAAAATCAAAAATACAATCACACATGTGGTATCCATGCGTCATAATGACCCAGAGAAGGAAGTTAATACATTATTTAACCCCTTAATGACATGGCCCCTTTTTTTCTTTTTTCCCCATTTCTTTTTTTCCTCCCCCCTGTTTAAAAAATCAAAACTTGTCCCGCAAAAAACAAGCCCTCATATGGCCATGTCAATGGAAAAATGAAAAAGTTATGGCTCTTGAGACGCAACTGCAAAACTAGTTGAAATTCAATGATTAGACCATTTTAAAAAACCTGCCCTGGTGGGCACGACAGGGTGATAGGAAACCTGCCACTCAAGGGGTTAAAAGGGGATGCTTTATCAGAAATGGATCTATTGTTTAAAGTCACTTTTTTATTTTAAACCTATTTTTTATGATACACTGTGTCAAAAACATCCAGCCCCCAGGAGGAGTTCTTTTGATGCAAAGCTCGGCATGCAGTTCCATCTTAGGCAGATATGCAAATGATGAGAGTTGTGGTGTGATTAGATGAACGGTCTTGCCACCTGAGGCCATAATCATGGTTCCTCTCTTGGTCTAAAAAGTCTCTCAGAGGCGCCTTGTGTGCAGTGGACTTTTTTCCACTTGTGTAGGTCTTGTTGACCACTAGACACCTCTACGACGCAATCTAAGAGATGTCACCCAGTTACCAGAGTCTGAGAGGGGCGCATTATTGGAGTGCGAGAAGCTGGATGGTTGTAGCCACTAATTGGCCGCCACCTGGGTGGTTCTGACCAGACTGTTAGGAGGTGTTGGGACCAGTGGATATGTGAGGGCACACACATAAGACGACTGGGCTCAGGACGCCCTTGAAAGACCACCAGTAAAGAGGATCATTTGATCATCATACAAGCACGAGCGGCTCTGTTCTGTTGTCCGCCATCCAAAGACAGGTGACATTGTTACAGGCCGCTGTGTCTGTCGGAAGCATTTCCAGGCGCTTGGCTGAAGGACATTTGGTCTCATGGAGCCCATTATGTGTACTGCCTTTGATACCCACCTACTGTTGCCCCCATTTGCAGTGGACTGCTACTGAGTGGAATGGAAAAAAAAAATTATATATATATATTTATTTTACCATTGTTCTTTGTGTTACCCTGTTGTGGTGTCCACTGTGTGGAAAAAAATGTCATGTTAACTTTATTCTTCTGGTCAGTACAATTTACAGCACTACCAAATTTATAACATCTTTATCTTTTACTACTTCTGCAAAATATAGCTTAGTGTTGCCATATTCTGAGAACCATGGAGCACATTCTTGACAATTTTTCCGGCAGTTTCTGGCGTAAAAGTCAAAAATTTTTGTACAAGCTGGTATTCTCTCATAAATTTGCAACTTATCTTCTTTTTACATTGGTCTTGCCACTTTTTTAAAAAGTGGGCAAGGCTTGTCAGGAGGGACATAAATTATGCCAGAAATGTATGCTCGGTCAGACCTGGCGTACACGTCTGAGAAGGCGCATAGAGGTTTTTTTTTAACATGTTGAACTTTTTTTTTTTTTTTCTTTTAAACACCCTTTTTGCTTTAGAGCCACAAGAAAACCTGTGATGTCTTGTATACCAGTACTTTTGCATAACAGGGTATTATGCTTGTCATGGACTAATAGATTTCCATACTTGGCAGGCCTGGAGGCCATTGTTAGGCCCTGGGCCGCCATAACAACCCTCCGCACTCTCTCATTGCATAGTGGAAGAGGGGAGAGATTGGGTGGCAGAGAAATCCCTCTTCAACCGTCTAACCACTTAGATGCCATGATCTTTGCCATGGCAGGCAGTTGTTAGCTGTATAACACATCCAGCATTCATCGCATACAGAGGAGGCTCAGCACTTGAGCCCGCTCAATACATTTCCTGAGTATATCTGCGGGTTAAAAAAATAAACATGAAACCTTGCAGTTTTCACATTGGCCACTGAGCCTCATAATGGGCTAAAACTTCCTGTTGCAAAGAGATTACTTTTCAGCATTTCTCTATGTGGCTGCTGTAAAGCATATTTCCAAGTGCTGTTAGCAGCTCAGGTAAGATGGCTGCCCCTATAATCACGTACAGCACAGCAGAACAAATCAATCTACCATCAGACATTAAAAACAGATGAATGTGGTTTTAATGAGTGCAACAAATAAAAAGTGATACATTCCCTTTAATGTCTCCGTAGCCATGGGGAATCTGTACTACTGGAAGTGACAACCTATAGACAGAGCATGTGGTAGGGGCATATACTGTAGTATTGTATGTGTCTATACTATATATCACTGAAAAGTACAAGATAACGAGTTAGAGAAAACAGCTGTATGCTCTGATTGGTAACCTGCCTTGATATTTTGTTCATCCAGAAAAAATGGATCGCAAAAACCAGGGTGGATAAATGATTCACGTACATGCATTCCAGGCAGATCCTGACGTCGAAACATGGCAATGTCAAAGAGCCTGCACTTAGAAGAAATCCAGAATAAAGCACACGCCTGCAATCAGATCTTCTAATAAAGCGTCGGCTGGAGATGGCCACAGAAAATGCATAGGGGCAATCACCGTCTCCTTACAGACTTCAACGTCTTCAGCCTGGAGAATGCAAAAAAACACATCTTAGATTTTGAAATTGCATCTGCAAAATAATATATATATGACTGCCTGCACACGGGCGGAAATCCTGCGGCGGGATTTCCGCCGCTTAAAGCCTACAATACGCACTCCTATGCAGACGGCCGCGGTTTGGCCGCGCGAAATGTCGCAGAGCCTCGCACAGATACGTCACTCACCCGGCCGCCGGCTCCGGTCTGCGCATGCGCCGGCTGCCGGCACATGAAAGAGCCGGGGCCGCCGGGCGCGGGTGAGTATGCGCTCATCTCTGCAGGCGGCCTTAGGCTACTTTCACATCTGCGCTGGTACCTCCATTCGCAGGTTCCGTCACAATGACGGGCAGCTGGGTGGAAGCCGAACATTGTAGTCACTGGGGTCTGGTCGGTTCTGTGATAAGACGGAGCCCTTCGGCCAGGGGTTTCCTCTCTTGTTCCCGAACGGAGCAGGAAAACGGAACCCCCAGATGCAGATGTGAAAGCCGCCTCAAGAAAGGCACCTGTGTATGCAGCTAACTGATAAGCGATGCCACGCTACGGTGACATATCAGTTGCCTTATGTGTTATACATACTTTACACCAAGGCGGCCACAAAACCTGCTAAACCCCTTCACAACTGCCCAATAGTAAGTTTACGTGTGGGCGGTCGTGAAGAGTGTATGCAGAGAGCTCGGGCGATGGTCCGCTCTATACCCAGCGGCTGCCAGCTCTGTCTGACAACCGCTAGTAACAACTGTGATCAGAGTTCGTCGTGATCGCGGCAGTTAACAGTTTCTTCTATGGTTGCATATTTGTTACACTTGAATGTTTCCGATCATCAAACTACTTTTAACAGACAAAGAGAATCACCCTAAAAATAAAGGGGTGGTCCAAGTTATACTTATGTTCCCCATGCAGTGAAATAACAAATCAGCATATACTCCCCTTTGTGTCCTGTACCGCAGCTTCAGGCCTTCACTCTGACATCACATTTATAGGCTGTCCCAGTCTGTTTATGGGAAGTCACAAGCACTGCAGCCAATGACAGAGCTCAGCATTCGATCATGGAGCCCTGTCATTGGCTGCAGTGCCTGTGACGTCCCTCAGACCATGCGGGGCTGCAGCCTGGAAATAAACAGAGCAGCGGTGTGGGACGCAGAGTGAGGGGAGTATATTTGTTATTTTACTGCATGGGGTACATACTTGTACTAAAAGAATATAATTCAGACGCCCCTCTAAGGTGTTGGAGCGGTCCAGTTAAAGTCCTGAGTTGAACCTGGTCGGTTCATGCTGAAATACCCAGAACCTTCGAAGGTGGAATGACGACTTTCAACAGCTATATTTTCTGTTCCCTCATGTGGTCTTCCTCTTATATTAGAGTCAGTTGGTTGAGCACTCCTGGGGCGCTCCCAGAACACATTCCATCTGAAATCTATGCCAGTTCGTAGCAGGAGTAAATTTTAGATCTGGCGCATGGAGGACCTGAATATGTAATAAATATTTTAAGATTCTTGTGTCTCTTGAATACATTTGTCGCTCTTCGCGATAGATAAACGTTATTTAGACCAGCATATCTACCCATTATGCTTCTTTCAAGATTCATTAAAAATGGATAAAGCGCAAAGAAAATCCTGCGGCCCTTGTGAACGGAGACTATACAATGTGTTCACATCCTTAGGCTTAGCGATTATGCTATCCAGCTAAAGTGGCAGTAATTAAATGGAAAGCCTACTCAGATTCCTGCACCTTTGTCGCCATCTGATGCAAAACTGTAGCTCATTCAAATGACAGTTTCGATAAATCAGTCCGAACTTTGCAGTGGAAACCATAGTTGGGGGGGCGGGGGTTCAAAAGGCGGTGTGAGTACCTTAAGGCTACACACACGACCGTGAAACTCCATTCCTGTAAATGGGGTCATACACATGAGCGATGACTTCCATCACAGCGGCGCTGCATGTCCTATTATTTCACTTTCCTCGGAACGCATCGCCCATTCAGTGGGACCTTAAAGACATCGTATGGCACTCGCACACTGCGATGCGCTTGTGTGATGTCTCCCATTGAAACACTTCCAACATGCTGTAACACGTGAGGCTCGGTACTTCACAGAAGCAATGAGAGGCGCCTCTGCCTAAATTATGCCGCGAATCTGTGGGTACATCACACATTGGCAAGTGCAAAATCATCCCGAGTTTGTCAGCCCGACATTGCATTTGCCCACGTGAATGCAGCCTAACATTGAAGTTTTGTGTAACGTCCACAACATCACAACCAGGAGGCTCATTTTACCGGCTTCGGAAGGATGGAAGGCTGAGTCAACCTTGAGCCGGCTACCTGAACCATGTGACGATTGAACCCGCAACCTTCAGGTCGTGAACGAGAGCTTAGGACTGCACTCTGTGCCACACAAGACTATCTATCTATATGAATAGAATTTTATATAGAGGATAGGAAGACTGCATGTTCAGTAATTTGTGATCTGCGCAGCCGTCTCAGAGCAATAAATGGAGTAAAGCTAATGGCCGCTCCTGCGGCTTGATGTTTCTTCATTGTCCAGACTGTACTAAAATGGGAGCTGAGGTTATCAAATATTAATGTGCCAGCAAAGCACTTGCTGTATGAATCTAATGAGGGCTGCCTAGAGTTAACAGCAAGATACCTGGCCAATATTCCCTCTACTAGACCTCCGCTGCCCACACGGACTGAGAAATGTAAGGGGCCGTTCACAGACCGACGCCTCCGGCAGGAAACGGTTCACAGACGGCTAGCATGCTGAATGGCCAGAGCTGTATACTCCAGGGCACACGGAGGCATCACTGGAAGCTTCTAGCCCTGGTGCAGAATCTGTAACAGGACCCACCAACCCAGCATGGGTCATTTATTACATTGGCGTCTTCTTATACTATATAGCAGCTTTCAGGCCCCCCGAAGGCATCCGTCTGAATAGCTATATGTTCCCCTGAGCCCGGCACCTGACTCACTCCGCTCCTCCAAGGACACTTCAGTGTTGGAAGACCATAAAGCCACAGTAGGAGGAATCCCAGTGGCTTTTGTCAATCCACCTCTGGTATCTCGTAGATTTGCATGAATAGGTCTTAGTAGACGTATTTGCCTTTCCCTAAAATTAAGCATCAACAATTACGAATTCTGATATAAAACATATGTATTAGTAGTTGTTGTCTATCTACATGTCCTATTTAACCCCTTAAGGACCAAGCGCGGTAAATATACGGCGCTTGGCCCTGGGCTTTAATCCTGGCTGATAGCAGAAGGAAGGCTCGGGATTACAGCTCCTGCAATCAAGCAAGAGCAGGTCAGGTCCTCGGCTGTAAGACACAACCGAAGACCCAGAGGAGAAGGGAGAAGTGGTTTTTAACCGTTACTGCCTTCTCATTTCCAGGCTGCATAACGCTGAATGAGTGAAATGTACAAAAGAGAGAAAATGCAAATGTTGCTTCTGCTATTCAGCCCAGCGATCATGTGACCGCCGGGTGCTCCTGTCACAGCAGACCCAGATCAGCGCTATTAGTGACTACTGTTGCTACAGGACTCGGTTTTCCCTGTAACTGGGGCTTCTATGGATGCGTCTTCTATTGATGTCCCAGCTACAGTGGAAAAGTGTGAAATTAAAAACAATGTAAATGACCCCCAGAGGTCTTATGACATCATAGATAAAAATAAATAAAGTTTAAAAAGTTATAAAATAAAATATATACAAAAAAGACCCGCCAACCAACACAGATGCCGTATGCGCCCTGTAATTAAAAATAAACTAATTTAAAAAATAAACTAAAAAAAAACAACAAAAAAACATTTTTTCTAGCTCAGAAAAATATGAACATACAGCCAGGCAGATGTGGATTAGGAAGTCACACCGCTGTAGGACCATTGTACGGTAGCCCCCCATGAGTTTAGTCTTTTTAACAGCAGGAACTGCGCTTCTATAGAGGATGTAATGCCCGCCACTTCCTGCTGCCACTTCTGGACAGATAACTTTTATACCTTAATGGCTGAATAGGAGTTTAAGAAAAATTACAGGTTTATTATTTACCCAAATGTGCTGGAAACAGCCCTATAGGTCACTAACTAATATGTTAGTAGGAGATCAGTACCGTCCTCTTCCCCTCCAGAGTGGCACTCCCATCCAGAACATGGCCACTGACACGTAATCGGACATGGCCAGCTGCAATTTCCACGGAATTACACTACTCACAGTGCATGCGTTTCCATTGGCCAACCCCTTTAATTAAATGATGTATATTTACTGATGAATTTCCAAAGTTCCTACGCAAAAGACCCCAGTATGAATAAGGCTAGCACTACACAGCTTCATTCTTAGGCTGCCTGTCCACGGGCGTTGCGGTATCTCATAGTGGGAGCAGGAGCCGGCAGATGGATCTCCGTTGTCAGCCTATCTGACAGATGGGCTGACTGCGGAGAATCGCGGTAAATTCGCAGCATGCTGCAAATTGCTGCCCGCAAGTGGAGAATCACAATGATTCTTCGCTCATGGACAGGCAGGGGGAAGCGGAGAGCTTTCACTGCGCTCCCCGCGGCCGGAATATCGCCGTGGGGAGCGCAATTCAAACCCGCCTTAAGGCCCTCTGTCCATGGCCGAGGCGGAATATTGCTAGTGATATTCCGCCGCGGGGGACGAGGAGGGGGGGGGGGGGGAAGCTGACAGGTCTCAACTGTGAGCCTATCTAGGCGACAGGGGTGTCCTTAACTCAGACATCCCCTTTAAGCATTACACAGTGTCCATTCATACTAATGTGCTGCTTGTGTAACCCCAGGCCGGTCCTCTCTAGAGCGAAAACTGCTCTTTGTAATTGCTCTAAAGTTTGCTATTGCGTTTTAATTCTGTTAACTTAGTTTTTGACCATTTTGTCTATTTAATTCTTCCCACTAAACTTCTGTCTAGCCCCCCCCCCCCCCCCCCCCCAAATAAAGAGAGCAGCGGTCAGCGAGTGTAAAGTAATCCAGCAGCTACAGAAGTCTGGTAATCACATGATCAGTAATGTGATCCTCCATGTATACAGGATGTGGCGGTATATATAGTGATGGACACATGCTCCTAGGATACCTTCTTTCGGGGTTCTTGCAACCTCCCTTCTGGTGAACCTTTTGTGGTCTTTAAATTTGGGTAAACAAAACAGTCCAGAAACCAACACCATTGCCGGCTCCGACAGAGGTTCTTGTAGGTTCCCTTCTGTCTGTATGTCCCCTTTATTGCTGCATGATTACAATGCGCACACAGTTAGGCCGCGTGCAGCGGAATCCAACCCTGTGCGCGGCCGGCGACCCCGCGTACTGATAAAGCCATGCCGTTGCTAGGCGAGGGCGCGGATCCCGCAACCTTTCCACAATAATGATTGTGGAAGGACTGCGGGTCGGACAGCTTTCAGTGAGTTCAATGGAGGCCGTCCGCATGGAATCCATTTAAAAATAGAGCATGCTGTGATTTCTTCCCCACAAGCGGAAAATCGCAATGGATTTCCGCTCGTGGACAGGAAAATAACACTTCTCCGTAGCATGCCATGGGCCGTATTTGCTGCGGCATCTGGAGGCGGACGCCCGCTCCGGATTCTGCAATACACATCTGGCCGTGTGCAGCCGGCCTTACTTTGCACAGCCCTCTAGTTTTTTTTTATGTGTCTTTTTTTAATGGGTTTCCTAAAAACTAATTTTTGAGAATCACTATACCTTCAGCTTTTTTGTTCTAGGCTTATTCCCCCCTCCAGTCTGAGGACCATTTTCTCTTCCGCTATCTGCAATGCTGTAGGTTTGTAAATCTGAGACTTAAAGGGGTTGTCCCGAGGCAGCAAGTGGGTCTATACACTTCTGTATGGCCATAATAATGCACTTTGTAATATACATTGTGCATTAATTATGAGCCATACAGAAGTTATAAAAAGTTTTTTACTTACCTGCTCCGTTGCTAGCGTCCTCGTTCCCATGGAGCCAACTAATTTTCGCCCTCCGATGGCCAAATTAGCCGCGCTTGCGCAGTCCGGGTCTTCTGCAGTCTTCTATGGAGCCGCTCGTGCAGAATGCAGGCTCCGTGTAGCTCCGCCCCGTCACGTGCCGATTCCAGCCAATCAGGAGGCTGGAATCGGCAATGGACCGCACAGAAGAGCTGCGGTCCACGGAGACAGAGGATCCCGGCGGCCATCTTCAGCGGTAAGTATTGAAGTCACCGGAGCGCGGGGATTAAGGTAAGCGCTCCGGTAAGCTTTGTTTACGTCCCTGCATCGGGGTTGTCTCGCGCCGAACGGGGGGGGAGTTGAAAAAAAAAAAAACCCGTTTCGGCGCGGGACAACCCCTTTAAGGGAAGAAGACTGATATATGGAGAAAGCAGATGCGGCGCCATGTTTAGAGAGGATCAAAAGGCCACAAAACTCCAAAGCATTTAAGAAGATGAATCCACAAACAAATCGCCTCGGCTCACGTAAAGACAATGCGGATCTACAGACAGCCGACAAGACACATTATGGGGAAAACCAGCGCTTTGATGTGTTCGCTGCCGCTTGCGCCTATTTTAGAAAGACAAATAGAATTCTAGAATTGTAACAATTTCACAAGTCTTTGTGGTTACTTCTTTGAGGCCGGCACACAGCAGGCAGAATCTTTTACCACCTCGATCATGGCAAGTCTCATTATATCTATGATCCACCACTACCTGCCCATAACGTACAATTTAACCCCTTAAGGACCAGGGTGTTTTGGCCCTAAAAGGACCAAACACTTTTTAGGGATTTTACCCATGTGGTGGTTTTACTGCCCTATTTTTTTTTCTTCAGCTACCAAAATTATTTTTGATGTGTTTTTTTCCCGTGACAGATAGGGCT
The DNA here is from genome assembly GCF_035609145.1 of Eleutherodactylus coqui. Classification (NCBI taxonomy): domain Eukaryota; kingdom Metazoa; phylum Chordata; class Amphibia; order Anura; family Eleutherodactylidae; genus Eleutherodactylus; species Eleutherodactylus coqui. The sequence continues at coordinate 62,649,281 of NC_089838.1, read as the reverse complement.
TTTTTTTTTCTTTTTTTCACTGACTTTTTACTTCCAATTTTTAGTTTATTTTTGTAACTTTTTTTTTAACATCTATATCCCCCATGACATATAAGACCTCTGGGGGTCATTCAAATTGTGAAATAAAAAAAAACACAACAGTCACTTTTCCAGTGTACCTGGGACATCCATAGGAGCCCCAGTTGCAGGGGAAAAACAATAGTCACTGGCAGAGCTGGTCAGAGTCTGCTAGGACCCTGCAGCTCTGTGGGTACCCGGCAGTCACGTGACCGCTGGGTCACATAGTGGAAGTAACACCTCCGCTACGTATCGCTCATTGAGCGTTATGTAGCCTGGATAGGAGAGGGAGAAAAGGTTAAAAAACGCTTCTGTCTTCTCCTCTGGGTCCTCTGCTGCGTTTGACAACTGAGAACCCGACCTGCTCCTGCTCGATTGCAGAAGCTTTAATCCCGTGCTGTAGTTCTGCTATCAACTGGGATTAAAGCCCAAGAGCCATATATTTACCGCACTTAGTCCTAAAGGGATTAAATATATACCGTATTTTTCGCTCTAGAAGACGCACTTTTTTCCCCTCCAAAGTTGGGTGAAAAAGTCAGTGCGTCTTATAGAGCGAACGTACCGAGATCAGACCCGGCCGGAGCTGAAAAGGATCGCAAATCCTTCTTACTGAGCTGCCGGCCGTTTGCATACAAAGCCGGCACAGCAGTAGAGCAGAGCGGCCGCACAACAGCTGATTGCTGGGGGCGGGGGAGGAGCAGGGAGCAGAGCGGCCGGCTCGTACAGCAGCTGATTGCTGGGGGCGGGGGAGGAGCAGGGAGCAGAGCGGCCACACAACAGCTGATTGCTGGGGGCGGGGGAGAGCAGGGAGCAGAGCGGCCACACAACAGCTGATTGCTGGGGGCGGGGGAGAGCAGGGAGCAGAGCGGCCGCACAACAGCTGATTGCTGGGGAGGAGCAGGGAGCAGAGTGGCCCGTACAACAGCTGATTGCTGAGGGCAGCGGGAGGAGCAGGAAGCTATTATATAGACAGGCAGTTCCTGCTATATTGTTGACAGTGTGATAAAGATAGCAGGTCCGCTCCACACCAGCACCCATACAACAGATGATTAGTGAGAGGGAGCTGCTGCTCCCCCTGCCTCAGCAGTCAGCTGTATGTACAGACACTCTCACATTTGCCAGCTACATAGGAGAGGGAGGGGCAGAGGGAGAAAGAGCTGCCTGTATTGTGTATATATTTGTGCCTAGTTATGCATAACCATAATGATACATGCCATGCAGGGTTCCTGGAAAGTTGGGTGACAACTAATGGAATCATTACATTGTCACTCAGCTCTTCCAGGATCCTGAATGCCAACTGCAGAGTTATGCAAGCATGCATACCACATACATTGTCATAACTATTCAACGTGGGATTCAGGGCTCCTGGAAAGCTGGATGACAAGTAATGAGATCACCATTACATTTATACTCAGCTTTCCTGGATCCTGAATGACAGGTTGACCTAGTGGTATATACTTCATTCCGAGGCAGTACTACTGTTCTTTATTTCTCCTGTAATACCTCCCTCACTGCCTGGTCTGGTGAGTTCAAAATATTTTTCTCCTATTTTCCTCCTCTAAAACCCAGGTGCGTCTTATCATCCGATGCGTCTTATAAAGCGAAAAATACGGTACATTGCGGACTTGTGCACTTTTTGTTGGTGAGTGATTGGGCACCTACATTATACAGTAATAATGCGTTACAATGTCCATATTTGACCTGTTTTCCATCTTCTTTTGATGAAAAAAAATTACTAAAATAAGAAAATAAGTTTGTGAGAACTGCTGCAGAGCCACGATGTGAACACTGACTAAGGCCTCATGTCCACTGGGAAATTCGGGCCTGCGCAGATTCTCCATGCAGAATCCCGCAGCGGGTCCCTCCTTTCATGAGGCCTGAAAATAAAATTAACTTACCTGTCCGGACGCTGCGGATCTGCTCTCCGTCGCGGCCGGATCTTCCTTCTTTAGCCCGGCGGATGTGCTCGGCACTCCGGAAGCGTGCCGCGCGCATGCGCCATGCACTCTTTTGTTGTTTGAATTCCTGCTCTCCCGCGGCAGAGCAGAAATTCAGCTGCGGGTCCGGATGGCTTCCATGGAAGCCTGCGGGAGGAGTCCGTGCGGGAAACCCGCAGAAAATGGAGCATGCTACAGGGGTCCAATGCATCCCTGTGGGCGCAGATCACGCGTGGGGGACACCCGCGCGGATTTCCTAAATATAATTAGCCAGTGGATATGAGGCCTTATGGAGAATAAACATTAAGGCTGGGCTCACACAAGGCATAATTGCCGTGGAATGTCTGTGTGGACTTTCTGCATGGACATTCTGCCCGCAGCTTTAATCCTGGGATTTGCCAGCAAAGTGGACGAAATTTGCAAAAATCTTGTCCACACACTGTGGCTAATCTGTTGCGGCCAAGCCGTGCTGATATCGACATGCCAAGTGGAATTCAAAGACGAGACATATCAATTCTTTCCCCGTGTCCGCGGCAGACGCTCTCCTCTCTATGGGGAGAGGAATGTGGGCGGCGAAGCTGTTTCAAAACTCGCGGCGATAGACCGCGGCTTTTGAAGCTGCATTTCTCCCGTGGAAATCTTGCGGTATTTCCATGGTCATTCTGTGAGATTTCCACGGGATTTCAGAGAACCCAGCCTAAAATGTATTAGAATGTTACTTGAGTAAACACAAGATATTCCCATTGGGCAAGTAGTCCACTATGAAGACCAGTGAAGTAGAAAGAGTACTTTCACATAAAGCTCATTTGCTGGGATTTTCCAAAGCAGAAAGAATAAGCAACAACAGACAGCGTTCTGTGTGGCTTTTGGTGCGGATCCTCAGTAGACGCCCATCCCTGATAGAAGGGGGGACATTTTTCCACTGCAGAAAATTCACGGCCAATTAGCTTTGTGTGTACGCACCCACAGACCGGCTTACAAGGGCAGAAGGATCTGCTCACACCGGAGTCAGGATTTCCATTTTTTTCCTTATGTCATAGAAGCAGAAAAAAAGAAACAAAATACCGTTGATGGATACTGACAGGGCCAAATTAAATTCATTGCCTCTTATTGGAAAAAACAAACAATCGCCCTTCATGCTGCACTCATGGTTTGCCATTTCCGATGGAATCTCCTGATGGAGCCTTACAGCAATGAGACATCTGGTGGCCGGATCATTTATCTTCTGCACATCTTAACCAGCTGAGGGCCTGTCCAGACCTCGTTTTTGGTTTCATCCAGGGATCCCATCAGAGTATCAGTTTAAAATCCCAAATACTTCACCCCTGGATGGAATCAGCCTTGGCAATTAAGGAAAATTGCCAAAAAAGAGATCAATAGGTCTCAGTTCATTTTGCACCGGAAACAACAACATAGTAGACGGCAATTTTCCTTTAGGCACAACATGCTGAAAATGACAGAAACCTATCAGAACAAAGACATATGAGTCTCGGCTTCAGCAGTGTTATATTTTATATGATTATTTGCCTAGATAGCTTTCATCCAGGCCCCAGGATTCTTGTCTAAGTTGCAGTAAAGCTGCACGCTCACACGTGTATAAAGCAGCTCAGTCCGCTAATTGAGTCATTACACAGCTCACTGGCACTGTCTGGTCAGAAACCTGGCGCTTTCACAACAGCCCGCAGCGCACGGCTGCCAATACACCTGCTTTTACTGCCCAACGTAGCACGGACAGTTCTACATGTCTCACACAGCGGCCCCGGAAGATTAATGGTGCCCTGCAGGTGAGGGGGGGCGGACAAGTTTGTCCAAGGCCGGGAGAGAGGAGGACAATTATCGGACATACAACGACTGGTATAAAATAAGCAAAATAACACAGATAGAAGATAATACTAGTTCTCAGTAAGGGCGCCTTCACACTGGGGCCGATGTTTCAGTAGATCTTAACCTTGCGGATTTAGAGCAGAATTTTTCTCATTCTCATGACTAGTACTGGAAATCCTCTGGAAATCCTGTCCCGTGTGAAGGCACCCTAGAAATAGAGCCCAAACATAAAAGCCATTACCAGTATTTAGAGCTCATGTGGCTCGGAGGTGTCCTAAACTAATTGCAAAACTAGCAATTCGATATTAAATTCTCATTATTTTACACATAATTACTTTTTACAAGATAACTTTTTGGAACTAAAACCATTTTCCACGGGGTTTTGAACGATAATCGTCCAGTGTAAAATCATGCAGAGACTGAACGAGAGTCATCCAGTTCAGTTTAAGCAATCTTAAAATCCTGAACGATGATCGTTCGGTGTAAACAGCAACCGTTCAGTACTGAGCGGCCACTGCTTACAGTGAATGGAGAGGGGTGAGGGAGAGAACTCTCCTCCAGCTGCCCCACCTCCCTGCTGGCCGCGCTGTCAGCTATACTCACTCCTGTGTAACAGCACGGGAGCGAATATACACCCGGTTCATAATCCTCTCAGGACTAATGAGGCAAGGCTTCAAATCGCAACCAAAACGGTCACTAATACACCCAAGACTCTAAGTGACAGGTGAGCTATATGCAAAAAATCTTGTCGCCATTTGCATACTCTAGTGCCTAGAGTATGCAAATGGCGACAAGATTTTTTGCATATAGCTCACCTGTCACTTTTCTGCTGCTGTAACTTTAAGGCTGCCTGTCCATGGGCGGGTTTGAATTGCATTCCCCACGGCGATAATCCGGTTGCTATGGAGAGCGCAACCCCCCTGTCCATGAGCGGAGAATCATTGCGATTCTCTGCTCGCGGCTAGCAAATCGCAGCATGCAGCGATTTACCGCAGTCAGCCTACCTGTCAGATAGGCTGACAGTGGAGATCCGTCTGCTGGCTCCTGCTCCCGGGCGGAGGATCTCCGCCGCAGGATACCACAACGGCCGTGGACAGGCAGCCTAAGGAGAAAAAAAGAAATCTCCCGTGTCCAACCGCTGTGCCGCACATTAAACACATGAACTAAACACGCCTCTTACCTGGACTAGTATTTAATTTCCCCATTACAATCAGCCACTGCCCACCAGAGAAGATCACAAATTGAAAGCCCTGCCCTCAGGACATTTACAAACATCCCTGCCCTCTGTGCACATAACCCAGTCATGCTGCTGGTACCCACCCTGAAGATGAAAGGGCAGCAGCAAAGCAGGCAGGCACCGAAGAAGGGCTGCCCAGATAAGCATCCTCAGGGGTGTACAGCCGGCCATGTATTCTGAAGATAGGAAGAGAAGGGCAGCAAGTTTACAGTACAGATGTATACAAGGGACCTAGTCAGTGGGATGGTGGGGAAGGGCCATCTAGTGGCCACAGCTACTGTGGAGATGGTGGGGGAGGGGCAGCTGGCTGTTTACTGGTAGTGTACAGATGGTAGGGGAGGAGCTTCTGGCTGCTTTGTGCTACTGTGGGGCGCCTGGCTGCTGCTATTGTGCTAGCGATATGATCATCTGTCTACAAGTGGGCATTGGTGCCTGCAGTGCCATTTATTATACCCAGGGGGGAGCATTATACCACAAGGGGAGTGTTGGATGTGTATACTAGGGCACTGTCTAGACTACTAGGGGGCCACCCCGAATGTGTACAATCCTTAGTTTTAAGCATGCCCTAAAAACACCCCTCTCTAACGTTTTCCCTCTTCTACACTCTGCTTCATCCTAAGGCATGCAATATCTGTATAGACGCAGGTACTGGCTCATGTAGCTTTATGGATACTATGCTACTTCTTTAAATGGACACGAGCCTTTCAGACAATATATGCTCATCTAACAGCCTGTGTACCAATCTTGTGATATACTTGCATTAAAAAAACATTTGTTTTACCTTTAAAAATGTAGTTTGCAGTGCCTGCTACTAGGGGTCTCCTTTCAGCACCTTAGCAATCCACTGCTTGTTGTTAGGAATTTAATTTCTCTAGTAACAGGAATATGGAAACATTGCTAGTTACTACATGCAACAGAGGAGTGGATTGGAGCAGGGATCAAACCGATTGCAAACAGAAAGCAAATGAGCAAACAATGATACCCTGCAGAATAAGGCCTCATGTCCACGGCATAAATTTTCCAGAAAAATCCACGCGGGACTCCAGCGCGTGTGATCCACGCCCAGAGGGAATCATTGGATACCTGCGGATGTCTTTTTTTCCCCCCGGTGTGCGGATTGCACGTGCGGGAAAACAACCGCAGCATGCTCCATTTTTATGCGGTTTTCCCGCACAGACTGTTCCCGCAGCTTGCATTGAAGCCAATGGAAGCCGTCCGGATCCGTGGCACGTCCACAGCTGTCACTGCGTCCGTGCTGCGGACCGCAAGAAAGCAGAAGTTTTAAAAAAAAAAGGGCACGGTGCATGCGCAGTGCAGAAGAGAGAAGATCCGACTTTGACGGAAGAGAGCCCCGCAGTGTCCAGACAGGTGAATATAATGTATTTGTTGGCCTCATGTCTGCGGGCCGGCTGGAATCCGTTGGGAAATTCTGCACGGGAAAATCGTGCAGGCCCGTGTACATAAAGCCTAAACAATTATTATTAAGGGACAGCTCCAGCAAAAACACATCTTTGCCCCCCTCATCTGATTGCCTGGGACACTTTGGAGGTCTCCTGTTTGTGTTGTTATCATTTCCATGCAGTGCAGCCCCTTGTCTGATGCTTATCAGGTGCCATCTTGAGAGTGAGTGTTTTTAGTTTCACTTTTAGCATTAGCGCGATGCTTCAGCACAGTATTAGCTAGAGGGCTATACCATTCTGCCTGGAGGGGGTAGGCGAGGCAGTTTATGTATCATTCACTTCTATATATTCACCTAAATAAGCTACAGGCCATAAGTATACAGTCAGGAGGATGAGCTGTAATCTCCTCTATTATACCTGTGTGATCTTTATCAGTAATAGTGACAGAAGAGTCTTACGTTTCCCTTCAAAAAGTCTCTGTGGTAGGATTCATGTAATAGCACCACACAGGCTGAGAAATTGACTAGAAACTACACACAGAAATTCAAGTAGATCCGAGGTGGTCAGAGCAAAGATCACATGACTATCTGAGAAGAGAAATAACTTACCAAGGTAACACTAGCTCACTTACACATACTAGGGAATCGCTACATAGCGAATAAAAAAATATCACTGGAGTGGCCCTTTAACCCCTTAACACCACATGACGTAAGGTTGTCATGGCAGTGGGGTACTTAACACAACATGACGTAACCTCATGTCATGTGGAGGCCGCAAGATCAGAAGAGATACCGCAGCATCCGGTTGTCATCGACAACCGGCCTCTTGCTGCAAAAGTGGGGGTGCATCGGGACAGCGACCACCGCTGTTAACTGCTTACACACCGTGATCTAGCTTGCAGCGCTCCCTCTGTGACGTCATCGGACCTCCGCGATGTAATCACGGAGGGCCGACGGGTTGCAATGACAACAGGGTGCCAAATACAGGCGCCCTGCTTTGCAAGTGCCTATGATCGCTATAACAAGCGATAAGGCATTGCAGGACAGAAGTCCTGCAATGCTTTATCATAGCGATCATAGGTGTTATGCATCAAGTTCCATAAAACGTTAAAAAAAATAAAAATAGCGTTAAATTTTTTTTAAAAAGGTAAGAAAAAAAAAGTAAAAAAAAAACAAAAAGAAAACTTTTTTTGTGCTGTTCCCCCTATTAGTCTAATAATTTTTGGAAATTACTATTCCCTTTAAAACCATAATCCCCTCTCGGCACCATTTTATATTGTAACATAGAACATAAAATGTTGAATAACTTGAAGAAGTTACCCTATGAAAAGTATTCTTTGTAACTGAAGAGGCGGTTAAACAACTATATTTCCAATAGTAGTGTTACGTTGTTTATATAACTGCTATGGTCATCTTTGGCAGTAACCCTCTTGTTTCCACTGTGCTAAGAATGTGTATGCCCCTCCTCCGGCGTTCAGCGGTGGACACACACATGCAGTAGCGTCTCAGATCTCCGGCAGGAAGACAGGAGAAGCACCAGTTACTACGGAGGCAGCGTTCAGGCTGTCTTTACATTAGAGATCTTTCAGACAGAGACCGAGATCGAAAAATCGCAGCAGGTCCTAATTTTGAGGGGATTCTTTTAAAAGAATTGCCCATTATTTTTATATTACAGCTTAGGAAAAAAAAATGTAGCGCATGCGAATGTAATGTATTTACCATTTTAGTTATTAGAACTACTTGCAAGGGGTTTTTTTTCTCTTTGCACCTGAAAAACGCATGTAGATTGATGCGAATCACACAGGTTTAAGATCAAAATGCATCGTACATGCGTGCATGAAAATGGCTAGTCAGCAAGCATGAGGAGGGCCATATGTTCACTGCCATACATCACACTCGCCCTTGGAAATGTGGCTTCCCAGAGTACCGAATCACCATGCACTTTTGAGAGATGGAGGGGAATTAGGTGTTGTGTGGGGAACTCTACTACTTGCCCATGTGGCCTTGGGCTACTCGCAAATGGACAGATTTAAAGTTGTGCCCGATTTTTGGCAGAAATCGGGAGAGACACCTGCATATACCCTGAGGCTGAAGGTACAAGAATAGTACTTGTATTTTCCCACTATTAACCCGTGTGTGATAGCGGCACCTGCTGGGCATGTGGTGCCTGGCAATTGTGGGGAAAATGTTGGTGCTTGCGGCTGCCGCCTTATAATGGCAACCTAGGAGAAACAAAGTGACCTAATAGAGAGAACACCTTTCAGTGTTTCACTTGCTGAGAACAATCACACTTTGTTCTACCGGCTAACGCTACCAAACTCGTCACAGCTGCTGGAGACACCATGGCGAATCCTCTGAACGGAACCAAACAGAGCCATCGGCTGTTCCATGCTGCAAATATAGCGGAAACCTTTGTAAAACGCTCACTAAAGTGGTGTCCATCACACTGGTGGAAGTGAGGGCTTCTGTTTGGGTCCATTCAAGGGTTTCGGCACACCACGGTTTTTGGGTGCTGTGACAGAACCCCCCGATGTAATCCCACGGTGTAGTAAATACCATTGTGTGAAAGTTCCCTTAGGGTATGTTCACACGTAGCGGGAATGCGGCTGAATTTCTGCAGCGGCAAATTCTACAGCATTTCCACATCTAAAAGAGAGTCAAAATCTCATGCGAAGCTGATTTCAGAAGATACAGCGCTCCCGCACCCCTATAGTCTTCACATTATCAGCGGTACCCGGTGATCTGTAATAAAGGCAGTGCTGCTGGTCAGGTATAGCCAGCTGCGTACCAGGGGGCTCCAACAGCCAAAGACCTCGGAGGTGCATTCCCGCTACGTGTAAACATACCCTTAGGGGTACTTATATGAGAACTGCAGTGTGTCTCACAATTTTTAAATTGACCTTTTAAATCTGGAAGGAATCTGGAATGAAACCACGAAAACGCAGGAAGAACATACAAACTCCGTGCAGATGTTGTCCTTGGTCAGATTTGAACCCAGGACCCCAGCACTGATTGGCAATCGTACTAACCACTGAGCCGCTGTGCTGCCCAGAATTAACGGTGAGAGGGGTCTTCCCACAACCTTTCTACAGGATAGGCTAAAAGTCATCACCCCAGCAGCGTTCACTAGACAGGGTCCCCAAGACTGCGCAGTGCTCAGCTGTTTCCAACACTCCCATAAACCCAACCACTGCGCCCTTCAATCTCATGGGGTTGAGGTGGATTGGAGGGCTGGTTCCCCTCATAATGATCGTGGGGCTCCAAGCAGTCATATTTCTAAGGGTACGGTTAGACCTGCCGATTTCTCGTTTGAATGAGCGAATGAAGTCAGAGTTAAATGGGGCAGCCTGGTTATACAGCAGATACACCGTTGGCTCATTCAATGATTTTTAGAATAATCAACAGAGTGATTTATCGTTCGCCGCCGGCTACGTTTACACTGAATTGTTCATTTGTGCTTATTTGAATGATTTTTGTAACAATAATTGTTCTGTTCAGAGGGCCTTTACCCCTCGCATGGTGCTTCATGGAGGAGCCCAGCAGATGCCCAAAGAAACCATGGATGTTCACCGACACCCCCTGGCCTCCAGGCCGTGAAATACATTGGGATGAAAACAGGGTGCATCCGACGGGTACTGCCCGTGTCTTTCATGCCTGTTGGGTAATAACACCACAATGGTGTCATTGTAGGGCCGGGGTCACATCTGCATTATAGCCTCCGGTCGGAGGTCCCAACGCACATCCAGCTCCTCCGGTAGAATGCTGTCACTTAGCGATGGTGCGGGTACCTGCGGCCCATTCACAACGTTAACTGCATATGGACCGCCGGGCAGACGGCTGCATCTGTGTAGAATCTGCAGAACAATAGCATGCTGCCATTCCTCTCCCACTCGTAGAATATGCAATTCATATCCGTGAGTGTAAAAACACATTTTGCATGGCTTTCAATGCGCCGATTTGCTGCGGATCCTCCATGTGGAAACAGAGCGCGGATTTCACATACGAATCCGGTCGTGTGAAGCTGGCCTTAACCCCTTCCTGCTCCAGGACGTACATTTATGTCCTGCAGCGTTGGGGTATCTATGAAGAGAGATCATCATACAGCGTGGGCATCGGCTGTTTATTACAGCTGACACCCGTGGGCAATAGCTGCAATCGGCAGTGCGGCCGATCGCGGCTATTAACCCTTTAAATGTCGATGTCAGAACTGATGTTCGGGATCCCGTACGGCCCCCCCTAAGTGAGATCGCAGGGAGCCGTACAGGTGTTATGGCAGCCGGGGTCCTTCTGAAAGGCCCCAAGGTTGCCTTAGCAGACAGCGTATCAAGCCATCCCCGTGGGGTGGCTTGATAGACTGCCTGTCAAATCGCAGTATTATGCAATGCTATATACGTCATGCTGCAGGAGCAATCAAAGCATAGCTAGTTGTGATCCCCCAGGGGGGCTAAAAAAAAAAAAGAAAAAATAAGATCAATAAAGTTTTATTAATTAAAAAAAAAAGTAATAAAAGTTTAAATTACCCCCCTTGCCATATCTATAATAAAAAAAATCTAAATCATATAAGAAAAATACATATTTAGTATCGCCACGATCGTAAAAGTCCGATCTATCAAAGTAGTGCATCATTTACCCCGCACGGCGAACGTCGTCCGAAAAAAAAAAATTAAGAACGCCAGAAATGCTTTTTTTCAGTCACTCTTTTTCCCAGAAAAATGTAATAAAAAGCGATCAAAAAGTCATATGTATTCCGAATTGGTACTAACAAACTACAGGACATCCCTCAAAAAATGAGCCACCGCTGAACTACGTCAAGGAAAAATAAAAAAGTTATTGTGCGCAAAAGATGGCGGTAGAAAATAATTTTAAAAAATGTAATGTCTTTGAAAAAAAAACAAAAGTAATACAGCAAAAAAATAACTATACAAGTTTGGTATCGAAGTAATCGTACCGACCCACAGAATAAAGTTATCATGTCATGTGTGTAGCAGTTTGTGCGCCGTAGAAACAAAACGCACTGAAAGATAGCGGAATGTGGTTTTTTTTTCATTTTACGCCACTTATTTTTTTTTACATTTTTCAGTACATTATATGGTACTTTAAATGGTATTACTAAAAAATACAACTCGTCCCGCAAAAAACAACCCGCCCTCCTACAGCAATGTAGATGGATAAATAAAGGAGTTAGGGGGTTTTTTAAAAGAAGGAAGGAAAAACAAAAATGGTAAAAAAAAAATTAAAAAGGGGGCCGCGTCATTAAGGGGTTTTCCATGAAGAATACTACCTACTAGTTGATCAACTGGGGTCCGCAGCTCGGGAACCCTGACCAATCAGCTGAGCAGGCACATGCTGTCAGCACCGCAAATACACAGAGGTCGGAGTGGAAGTCTCTGCGCCGACCTCCGTGTAGTGGCCGGCACATGTAACTACAGGCACCGCTCGCGTTGATTTCAATGAGAGCTGTGCATGCAGTTACAAGCGCCCGATCACTATACAGAGGATGGTGTGAGGACTTCTGCGGCTTCTGCTCGGACCTCTATGTGTATGCAGCACTGACAGCATGCGAACGTTCCGCTGACTGGCCAGGGTTCCCGAGCGACGGAACCCGGACGATCAACTATTGATGACCTAACCTGAAGATAAGTCATCAATAGTATTCTCCATGGAAAACCCCTTTAAGTGGAGGTAATATGACACAGATGGTGCCGGGCAGAAGTGAACATTTGCCTAAACAACAAGGTTACCACCTGCTCCCAAAACGCCCCCGAGCAGGTCAAGAGGTGAAGTGTAAACAAATTCGGTGGGGAAGATCTCAGCCAAGAAGGAGTCAAAAGGGCAGCTCAATGCGAACGATTAAAATCTCATGCATTTCCTATGGTGTTTCCATAATTTTGTCCACCCCCTGAATATATATCTCGCCAACAACGAAGGACTTGACCAACTGTGTAATTTCCGTCCAGCCCTGAACTGCTGTGGAAGTCCCACATCTGACTAGACGTGCAGTAAGAGGAGTCGTCCCCAGAACACTAGGAAGCCCCTAGTAACTGTTGCCGGTAGGTAGCTTACGGCATCACCACCGGCCGTGCCGACTCACCCCTACGGTGCAGTTCCCAATAATGAAACCAAAAGTAGACAATGCATATACGAGAATGGCAAAACCAGCGGCACTGAGTACACGGCTCAGGGTGCGCCCGGCGCCGTACCACCAACCACACCCACCTTTTTCAGGGCGCCCTCACACTTACGATCACGCTGTGTCTTTTAACGTGAATGTCAAGAGGACTTTCTAATGTTCGCATTAAAAAGCCGCAGCGGCTGCAAGTGTGAAGGCGCCCTTAGCGGTGGGTGCAGCTAACAGGTCCCCACAGCTGCAGCAGCCATGTATACAGTGCAGCCTGTGTGCTGCTGCAGCACGTCCACCACGCAGGTCCCCATCACTCCCACTAGAAGGAGGCGCCACTGGCTCCCCCACAGCTGCAGCACGTCCACCACACAGGCCTCATCACTCCCGCTAGGAGGTAGTCACCGTCTCCCCCTAGAGCTGCAGCAGCCATGTATAGAGCGCAGCCTGGGCTGCTGCAGCATGTCTACAACACAGGTCCCCATCACTCCCGCTAGGAGGAGGTGCCGACCCCCCACAGCTGCGGCAGCCATGTATACAGTGCAGCCTGTGCTGCTGTAGCATGTCCACCACACAGGTCCCCATTATCCCCGCTAGGAGGAGGCACTAGCCCCCCTCCCCCCACACAGCTGCAGCAGCCATGTATAGAGCGCCGCCTGTGTGCTGCTGCAGCATGTCCACCACACAGGTCCCCACAGCTGCAGCAGCCATGTATAGAGTGCAGCCTGTGTTGCTGCAGCATGTCACCCACACAGGTCCCTACAGCTGCAGCAGCCATGTATAGAGCGCAGCCTGTGTACTGCTGCAGCCTGTCCACCACACAGGTCCCAATCACTCCCGCTAGGAGCAGGCGCCGGCTCCCTCACAGCTGCAGCAGCCATGTATACAGTACAGCCTGTGTGCTGCTGCAGCATGTCCACCAAACAGGTCCGCATCACTTCTGCTATGAGGAGACGCTGGCTCCCCCACAGCTGCAGCAGCCATGTATAGAGTGCAGCCTGTGCTGCTGCAGCATGTCCACCACACAGGTCCCCACAGCTGCAGCAGCCATGTATAGAGCACAGCCTGTGTGCTGCTGCAGCATGTCCACCACACAGGTCCTTACAGCTGCAGCATGTCCACCACACAGGTCCCGACAGCTGCAGCAGCCATGTATAGAGTGCAGCCTGTGCTGCTGCAGCATGTCCACCACACAGGTCCCTACAGCTGCAGCAGCCATGTACAGAGTGCAGCCTGTCCACCACAGAGGTCCCCACAGCTGCAGCAGCCATGTATAGAGTGCAGCCTGTGTGCTGCTGTAGCATGTCCACCACACAGGTCCCTACAGCTGCAGCATGTCCACCACACAGGTCCCTACAGCTGCAGCAGCCATGTATAGAGTGCAGCCTGTGCTGCTGCAGCATGTCCACCACACAGGTCCCTACAGCTGCAGCAGCCCTGTATAGAGTGCAGCCTGTGCTGCTGCAGCATGTCCACCACACAGGTCCCTACAGCTGCAGCAGCCATGTATAGAGTGCAGCCTGTCCACCACAGAGGTCCCCACAGCTGCAGCAGCCATGTATAGAGTGCAGCCTGTGCTGCTGCAGCATGTCCACCACACAGGTCCCCACAGCTGCAGCAGCCATGTATAGAGTGCAGCCTGTGTGCTGCTGCAGCATGTCCACCACACAGGTCCCTACAGCTGCAGCATGTCCACCACACAGGTCCCTACAGCTGCAGCAGCCATGTATAGAGTGCAGCCTGTGCTGCTGCAGCATGTCCACCACACAGGTCCCTACAGCTGCAGCAGCCCTGTATAGAGTGCAGCCTGTGCTGCTGCAGCATGTCCACCACACAGGTCCCTACAGCTGCAGCAGCCATGTATAGAGTCCCCACAGCTGCAGCAGCCATGTATAGAGTGCAGCCTGTGCTGCTGCAGCATGTCCACCACACAGGTCCCCACAGCTGCAGCAGCCATGTATAGAGTGCAGCCTGTCCACCACAGAGGTCCCCACAGCTGCAGCAGCCATGTATAGAGTGCAGCCTGTGCTGCTGCAGCATGTCCACCACACAGGTCCCCACAGCTGCAGCAGCCATGTATAGAGTGCAGCCTGTGTGCTGCTGCAGCATGTCCACCACAAAGGTCCCCACAGCTGCAGCAGCCATGTATAGAGTGCAGCCTGTCCACCACACAGGTCCCTACAGCTGCAGCAGCCATGTATAGAGTGCAGCCTGTGCTGCTGCAGCCTGTCCACCACAGAGGTCCCCACAGCTGCAGCAGCCATGTATAGAGTGCAGCCTGTGCTGCTGCAGCCTGTCCACCACAGAGGTCCCCACAGCTGCAGCAGCCATGTATAGAGTGCAGCCTGTCCACCACACAGGTCCCCACAGCTGCAGCAGCCATGTATAGAGTGCAGCCTGTCCACCACACAGGTCCCCACAGCTGCAGCAGCCATGTATAGAGTGCAGCCTGTGCTGCTGCAGCCTGTCCACCACAGAGGTCCCCACAGCTGCAGCAGCCATGTATAGAGTGCAGCCTGTGCTGCTGCAGCCTGTCCACCACAGAGGTCCCCACAGCTGCAGCAGCCATGTATAGAGTGCAGCCTGTCCACCACACAGGTCCCCACAGCTGCAGCAGCCATGTATAGAGTGCAGCCTGTCCACCACAGAGGTCCCTACAGCTGCAGCAGCCATGTATAGAGTGCAGCCTGTGCTGCTGCAGCCTGTCCACCACAGAGGTCCCCACAGCTGCAGCAGCCATGTATAGAGTGCAGCCTGTGCTGCTGCAGCCTGTCCACCACAGAGGTCCCCACAGCTGCAGCAGCCATGTATAGAGTGCAGCCTGTCCACCACACAGGTCCCCACAGCTGCAGCAGCCATGTATAGAGTGCAGCCTGTGCTGCTGCAGCCTGTCCACCACACAGGTCCCCACAGCTGCAGCAGCCATGTATAGAGTGCAGCCTGTCCACCACAGAGGTCCCCATCACTCCCGCTAGGAGGAGGCGCCGGCTCCCCATTGTGTCAGGACAATGGCCGGCAGCCGCATCCTCACCGCCCGCGTCACCTTGTTCTCCCGCTGCTGTCGCCTTGCCAGGGGCGGCTGGACCGAGGCAGGCGCCGTGTGGACCGGACCTCCGGGCTTCCAGGCCGTCAGGGAGGAGGATGGAGGCGAGGAGGAGGGCGGGACAAATGTCAGGAGCCCGAAGTGTCAGGGATTCGGCGCGGCGGCCATTTTGCGATGTGTGTATCCGGAAGTAGGAGCAGGCGGGGCCCGGCTCCATGTTCTCCCGTGGTGGGGGGCTGTGCGGGGCCCGGCTCCATGTTCTCCCGTGGTGGGGGGCTGTGCGGGGCCCGGCTCCATGTTCTCCCGTGGTGGGGGGCTGTGCGGGCCCGGCTCCATGTTCTCCCGTGGTGGGGGGCCCGGCTCCATGTTCTCCCGTGGTGGGGGGCTGTGCGGAGCCCGGCTCCATGTTCTGTGCATGGGGTCGGCCATACATGTTGTATAGAGGGTACAGGCGGCACTGGAGGCTGAACGTCCTGCTACATCCACGAGCTGCACCCAACCTTCCCAAATCACTACGACAGCGCCCCCACAAGGTGAAGGCAGTGCAGCAGCCTTGTCTGCCCTAGCAGCCCCAGGGAGGAGAAAGCCAGTGTAAAATGGCCCTGTAAGAACCTATGAGGCGCCTTCCATCTGCATGGGAACCGCTGGACAAAGTTCTGTCACGGATGCAGCACAAAATACCAGAAAAGGCGTTTAGTGCCCGGTAACCCGGCAGCAGCATTCTAGTCAGCGCCATCTGGTCGGTTCTGTCATAAGACGGACCCATCCTGCCAGAAGAAAGCGTCCCCGGCGCCTCGCCATAACATTGTGTGATGTGAGAGCACAGAAATACCAGAGCCGTGATTCTCAATGTTTGCCTTCCCATTTGCGACGTGACGCCTGCGATGAAGACCACACATCGCTGGCTGCCCTCTGCCCACGTTTGCCCATGGAGCCTCTTTTTTACCACATTGCTATGCACAAACTTGCGATTTTTGTGCCCCGCGATGCGTTTTTCACATTATAATCTCCTCTTGACCTCACCGCGGCGGCGGCAGCGAGGCCATATCATTCCCAAGAAAAAGCATCGCAGACATTAAAAACCGCCTGAACACGGTTGCGATTTTGCGGCAGTTTTCTTGCAGTAACATGGTGCTCGCCCCTGGGGAGAAAAGTGTGCAATTTTTAGCAGCGTGAGGGTGCGTGAAAACGCAGAAATATGAATCCCATGCTTTTGAATTGCCTCCTTCCCATTTACGAGGTTTCTGTCCTGCGATGTCGCGTGATTTGGAACTCGCTGTCGGCCCCATCTCTCTGCATTTTGCAATGTATTATTTAGTCGCACATAATTTGAAGGAAAAAAATCTGTAATGTCCGACAGCGAGCCGCCCCGATCCTCCATATACAGATTACAGGTGCGCGGATACGGGCATGGATATCACACAACTGAGAGAAGCCGCGCAAAGCCGAAAAACATGGAGGGAGCGAGGCTTTAGAGTCGCCGAGGGTCGTGAACGACTAAATGGCTAACAGCGGGCACAGGGGCGGGTTCTGCTGCAGCCTCCCACATGCAGAATCCGACCCGTTCGTGTGCAGGCGGCCTGGCGCGTTTTATTTCTCCAATGCATATAAACTAACTGGTAAGAGTCTATATATGACACCCAACGCCTTCCGCAGCTGCTGTCAGACAGGGGGCCCCGGGGCCACCCGTAAGATACATTACAGCTCCCCATTCTCCACATAGAAGTGATGTGTGTGGTCCTGTTTCTACTGAAGTATAAGGAGAGGGCACAAACTGGACGCCCATTTGCCCCATACCTGCAGATCCCGTGGGGGTACATTGGTCAAGTCAGCAGACAAGTTAGTAACAGCACTGGTTGAGTGGCTAGCAGAGTAAATAGGCGAGCACTAGGGGGCGTAGCAACCTATTGGGATCTTGCCTTCCACTATCCATGTAAACATTTCCACAGGACCATTGTGAGGCCTCCTTCACATTCGCCCATACGCACCATGTAGTCGCATGAATGAAGATTTGCCGCAATTCAGTCCCCATCTTTATTTCGCTTATTTTCAGCCATTCACACGGGGCGCTGCTGTTATTGGTAAGAGAATACGCTGAAGCGATGGAAACCAGCGATCGCTGTAAAGTCCTCGGAATGACCAATAATGCCTAATTAGGGCCAGCGTTGTATGCAGGGTAACTCCCTCCCCCTCCCTTTTTCCCAGCTTCCATAGCAGTCCATAGGAGCGCGCTGTGTATCACACCTAAAGCTCACGGTCTCATATCAGCTATTTCTTCCAGCACAATTATTGTATGCGGGGAAAAGTGTTCATGTGAACGAACCCATTGAAATCCAATGAATCAGCTCTAGTGGTACGGAGAGATGAGGGCAGTAGTATAGATGCAGCACTCCGCGGAGCCTTGTGCATGTGAGTGAAGAGTTTAACCCCTTGACCCTAAAAGGCATACAGAAACAGGGTTGGTATGAATTGGGGCTGGGAGCCAAGCCCACTCCGTACATGGAGGTTGCCGGCTGTCGTTTTCAGCTGACACCTGCCATCAACAGCGACGATCGGGCTTTCATACTGATCGTGGTCTTTAAATATTGGTGGCCTGTGCTAGAAGAATGCCAACAGAAATATCCCATACTGCAGTATTGAAGTATTGCAGTATATGGTATAAGCGATCAAATGATCAAAAGTTGTGGGGACTAAAAAATAGGTGAAAAAAAGTTTATTATTGAAAAAAATAAAGATTAAAAGTTTAATCCTCCCTTATTTGAAAAAATAATAAAAAAAACATTTGGTATCGCCGTATCCATGAAAGTCTGATCCATCAGAATAATGGATTTAACCCACATGGTGAACACGGTGAATACATGTTATGTACTACCAGCATGTATTTTTAGGCTGGCTGTTAGCCCAGGCTCAATTTCTGAGCCTGTGCCATGCACACGAGGTAAGGCCTCCTTCCACAGACGTTTTTGTACAGTGCTCCCATTCATTTTAATGGGGCTGCTCACACAAGCGTCTTCAACGCTGCGCTTTGACAGCGATGCATGTTCTATCTTTGGTCATTTTCAGCTGTGCGTCGCCCATTGAAATGAATGGGCAGCAGTTTCTTTGCTGCTGAAAACATGGCACAACGTGGTACCACATTTTTGGCAGCGCTACACACAAGCGCTAGCTACACTACCTAATAAAGGAAAAAAAAAATAAGAATACTCACCTATCTGGCGCCGTCGGGGTCCCCACCGCTGTTCTCAGGAGCTCCAGGCAGGCTGCCGGACACTTGTCAAGCCGACAAAGCATCTATTGCTAGTGACAGGGACTGAAATTCCCAGCGAGAGATTGCTCTGATTGGTTCAGGAGTGCCGGCTCTGCCAATCACAGCCGATGAATGGCTCCGATTGGTGCATGCAGCGCTGGCTGTGAATGGCTGAACCTGCTGACGCTCAGCCAATCAGAGTAATCTCTTGCTGTAGACAGGGTCTTCAAACATAGTCACTAGCAAAAGATCCTCTGTCGGCGATAACCAGTGCTGAGAGCTCCGGAGAGTAGCGGCAGGGACCCGGACAGCGGCAGCAAGGTGAGTATTGATTTTTTTTTTTTCAGCATCCTTGGCTGCGGTTTCAGCTGTGCTGAAAACGCATCCAAGACTTCTCAAACATGTATGCCAGCGCTGCTGAAACAGCAGTAGACGCAGCGTTGAAAATGTGTTTCTGGAAACGCTTGTGTGAGGGAGGCCTTAATTTATGTCCTGTTGCCTTAAAGGGGTTGTCCCGCGAAACAAAGTTGGGGTATACACTTCTGTATGGCCATATTAATGCACTTTGTAATGTACATTGTGCATTAATTATGAGCCATAGAGAAGTTATTCACTTACCTGTTCCGTTGCTAGCGTCCTCGTCTCCATGGTGCCGTCTAATTTTCAGCGTCTAATCGCCCGATTGGACGCGCTTGCGCAGTCCGGTCTTCTCCGTGTTGAATGGGGCTGCTCGTGCTGGAGAGCTGCTCCTCGTAGCTCTGCCCCGTCACGTGTGCCGATTCCAGCCAATCAGGAGGCTGGAATCGGCAATGGACCGCACAGAAGACCTGCGGTCCACCGAGGGTGAAGATCCCGGCGGCCATCTTCGCAAGGTAGGTAAGAAGTCACCGGAGCGCGGTGATTCGGGTAAGCACTATCAGTTTTTTTTTTTTCAACACATGCATCAGGTTTGTCTCGCGCCGAACGGGGGGGCTATTGAGAAAAAAAAAAAGCCGTTTCGGCGCGGGACAACCCCTTTAAGCACGAGGAAGCCAAGACGTAAACGTATGTCCAATGGTGTTAAGGGATTAAAAATGTTCTCATTCTTTAAAATAAACATCGTATTATACCAGTGTAGAGGCAACCACATGGGTGAGAGAACACGGACCACATCGCTTGTTTTACAAGTCCCCAACTATTTCACAGGATGAAGAATACCTCCCATTGGAATTGTTTTTAAGAGGGAATTACATTTACTAAAGGGAGCAATTTCTACAGCTATAATTACGTGTCAAACTATTTTTGCTAACCAGTAATCTGCTGCTCACTACTAAATCCTTCAGATGATTGCTAATTCTGACAGATACAGGGTCTACCATTTTCTTCTGGATCTTTCTCTATCATGAATCAATTTCATTTAATGTCAGATTTTTTTTTTCTTATATATTCTAGTGTTGGGGCACAAGTGGCATCGGTGTAGTGGATGGTCAGCTGGCTGATCTGTTTAGGGTAAAAGGTCAGGCTCTATAGTGACATGTGGATAAGGGCTTGTTCACACAAGCAGATTTGTGCAGGTTACTATTGGAAATATGACGCCATATCACTGGTGGTGGCAAGGTTGCAGAGTTATTACTCAAAGTGGTCAGAGACTACTCTAGATTCTTGGGTCAAGTATTGTAGCCTCAAAAGGTTACTGACTAGTGCATTGTTTCCCAACTCCGGTCCTCAAGGCACCCAACAGGTCATGTGTTCAGGATTTCCTCAGTATTGCACAGGTGATGTAATTATTGTCGGTGCCTCAGACATTGCCACAGGGGTTCTTACTGTAGGATATCCTGAAAACATGACCTGTTGGGGTGCCTTGAGGACCGGAGTTTGGAAACACTGCACTAGAGCAAATCATTGTTCCCACCAGACAAATTACAAATTTCTAAATATAAAAGCAAAACTTCACATTCAGCTTGAATGCAGTCTCTTCAAGTCAAAAAGGTTGAGGAGCCTACTAAAGAATATGTGCTGCACTCAAGCCAAAAAAGAAATGGAGGTTAGTAATAGATCTAACTTACCTCAACAAGGTCTTCTGGATGCATACTTACATGTTCTTACTATTCCTTCCAACAGGAAGTTCCTCAGGTTTGTAGTTCCAGTCCAAGGTACTGTTCGTAATCTTCAAATTACTTGCTTACCCTTTGGGGATATCCTCAGGTCAGAGGGTGTTGACTAAATTAATTGTGGTTCTGGCAGCCTCGCTTATACTGTCTCTTACCTTGATGACTGGCTCCCCAAGACTCCTACTAGGCATGTTTATACCATATTGACCCATACTAGATGTCTTGCAGAATCATGAATTGTAAAGGAAATTAAGTAATGTGGTAAATATAAGAAACAATGGTCTATCACATTAAGGACCAAGCGCTGTAAATTTATAGCGCTTGGTCCATGGTTTTAATAAAAATACAGCGTGAGATTACAGCCCCTACTTCTGCAATCAATCAGAAGCAGGTTGGGCTGTCAGTGACAGCTTATCAGGAAAAGGGAGAAGCAGTTTTTAACCCCTTCTGTCTTCTTTCCCGAGTACTCAGCACTCAAATGGGCGCTATGTACTAAAAAGTGAAAGTATTTCTTACTCTACGCAACCGGCAGTCATATGACCACCAGGATCCGCTGTAATAGCAGGTCTTCCCCTGTAAACTGGGACTGCTACAGTGGGAAAGTGTCAAAAAATCATGCGAGTGTCCCCCAGATGTCATAGGGGACATAAATAGTAAAAAAAAAAAAATTTTTTACAGAAAATACCCCAAAGCTTACGCCAACCAAAACAGTAGCCGTATGCGCCCTGTAATCTGAAACCATACATAGATATCAAAAAGTCCAAAACAAAAATGGAGGAACCCATTCCCATACTTTATTTTAGCCTAAATTTACTAATTTATTTAAAAAAAACAACTATAAGGCCCAATGCCCACGGACGCATTTCTGTTGTGTTCAGTAGGGGGGTTATTAATGGTAAATACTGTGATTGCGCACTGTTACTAGTGGGGTACCACAGGGGTTGGACTGTTAATAGATTTATACATGAGCTGGTAAAAGGATTGTGCAGTAAAATATCAATATTTGCAGATACAAAACTATGTAAAGTAATTAACACAAGAGGACAGAGTGCATTTGTAAATGGATCAGGGTAAGTTGGTGGCTTGGCCAGTAAAGTGCCAAATGAGGTTTCACATTAATAAGTGTAAAGTTCAGCACATGGGCAGAGGAAATACATGTCACCATTACATACTAAATGGGAAAGGCAAGTAAGGTAAATGGGAAACGACAGGGAAGGCAAGTAGAACGCTTACCTCCCCAGACTCAGCAGGTCACCTACTTTTAACCCATAAGCTCAGTCTATACGTAGGTGGCAGATTCCCTTTGATTTTTGTCTAGTTCCATGGGGCCAGAAGGGAGGTAAAGCTAGCAAATCTTCATTAGCCACTGGATAAAGAACCAAGTTCAGTTACACTAATAACCATTTGGACCTTCTGGTAAGGATGCATTCTACACCCTCGATAGCAACTTCTTTGGCCGAACCTGGCAGAATCTGTTTGGAGCAGATGTGTAATGCTGAGTTAACAAGGGATAGCTGACAGCTAAATGACTGCATGAGCGCTGATGTCACCACTAAGGTGGTCCGCGCTCGTGCAGAGCGTTTAGACAGGCAGATCACTGCTGACTATCATTGGCTTCTCGCTCAGTGCTTCGTATTCTATGTGATCTCAGCAATCCAGCAATGATTTTTAATAAAATGTGAAGAGTTGAGTCAGAAGCCATCGATCCAGCGGTGTGCTCTGTACGAGCGCTAAAGACGTTAGCGGTGACATTATTGCTTGCGCAGTCATTTAGATGACTGTCTTCCTGTCTAAATGGGTCATAACTACTTAATCATCTACTTTTTCTTCCGATCTAGATGAGTGGATCTTGACGTTAACCCTTTGCGTGTAATGCGTTTAGACTCAAGAAAAGAAAAATTTCATTAAGTAAAGGTCATCATTTTTGTCAGCCACCATCTCTAGGATAGAATCTTGATAAGACTCACGGCCGATTGCAGCTATTGCCCGCGGCTGTCAGCTGTAACAAACAGCTGACGCCAGTGCTGTATGAAGAGAGGTCGCCCAGCGACCTCTCTTCATACGTACCCCGACACTACAGGACATACCCTTACGTCCTTGGTCGTGAAGGGGTTAAATTGTGTTTTGGCTACAACCTTCCCAGGCTTACCTGCCTGCAGCAGCACGAATAAATAAATTCCCATTCGTATGTATAAGTAGTATGATTTATACTCCTACTCCGTATAGACCAAAGTAATAAAGGCACTGGGATAATGGATTCACAGGCTGCTGCTTCAGGGTTATTCATAGTTGAGGCCCTGGAAGCTTCAGGATCCACTGTACCCCCTTGGATGAATCACACTTGCTACCTCAGTCCCTCTGTATTGGTTCTTTAAGTTTTTCTAATCTGGCACAGTAGCTAGGGCCATTTCTGATATACTGAGCTCTGCATCTATCTTGGACAGCATCGACCAAGGTCCCGAGCCGGAGGTGCATTATAAGATGTGTGCATAGATACACTGAGACAGCTGAAAGTGAAAGCTGGCACCTCCATCTCTCCTTTACCTACCGTGCCCCTCAACCGCAGCTTGAAAAGCTTTAACCTCCTGGCAAATGTTCTCCGGCATTTTTATCTTCACTATGAAGCTGCATGGAAATTTCCAAGCACCTCATACCTGGGACCATCAGCAAACATAATGCAAGGAAAAACTACCCCCTGCCTCTAGGCCAGCACCTGGGACCTACAGGTTACTAAATCCAAGGACAGGGAACCACTGAGGAAAGGTTCAACCATTTATACTTACAAGTTTCCTGTCCTTGGAGACAGACCCTCTTCTCCTGGTGCTGCCATGGATGTTGTGGAAAAGAATACAGTAGAAGCCTTCACCCCCTCTGGTACCTGAATTAGCACATTTTTACCTTATTACAGAGCGTTCCTCAGAAGGAGTTACACATTTCATTGACTTTGACCTTCGATCTGTAGCCCTGGTTTTGTGGTGGAGGGGGAAATGAAGCACCAATGGCATTGGTCCCTTATAATAGTTTTGAACCAGGAGCTTGCTGGGATGATTTACAAAGCAAGAGGGGAAAGACGCCATTGTTGCTTTTTAGGATTAGTAACAGACAGGAAACTCTTGCTTTTCTTCTTAAACCTCCAGTTCTAATTTCTATTGAAATCTCTGCTCTTCTGTTTCAGACAAAAGGAAAGCGTAGGTTTCCATATAACACATTTTTCTATGTCTTTATCAGGCAATTACTTTAATATTTTGTCAGAGCTGGGACAAATCAAATCACCCGGCAAGGAACAGCACATTACTTTGCCTTTGAACACGCATGCCCACTCCAACATTTGAGCCAAAGGGCTCCTCAAGCAGAATTAGACAAGACCACTGGCTTTGGCATGTAATCTGAGAGCATCACCTGAGGCATCTGCAATTAAATCAACAGCTCTGGATGTTACAGATAGAATCTCATAGCTTTTCACTAGGGTTTTTGTTCTGAATATGAGCAAAATGACTCCAAACAAGAGTGAGTCCACAAAAAGTTCTCCCTCTCCATCTACCTCTGAAGCACTGTTCACACAGAAGCAGCAAAATGCGCAAATCTCTTCAATGGATTACTAGGAAAGGGTCTTCCAGATTTTTCCATTGAGTTACATACTTAACTATACCCTCAATATTTTGAATAACGAAGCGGACTCTACAGAAACTTCTTCAAGGCACTTAACTGTTTAGTGTATTATTGTATCTTGTCACCACCAGAAGTGTGGGTGGTGACAAGATACAGGCTGCTTGACAGCCTGAGCACGCCCCCAGTTTTTAATTGGCTGCAGGGCTGCCTCCCCCTGCTCAGACTCTCAGGTCCTGGCAATCACTTTGAGTGGCTTCCCTGGCGGCACAGTGGCTTCTTCTCCGGCAGCCTCCCTGCACTGGCAGCACATGGGTCCAGAGAGCGGCACAGCATCAGGGACTCGACAGCACCTCGCTGGGTGAGAGTGAGGAAAAGGGACAGGGAGGCTGGAGGGGAGCGGGGACACTGCAGTAAGACTGCACAGGACAGTGCTGGGTGACAGTGAGGAAGGGGGATACTGGGGGAAAGGCTGGAGGGTTAGAGGACAGTGCTGGGTGACAGTGAGGGAGAGCAGGGGGTCTGGAGTGGAGTTGAGGTTAGTCGCTCTTAGTGAGTGCCAGGACCTGAGAGCCCGAGCAAGGGGGAGGCAGCCCTGCAGCCAGTTAAAAACTGGGCCTGCCCAGGCCTGTATCTGGTCACCACCCACACTTCCGGTGGTGACACGATACAATACTACCACTGTATAGTACAATATAAAAATCCAGTAGTTTTTTCCATTACAAATACTGCACTCTTTGTCCTCAGTCTTGTGTTACTTTTAGGGATCTAGAAATGCCCTGATGAAATCTGGAGTTCCTTTTGTAAGTTCACAACTTTGCTTGTTAGGCTCCTCCCCACATTCTCACTCTTCAAGGAATGGGACAGATACGCCTATTGACATTGCGGATGCTCTGCCTCATTTCCAGCATGTCGTCATTTGCTCTATGTACACGCTGACGGCGTCCCGGCACATCTAGCCTTGAACCTTACGACATCTGGTCCAGGCCCACATTCTGTACACACAATAAGAGGATATTTGAAAAATTGAGAAAAAGACTTTATTTCCTTCTTTCGGAGCAAACTTTAAAACAATATATTCAAGTCTATACAGCTATTTCTTTAACAAATTTCAAAAGAGAAAAAAAAAGAAAAAACTAAAACAGTTCAGTTCCCGCTTTTCCCCCCACCCACCCCTATTGTTTAGCCCACGAGCTAATTAAATTGGGAAACAAATTTAAAAAAAAAAAACCCAAAGCTTAATATTTACAACACAAGAAGAAAGGGATCACATCCAGATATGTTGTCCAGTCGTCCCGCTTTAGAGCACTTTGTATCTTCCTTTGTTGGTTGGTTGGTAGGAATTTTGCTGCAAGAACAAACATTAAGTTAGTTACAATGTCAGAAAAAAAGTGCCTAATTAAATGCACAGAATCATTAACCTTTTAATGACTGCATGCTGTCTTTATAGCGGCTGATGCAGGTCCCACGTCTGTAGCAAGGTATTTTGGTGTTGCTGCTTAGGACGGCTTCTATCTTCTTATTTTTAGTCTACATGTGTGACCCATTAGTCACCCAGGTCCTGTATATAGGCACCCCCCGTCTGTGCAGTGTACAGTGTCCTGTACAGGCTTCACATGAACCCGCAGCGGCGCTGCAATGTTTACATGCAGCACTTAGGACAATGGACCTCAGAGGGAGTTAGGGGAAAAACCACAACTGAAACCACCCATTATTCATAATAAAGCCCCTTTTAAACAGCAGTGCACCCGCTGTGCATGGAGCCGCATCACAGTACTGGCGACAAAAGCTCAATTTTCAGGGTTCTTATTTTGCAGAGGCACACGAAAAAAAAAAACCTCACATAATTAGGGCTAAGCCTTCTTTTATTAAGAGTGTTCAGATGCATTTAACCCCTTAGTGACCAAGCCTGTTTGCGCCTTAATGACCAGGCCAAATTTTGCAAATCTGACATGTGTCACTTTAACATGGAAAAACACCAGAAAGGTTTTGCATATCCAAGCGATTCTGACATTGTTTTTTCGCCACATGTTGCTTTATTTAGGCGAAAAAAATAGACCGATAGAAATTGTGTTTATTTATTAAAAGCGCCAAAATTGGGAAAATTTTGAAAAAATCGTCATTTTTTCACATTTCCAACTGCAATATCTTAAATATGTGCAAACATAATATAGAAATTTTTGCTAAGATTTATATTTCCACCCGTTTACTTTATTTTGGGCGCACATTGGAAAAACTTTCGTTTTTTTTTTTACTATTTAGGAGACGTACAAATTTAACATTACTTTTTAGCATTTTGAGGAACACTTTGTTTTCCTATACCAAGCCGAGATTGGAAAGGCTCATGAGTGTCAGAATAATAGATACCCCCCCAAATGACCTCATTTTAAAAACTACACCCCTTAATGTATTCACTGAGGGGTGTCATGAGTATTTTGACCCCACAGTTTTTTTTCAGGAATTAATTCAATTTAGAGGAGAAAAAGTAAAATTTCATATTTTTGCAAATCTGTCATTTTAAAGACATATTTTTTTCCTATAGTTTACATGAAAATCAGGATTTACACCCCAAAATGGATACCCCTATTTCTCCCGTGTTCAGAAATATACCCATTGTGGCCCTATTGTTATATCTGAGTCCACAACGGGGCCCAAAATGAAAGGAGTAGTCAGTGTCTTTCAAAACAGAAATTTTGCTTGAAGTCCTTTTAGGCCCCATAGCACACATGTAGAGTTCTTGAGCGCCCAAAACCATAGAAAATCCCCACAAATGACCCCATTTTGAAAACTAGACCCCTTAAGGAATTTATCTAGGGGTGTACTGCATATTTTGACCCCACAGTTTTTGAATGAATTCAAACCAAGCAAAAGGAAAAAATTGTGATTTTCGTTTTTTCGGCAATTCTGTCATTTTAAAAACAGCTTTTTTTGTACAGCACACATATGAAGGAAGACTTGCACCCAAAAATGGATACCCCTGTTTGTCCCGTGTTCAGAGACATACCCATTGTGGCCCTAATCTTATGTCTGGATACACAACGGAGCCCAAAATGAAAGGAGCGACCGGTGGCTTTCGGAACACAAATTTTGCTTGAAGTCCTTTTAGGCCCCATTGCCCACTTGTAGAGTTCTTGAGCGCCCAAAACCATAGAGAACCCCCACAAATGACCCCATTTTGAAAACTAGACTCCTTAACGAATTTATCTAGGGGTGTACTGCGCATTTTGACCCCACAGTTTTTGAATAAATTCAAGCAAAGCAAAAGGAAAAAATTTGGATTTTTGTTTTTTTGGCAATTCTGTCATTTTAAAAACAGCTTTTTTTGTACAGCACACATATGAAGGAAGACTTACACCCCAAAATGGATACCCCTGTTTGTGCTGTTTTCAGAAATATACCCATTGTGGCCCTAATCTTATGTCCGCATGCACAACGGGGCCCAAAATAAAAGGAGTAAATCGGTGGCTTTCAGAACATAGATTTTGCTTGAAGTCCTTTTAGGCCCCATTGCCCACTTGTAGAGTTCTTGAGCGCCCAAAACCATATAGAACCCCCACAAATGACCCCATTTTGAAAACTAGACCCCTTAACGAATTTATCTAGGGATGTACTGCATATTTTGACCCCACAGTTTTTGAATAAATTCAAGCAAAGCAAAAGGAAAAAAATAGGATTTTCATTTTTTGGGCTATTGTGTCAATTTAAAAACAGTTTTTTTTGTACAGCACACATATAAATGAAGGCTTTCACCCCAAAATGGATACCCCTGTTTGTCCCGTGTTCAGAAACATACCCATTGTGGCCCTAATAGACTTACAGGACCCATGGCTAGGCCTACAATGAAAGGAATACCCGTTGGATTTCAGGGTACCACTGAATAAATTTCAGGCCCCATTGCCCACTTATAGAGCCATTGAGCGGCCAAAACTATAAAGAACCCCCTCAAATGACCCCATTTTGAAAACTAGACCCCTTAACGAATTCATCTAGGGGTGTACTGCGTATTTTGACCCCACAGTATTTGAATGAATCTAAGCAAAGCAGAAGGAAAAAGTTACGATTTTCAATTTTTTTGGCAATTTTTTCAATTTAAAAACGTTTTTTTTGTACAGCACACATAGGAATGAAGACGTTCACCCCAAAATGGATACCCCCGTTTGTCCCGAGTTCAGAAACATACCCATTGTGGCCCTAATCTACTTACAGGACGCATGGCAAGGCCTATAAAGGACGGAACACCTGTTGGATTTTAGGGCACAACTGAATAAATTCCAGGCCCCATTGCTTATTTGTACAGAATAAAGATTGACTCCCTAAAAATTCCCCCCCTCCCCCTCCACGCCCTTTTTGGCGTTCGCAAATCTTAGATAAAAGTAAAAATGTGAACTGTGTAGTATTTCCGAAGACAGGGGTAATTACGGAGGCTGGTTGGAATGGGCCCATGGGGCAATAAAACCGGGTATCCCCCCCCCCTCCTCTCATGCTTTTTGGGGGTATTTCGTGACCTCAGTGGCGGGTATGGGGTGTAAAAAGTGGCGTTCCGTGAGTCTCCGTAAGCTTGATGAGGTGCGGCGGTCTCACACAGAAGGCGCTCAACAAGGTGCTCCTGGAACTGCAGGAAGGCGAGCGTTCCCGGGGCTTCTTGTAAAATACGTATCACAGGTAGCGGTCTGAATAACGCCGGGCTCACGCGGGTGCAGGCGGAATCCGCTTGCGGAGGCCCACAGCGGATCCCATCTGTGAGCCCGGCTGTGACCCTGCGTACGGCTGCGTAATGTACTGCGCATAACTGCCTACTCACACAGGCGGTCATGCACAGTACACCTTTGTTTGTATTTCCCGCACCATCGCTTAGCGATGACGCGGGTACCCGCAGCCCGTATACAATGTAGTTGCGTATGGACTGCGGGTATATCCGCGACCATGGAGCACAATGGGCTCTATGTTGCCGATATCCGCAGTAAAATAGAACCTGCTGCGTTCTCTTTTCTGCGAGTGGATTACGCAATTCTGACCCGCTAATGTGAGCGGAATTGTGTAATCCAATGCGATTGATCTGCGTAATACCGCGGATCAGACGCATGCGGAATCCGTAATTCCTATCCGGTCATGTGAGACCGGCCTAAGGTAGATCGCTACCTTTTTATCACGTGACCGGGGGGGACCGCTCAACGAGGCCCCTGGTCACTGCTCCAGGCTCTCTGTGACCGTTGGTCGCTGGGAGCAAGGAGATTTTAAGTTTCCTGGGCTCCCTGACTCCTGCGCATGTGTCCGGCTTTTTGCCGGCAATCGCATGTGCAGAATCCTGGAAGGTCCACGGAGGAAGATCGCGTCGGGATTCAAATACGCAGGCCTCCGGTAAAAAGATTCATCTCCTCTCACCGATCGCATCAGTGAGGGGAGATGAAACTTCAAATTTTTTTTTTTACTTTTACGTGATCGCCATTATTGGATAATGGCGAACACGTGACCAGGAACCGCTCACCGCGGACCCCATTAAATCTCCATGCTCTTGGCTACGTTTTGTAGCCAGGAGCAGGGAGAATTTAAATTATCCTGGCAATCCACAGCTTTTGCGCATGCGCCCGCCATTTTGGCGACGGGCGCGTGTGCAGAAGCTGTGGTAAGGTCCGCGGATAAATCTGGGGGCCTTAGGTACGTACTTTCATCCTCCCTCACGGATCGGATATGATCCATGAGGGGAGATGAAACGTACGCTTTTTAAACTTTTAAAAACTTTTTTTTACTTTTTTTTTTTTTTACTTTTTTACACTTTTTTTTCACTTTACATGATCACTGTCATCCATTGGATGACAGTGATCATGTCCCCGGTATAATCTCTCTGCTCCTAGCTACACATGGCAGCCAGAAGCAGAGGGATTTTAAATTCCCCGGGGCTCGAGCCCGTCTGTGCACGCGCCCGATGTCAATCATCGGGCGCGCATGCGCAGACGGGGATTCGGGTCCCGGGACATCGGGACACCGCTGAGGACTGGGGGTGAGTATTTTCACCTCCCCTCATGGATCCGATCCATGAGGGGAGGTGAAACTGACTTTTTTTAAACTTTTTTTTAACTTTTTCGCGATCGCCGCTAACCATTGGATAACGGCGATCGCGGTACCGGGGACCACTCACCGCAGTCCCGGGGACCACTCACCGCAGTCCCCGCTGACATCTCCTGCCTCCCGGCTACCTACAGGAGCCGGGAGCCAGGAGATTTTAAATCTCCCGCGCCGCCGGGCCTTCTGCGCATGCGGCTGACGTAATGCCGCCTGGCGCGCATGCGCAGAAGACCGGCTTCGGGCCCCGGAGCGGCAGGAGAGCGGGGAGCAGCGTGCCAGACCTCGGTGAGAAATTTCAGCTGCTCCGATGGATCCGATCCATCGGAGCAGCTGAATCTTTAACTTTTATGTACTTTTATTTACTTTTTTTGCGATCGGCGCTATCCATTGCATAGCGCCGATCGCAATGCCGGGGGGGGGCTCCGAACAGCCCGGGATGACAGCTCCATGCTGTCAGCTACCTGCGGACACCGACAGCATGGAGCTGTCACGTCCACAGCCCGAGGGGCATTATTCTCTGCAGGAAGCATGTTTTTACGTCCTCAGAGAATAGAGCCCACTTCGGGAGGACGTAAAAACACTATGGGCTGGTCGTTAAGGGGTTAAACCACATACAAATAAGTTGGCATCGCCTAATTTGTTAGTTATTAAACAGCAATAATTTATGAACTCCCTTGTTTATATGGACTTTAATTGTCCAATATCTAAACTGGTATTTGCATCTCCGACATATATGGCACATCCATCTCTTTGGCATCCCTAGGACAGCCCCTCCAACAGCCCTTCTGCCCAAGTTAAGGCCCATTTACCCATAACGATTACCGCTCAGAATGAACACATTTAAGCGATAATTGTTCTGTGTAAATGCTCAGCACTTCCAATGGGAGGTGAAGCGGTGAGCGAGAAGCAGATGAGTCCTGTGGCAAGTCTTTCTGTTTGAATGCTCTGCGCGAGCGCTGACGACCTTAGCGGTGATGTCAGCACTCCTGCAGTCGTTTAAAAGACTCCTGGCCCGTGTACAAGGCCCATTACGCTGTTTCCACATCTTCAGTGTCACAAAAACAGAGACGCTCGCTGTGCTATGCTGTTTGAGTAGCTCCACTTCTATATATAGTGGAACTAGCGTAGAAATAGTGCTAAACAGCTACTTCGGCTGTTTGCATAATCGCGACCATCGGTGCACCGTTCAGGCGGCTATTACTATAAATATTAAACAGTTAAGTGTGCCACCAGTTTATTCTAGGATGCTTTTAGACGGAATGATAATCGTTCAAATGTAAACCACCGAACAATACTGAGGACTCTCGTAGAACAAGTAAACGGTGAATCTGCCTGTCTACACAGGCTGCAGGAGAGCCAACGAGCCGTTGGAGGTCACCCGTCTACTAGAATCGTCTCATCTAAAAGGAGCCTTACTACTTACCAGTCTGATGAGTTCTTCCTTGATAAGTCGGGTGATTTCTGCCTTCGCCTTTTGTACAGCCAATTCACTAGCACCTAGAGTGAACATACAAACAATTTATAAGATTCTCTATTGAAACTCTTTTTAACCCTTTCATGACATAATATAAAGCTACAGCTTGTGGTTGCTAGCAATGTATGCAGCGGGCTCGCTGCTGGCAAAGGCTGTGATCAGAGTCAGCTTCGATCTTGGCCATTTAACTACATAGATGCCACGGTTAATGCTGACCACTACATCTACGCAGTAAATGGGGGGGGGGGGCACGCGATCATGGTGTGTCAATAGGTTGACATGGCAACCCGGTGCCTAGTGGAGTACAATCAAAAGGTAACATAATGCAACACAGAAGTCCTACAGTATATGATAGAAGCTAATCAGGTAATGGCAAGTTCCAGTTCCCCAGTGGAACAAATAGCAAACAGAAATACAATGAAATCAGTGGGGAAAATTAATGTTTATTTCAGTTTTTATTCAGTTTTTCTGCTTCGAGAAACTGAATTACGACTGAAGCCCTAACAGATGTGAACTGTGCTTTATGTTTCAAAAGGTTTTATTGAATTTAAATGTACAGTTGGCAGCACTCTGCCGCAGTGCCCCCGCGCCGGGGCTATAGGAAGTTTGCAGTACAGAGATCTCGCATTTCAGATGAATGTGCATCAACAATACTGGGAGGGTGTTAGGGAAGGTGGAGGGGTAGGGGAAAGATTGAGGTTTCTTGGTAGTTTAGCGGTCTTGACAGCAGGGGTGGGGAGGTGGGGAGGCTGGGGAAGGGGAGGAGGGAAAAGGGGAACAATAAACATTAACAAAACAAGTATAGCCGATATACAGGGTACTGTTTTCAGATATATGTTCGTGATTAACGCCATCTCATTTCATCTTGTTTTTAGGGGGGTGGAGGAGCGGACCTCGATGTCCTCCATCCATTGTTATGTTGTGTAGTAATGGCCAAATGGAGTTGCGGGGTGGGACTGGGGTCTATTTTATTGTTTTTAAGGTGTGACCTTTCCATTTTTCGTCTACAATCTCACCACGTAGGTCAAGTTTGGTATGTTAATGTGTGTTATCCATGGATTCCACACTTTTTCAAACTGCTGGACCATGTCTTGTCGTATGGCGATAAGCCGCTCGTTTAGGAGGGTTTTGTTGATGCGGTTCTCCAGCTGCTCATAAGGAAGTGTCGGCTTGCGCCAATGCTGTGCTATGAGGATTCGTGCTGCCATTGTGATATATTGTAGAAGTTTAAAGGGGGCGTTACGCATTCCAGCTGGTCTGTTTCCCAAAAGGGTTGGGTCTAAGGGAGGTACCGCTCACTGTGGCTATAAGATAGGAGACTCTTTTCCTGAGTTCCTGCACCACTGGGCATGTCCACCAAATGTGGAGCTGTGAGCCGACCTCATTACATCCCCGAAAGCACTGGCTGGGTGACTCCAAATAGATTGCGTTTATTCTTTCTGGTACTAGGTATGCTCTATGCAACACCTTCAAGGATGTCTCTGTTAGGGAGACCTGCCAGCTGTTTTTGCGCAAGGTGTCTCAGCAATGGTGCCATCTCTCTAATGATAGGGATGAGTGTAGGTCAGATTCCCACTGTACCATGAAGGGGAGTTTGGAGTCTCGTAATGTTGTATTCAGCATGTTATAGAAGTGGGAAAGTGAACTGTGCTTTAGTGCGCTTTGAGGACTACATCTGTACCCGAGCTTTCAGATAACCTTTTTGAATTAGCCACTGTGTGTACATGAGAAATAACACTCTTTCTGGCCATTATATGTTTTATCTCCTGCATTCTTCCCCTGGGCAGGGTGTATATCGTATTCTCCATCTTCTCAGTACCGGTGAGAGGAGCCTCTGCTATGCTGTGCTCAGTGTTATATACCCTGCACACAGAGATCCTACTTTCTGAATGCCCATCACAGACACACACTGCCTCTGACATAAGCTCATCAGGCAGGAGCCTAGAGAACTATATAGCAGTGTATAAACAGCAGATCTCACCATTAGTTCTACAGCTCTCATGTAGGTGTCTTTCCCTACCCCTCTTCTCTGCAAATAGTTCAATGAGCACTGATGACTTAACACCCACTGTACTGTCCCAAGAACTAGCAGACAGTGGATGGCAAGGCAGGGGGAAGGAATAAGCACTTTAGAGGGATTTCTCAACACAAAAAGTCATTTTATGTAAATAGAGTGCATAGGAGTTTTACTAATTACCACATCGGCTAACATATAAAGCACAAGCTGTTTGAAAAATTACTGACCGTTTAAAAAGATAAGAACTTACTTTCAATGGCCAAATAAATCTTCCTTTCCCCCTCTTTGGGGTCTTTGCCAGGTTGGAAATAGGTGCCTCTAATAGTGATGGCTGCTTCGGAGTATTCACTGATCCTCTGGAGTGCTTCTTTTGAAGTTACTTTCCAACGTGCAGTCTGAAAAAAAAGATTCGTTAAACTTAAAAATGGTAATTTAAAATGTATTCGGTGCTTCAGATTCATACCACATAGCTATAAGTCGAGCTATGGAAAGGGCACAAGCCAGGAAGTGAACAGGATTAAGATGGAACTGAAGTCATTGCTAAAACAACCATTGGGGCTCCTGCACATGGGCGATTTTGCGCATGTTTTCGCTCGCATAAACTACTGACAACAGAACACATTGATTTCAATGGGCTACCACCTCACATTCAGCATTTTTGCACCCGCATTTCCGTGGGGTGAAAAAATAAACAACATGCTCCATTTTTGTGTGCATTTGCGCACCCAAGCCACCATAGAAGGTTATGGGGGAGCACAAACGCACACCCCATCCACATGAGTCACTACGATTTTGTGGCGTTAATTGATAACACCGGGGACAAAATAGGCTGCTGATCCGGTTCAAAACCAGCACAGGTATGTTCAGTGCCAATGTGAACGGGCCCAGCAGCACAAAAAAGTAAAGTAATCCAAAAAGTGCACAAGTTCTCCATCTTAAAAAGGGAAACAGTCAGCTTGTGCATGCTGTCCAAACTGCAAGCATCATGTAATAGAGCAGAAGGAGCTGAGTGTGTGTGTATATATATATATATATATATATATATATATATATATATATATATATATATATATATATATATATATATATATAACATTTTATTAGTTTAAGGGGAAAGAGTTGCAACACAGGAATCGCCTTAAAAAAGCCCTCCAAAGTAGCCAACTCGTGTATTTTGTTGAAGATTTACAGAAAATAGCACAATTTTATATGAAGCAAAAACAGGAACATAGCCTTAAAGGGAACCCATGACATTGATCTACAGTTCATAAAAAAGAATGTGACAGCATCCAGGGTGCAATTAAAAAAAAACATTCTTCCAATAATTACAGCAGCAACGTCTCATCCAGAAGGTCTTTGCTTGACAAAGATCTTGTGGTCAAAATGTTGCTTTTGTGATTCGTGGAAGAATAAAGACTTGTTAGTATTTGCACCCTGGATGCGGTTATATTTTCTTTTAAGATTCCAGATTGGATCCATGGATTCTGGTTCCAGGGGACTATGCACTATCAAAGAGCTCTGGATTGTGCTGCTGGCACTGCATTTATTACTTTATCATTGATCTATAGTTCAGTCAGAGAGAAAAAAAATTGTAAGTTTATTGGAATTCCTGCTCATTCTGTATTTGTGAGTCCTTTGCACAGTCTCATCAAGTAATTGACAGCAGCCTCTGTATGTACAGTTATATAGGAATGCCTGTCAATTCTTCAGTGAGACCGCCCACTGGACTCCTAAACCCCAAGAGAGTAGATTTAGATTACAATACTGAATCTTCTCCCACAAACTATATAAAGCCTGCTCCGCTTCGCCTGCTCCATAACAAGCTGCCTGCAGATCCAAATGTATTTTCAATTTGGCAAGATTCCTTTAAATCTTCAGAAACTATTTCTGCAGAATATGAACTGTTGCATGTCACATGAACGCACCTGAGGGAAGTCATTAATCTCCAGCTCCTCTTCATATCTCTTGAAGGACTCGTTGGCACCTGCTTCCTGTTTGTCCTCTTCCAGTTTCTCAACTGGGACATAATTGAGTTTGGCGTTGATCTTTTCGGCCAATTGTTCTGCAATAGTTTTTGCAGATACGGTTGGGGCCAATATGGTGCCTCCTCTGAGGATCGCATTAGTGGCCTGCTGCATCACATCCTAAAAAGACAACAGGAATATTCAGTAGAGCTAGGGACTATTTTGAGCTAATTCCCATAGTACTTGTCCATGTATGAACACAATTTTATTGTTACATATAGAACTTATCTGCATAAAAAGTTGACATACATTGATTTCCTTCTGCTGATTTGAAGCTACAGCCCACAACTGTATTCATAGTTCTGAAAGCAGAACTAAAGTGTACTTGCTGATCACACACACACACACGAAAGTTTGTGAACCCTTTGGAAATGTTCCCATTTCTGCTTAGTAGTAGTCTGATGTAATAGATGAGGAGAACCAAATCAAATCAGATGAGTCAAAAATATTAGACTTGGTCATTTCTTGAGGAAAATGATCCAATATCACATGTCTGTGTGTGGCAAAAGTATGTGAAACTTTCAGTATCTGGTGTGACCCCCCCCCCCCTCTTGTGCAGCAGTAACTGCATCTAAAGGTTTCTGGTAACTGCTGATTAGTCCTGCACATCCGCTTGTTATGTTGGTGGGTTTCCTCCCATGAACTGCTCGCTTCAGGTCCTTCCAAAATATTTCCATAGGAAGAAGGTCAGGACTTTGACTCTGTTATTCCAAAACTTTTAACTTTGTTCTTTAACCATTCTTTTGTTGAATGACTTGTGTGCTTTGGGTCGTTGTCTTGCTACATGACCCACATTCTCCTGAGATTTAGTTCACAGATATCCAGACATCTTCCTTTAGAATTTGTAGTACAATTCAGAATTCATTGTTCCATCAATGATGGCAAGCTGTCCTGGCCCAGATACAACAAAACAGTCCCAACCATGATACCACCACCACTGTGTCTCACAGATGCCATCAGGTTTTTATGCTGAAGTGCAGTGGTTTTCTTTCTACAAACATAACACTTCATTTAAAGGGGTTGTCCCGCGAAACAAAGTGGGTCTATACACTTCTGTATGGCCATATTAATGCACTTTGTAATATACATCGTGCATTAAATATGAGCCATACAGAAGTTATTCACTTACCTGCTCCGTTGCTGACGTCCTCGTCTCCATGGTGCCGTCTAATTTTCAGCGTCTAATCGCCCGATTAGACGCGCTTGCGCAGTCCGGTCTTCTCCGTGTTGAATGGGGCTGCTCGTGCTGGAGAGCGGCTCCTCGTAGCTCCGCCCCGTCACGTGTGCCGATTCCAGCCAATCAGGAGGCTGGAATCGGCAATGGACCGCACAGAAGACCTGCGGTCCACCGAGGGTGAAGATCCCGGCGGCCATCTTCGCAAGGTAAGTAAGAAGTCACCGGAGCGCGGGGATTCGGGTAAGTACTATCCGTTTTTTTTTTTTTCAACACATGCATCGGGTTTGTCTCGCGCCGAACGGGGGGGGCTATTGAAAAAAAAAAACAAACCCCGTTTTGGCGCGGGACAACCCCTTTAAGTCAAAAACCTCTATGTTGGTCTCATCCATCCAAAAAACATTGGTCCACCAGCCTTCCAAACTTGTCCATGTGATCTTTAGCAAACTACAGATGTACAGCAATGTACTTTGAGAGAGCAGCGTCTTTCTCCTTGCAATCCTGCCATGCACACCATTGTTGTTCAGTGTCCTCATGAACATTAGCTAATGTGAGAAAGGCCTTAAGTTGCTTACAGGATACATCGTGCATTAAATATGAGCCATACAGAAGTTATATACTCACCTTCCCTGCGCTGGCGTCCCCGTCTCCATGGTGCTGTCTAATTTCAGCGTCTAATCGCCCGATTAGACGCGCTTGCGCATAAGGGTCTTCTCCCTTCTGGTCGGTCCGGGCCCGAGCGGCATTTTAGCTCCACCCCCTTCTACGTGTCATCGCGTAGCTCCGCCCCGTCACGTGTGCCGATTCCAGCCAATCAGGAGGCTGGAATCAGCAATGGACCGCACAGAGCCCATGGTGCACCATGGGAGAAGACCCGCGGTGCATCATTGGGAAAGGACCGGCGGCCATCTTTAAAAGAAGAAAAGAAGATGCGCGAACTGGGAAGGAGGTAAGCGATTTTTTTTTTTTTAATTACAAACGGTATTGATTTTAACGGGGCAGAATGCGGGGGTGGGTTGAAAAAAAAAATTGCATTTCGCCGCGGGACAACCCCTTTAAGAAATGGTTTTGTAATCTTTTCTATCCCAAGAAACATCAACAACTCTTCTTCTGAGGTCCTCAGAAATGTCCTTTGTTCGTGCCACGATATAGATTCACACGTGTTGTAAAAATTAATTAAAAACAAAAATCACAGGTTGCCGAATCACCTCTATCATCACATTGGAAACATTTAACTCTAATTTCCTCTTCATATTATTTGCCAGTCCTAAAGATCCACATACTTTTGCCACACAGACATGTGATAATGGATAATTTTCCTCAATAAATGACCAAGTCTAACATTTTTGACTCATTTGATTTAATGCTTTTTATGTACTTTTCGGACTTGCGCAAAATTCTCATGTAATTTTAAGTTTCTGAAAGGTTTACAAACTTTCAAGCACAGCTTAAGTAACACACACATTACGTCATCCTTGCAACTGAAGCGAAGCAGACTATCCACACTGCGCTGTAGCTCAATGTGCGGTGATACCAGTACGTTTGGCACCTGACTGTTGAAGCCACCCATTAGTTGCAGTGGTCATATGCCCTCACTGTTCCTTCATATTTACAGTTTTTTCTTTTGTCCAAAAACCCCTTTAAACCTTATTGTATACTGGGGTTTGTTTGTAGCTTCTCTCTACTTCGTTATTGTCTGGTTCTCACAAGGACATAACTGTGTAATTTAGCGTTATCTATTTGTTTAACTAAAAAGCAGCATCTCCTATATGGAAAGACTGGTAAATCTTACACCCACCTGCGCTTCTGCACCCAGGTTCTTATTCACGCTGAGCTTTTTGGCCAACCGTTTGGCGATTTCCAACTTCTCGGCATTTCCTGCTGTGGGGGCCGTGGCATTCGATACAGCAGTTGATCCTCCCGTGCTACCTGCGGATCCAACACCACCAGCTGCTCCGCCCGGCACCCCGGGGCCCGCCATGTCTTTCACTCGCTTCTTAGAGTTAAACATACTTTCAATTTGCTCATCAATCTGAAATAACAAAAATGAATCAGCTTTTTTTCAAAGCAAGTTACAGGAAATAGAGAATGCATTCATAGACTACATGCATTACTAGGAGACGTTACACCCCACCTAACACTGAGCAGTTTGCATGTACCTCCAATTATACATTTAAATAGGAGCGATCCTTCAAGTTACAATACCCTCAGGCCACAATACTTTCACTGTTCAATGCTCCTTGGCCATTGTAGCTGGATACCACATTCAACATGCAATGCCACAGATAGATGCCAATCAGAGGCCGCAGTGCCCAGGTGCCGTTCTCCTGGCATATGCGCTCAGATGCGGAGAGAATGGCATCTGACCGCGGCAGCCTCCGATTTGGTGAAGACAGGACAGATTATCAGCCAG
This sequence comes from Eleutherodactylus coqui, assembly GCF_035609145.1. Lineage (NCBI taxonomy): Eukaryota > Metazoa > Chordata > Amphibia > Anura > Eleutherodactylidae > Eleutherodactylus > Eleutherodactylus coqui. The sequence goes on along the minus strand of NC_089838.1, from coordinate 62,609,558 downwards.
ACAGCTTTTAGCAGTATTTTAGAGTGAGTGAACAATTTAGCAGGGAGGGGTGGAGGAAAGTAGCATTTTCTTCTATTTGCCTGTACTGTTGATTGATTTATAGTTTGTTAAACCATTTGTGTGTGTGTGTGTGTGTGTGTGTGTGTGTGTGTGTGTGTATTATATACGCACACGCACACACACGCTCCTTATTTCAGTCGTACTAAAAAAAGGACAGATCTAGGCAAACAATTTCAAAAAACTGCCCCCACAATACTTAAATAACTCGGAGGTGCATACTACTGTAAGTAACCATGTCAAAAGCACTACAGAATAAAGGGCAAATTTGAATTGCGGGGCACCCACGCGGACAATCTGCAGTTCAAGCCGCCCATAGGAAGACGTGGGCGTCTGCAGTGGAATTAAAGCATGTAGATTTGTTTTGCAGCCCTTTTGGTCCGGAAAACAAATCGCAGCATGCTCCATTTTGCTGCGGTTCCAGCACGGACGGCTTACATTCAAGTCAATGGAAGCCATCTGATCCGCAGCACGTCTGCAATTCAATTGCAGATGGGCCGTGGATTCCGCTTGAAAGCAGGAGATTAAAAAAAATAAAATAAAATCTCTACTATGCAAGTGCGACAGCCACACAGCTGCAGTGAAGATCCGGACAGGTAACCAGTGTCCTCGGCCGCGGGCAGGGTCGGATTCTGCTGCAGGCTCCCCCGTGCGGAATCTGACCCGCCCGTAGACATGAGGCCTAAAAGCATCACCGCAGTGAAAATGTGAGACATGACCTGCAGTAGCAGCAGCTCATACACACTGAGAATGTACTTAGCCGTAAATGGTTTTCCCATCCACCAGCATTGGCAATGTGCTATAAACTACCAACTGCAGGTCTAGTTCACTAGGAAGACACTTAGTGTATCCAGAAGCATGTCCAGTGTCTTCTCCACATACATGTTTGAGGTGTATGCAGTCAGCACTACTTTTAATACAAAGCACTTTTTAATTTACTCTTTTTTCTAAGACCAATTGATGACACATTATGACATGCCGCTGCATATGTTGGGGCTCTACAGTCAGCATGGAGGCCTGGAGAGCTTCCAAGCACTTACACTGGGGGAAAATAAGTCAATGATAATGGCACCAAAAACACCAATACTGAGAGAAGGATACCAACAATGTGAGACACAAACTCACATCTTAAGCCATTCCAGTAATATACATACCATTGCCTACATCTGCAGCACATGCAATGTGCATTATTGTACGGCTTATATAGAGTGGACACTTACATCAAGAGCAGTGTCCTCATCGTCTGAATCTTGGAGGCCAAGTGCCGCCTTCTGCAGCTTTTTCCTCTCATTCGCCAAAGCGTGCTCCGTTTCATCAAACTTAAATCCTTTACCAGAAAATCCACTAGTTTTCTTAATCACTTTACCTTCCTGATGAAATAAATAAATGAAAAACAAATTAAGCAATTACACGGGTACAAAAGCGGCATGTGGTGTTGAGGGACGGTGACCCAGAACTGTCAGACTAATGATTGCAGGGTGCCGAGAAGTGGGGCCACCAGCAATTATTTATCTACCTCCTATTCTGTCAATAAAGGTTCTTTGCAGGAATACCCCTTTAACTCTGAGATATTCATTTTGTTTCAATATAAACTGGACACAGATTGAGAAATGGGAAGACGATCAGACATGTCAAAGACATCAAATCCATGTGTAATCATTGTAAATAGTGTCATGTAGAGCGTGCCATTGCAGATTAACAATAGCTTATATGCAAACATAAGAACAGCTGGCCACCAGAAATTCACAAAGTAATTATAATTACATGTGCGAAGTAACAGTTTACTATAATTACATATACATACATGAGCATTATAACAAAAATTATGACTTACAGCTTTTTGTTGCTCCTTGAACTCAGACCACAAATTCTCTAATTCGGGAGGAATTGCAGTCCCTGAAAGCTCCAGAGCCTTGATTATATCCCCGGCATACCGAGCTTGATCCTCTGTGATAAAAGTAAAGGCAAATCCCTACAAAATAAATGTACCTAGTCATTCTAAATCATCACAGCAAGACAAGTGCTATTTGGTGTCCTTACGCCGTCAGCCTCCTTGCAGTCTTTACTACAGCCCTGCACTAGAATGTCAAGTGGGGACATGAAAGCCTGTGACCCTGTAGGTCAGATGAGTTGTCAGGGCCGGCCTAGTAAACTACCCACAATCCTGTGCAAAATACATTGTAGGCCTGGCCTTAAAATCCACAGAATGATGCAAAATATAATGCATTTGGTTGCAGCTTTTTTCACATATCACACGCTTTGCATTTCAACATAAGAAATCCATGACAAACAGGTAGTTTTTGTCTGACAATGCTTGTGAATAGGGTCTGATCAACTGCATTTACAAAAGTAATTGCAGTTATATTTGTAGATTATTTCTACATTGAGGCATATATGGGGTTATTCGGGCATATAGTAATCTGTAAAACCTTGCAGTATAACAGATTACATACTCTCCTACCGCTGCCGTCTCTCCAGCCTCCAATGCTCTTCACTACCGGGAGCCGGTGATGACGTCCCCAACAAAAGAGCCATGTGACTGCTGCAGCCACCAGTCTGCCTTCAGCTGGGGAATAGCTGCGGCGCTCATGTCACCCAGTGTCAGCTTGTCATCACTCCCTTACCACAAGTGAAATTCAGCAGAGACCGTAGCACTAGAGACACAGCGGGGGAAAGCGGAAGGGTGAGCATGTCATCTTATTTTAATACTGCCCACTGAGCCAGCTTTTACAAAATGCCATGTCCACAGAAAATTTGATGAGGAAAACAAATCTGTGCTTAAACGTGATTTACCTTTATAGCACAGATTTGTATTCCACATCAGAATCCTCAGACGTAGGGCGAATGCCCACGGCATGATTTGTCACGTTTTACGCGGCGGAAATCTGCGGCACTACCCCTGAGCTAATTAGGTTCTACTGAAGCTAGTAGCTCAATGTTCACGCTGTGGAGTCCCGCAGCGTGAAAGAAAACGCAGCATGCTCCATTTGCCGAGGGAATACGCGCGTCCGGCTTCCATTGTAGTCAATGAAAGCCGTCCGTCACGCAATACTTCCGCTGAAGCACAGCTGAAGTATCAATGAATACGCGTCATCCCGCACAGCCGGTGCGTCACGCGCTGTACTGCGCATGCGTGCCGGCCCACCAGACGGGACACGTACAGCGGATCCGGAGTGGTGAGTTTTGGGAAGGGGGGGGGGGGGTGCACCGTGGCAGACTCCGCTGCTATATTCTGCTGGCGGAGTCAGTCAAGGCCGTTGGCATGAGGCCTTATACTTATTCTTGTTATATATTGCAACTTATAAAGCTCAATGCTTTTTTTTATTTTGTAATTACTGACTATTCTTTTTCGGGGACGATGTAAAGTTGCAAAATAAATAAAATTACTAGCATTTTGTAAACACGGATACAGTTTCTGTAATTGTCCACGTGTGGACCACAGCCTGGATGCACTTTAGTTACTGACCTTATTACCAGCTCTGCCTGTGCGCCCTGCTCTGTGCACATAATCTTCATAGTGATTTGGACATGAATAATTAATCACCAATATCAGATGCTTGACATCCAGTCCGCGAGCTGCCACAGACGTGGCCACCAGCAACCTGCATACACCATTTTTAAAGTCACTGATGATGCTATCCCTGTCATATTGATCAATGCCTAAAGGGAATGGAGAAAAAAAATTACTGCATAAAAACTGACACAATCTGACTTTAAGGTCTAAGATATTTCGGCTTTTACAGTGAATGTCCACCGGCCAACGCCATTTCATTCTTAAGCCCGTATTACGTGCTGGTTCCCTTAATAGATCTCTATATGGGTTGTAGCTTTGTTTCTGTGAATTCTCTGCCATCTTTCACACACATAAAACGTTTTGTAATAAACTTCAGATTAGTGAACCCCCGACAGGGAAAACTTACTGCATATCAGTTTATTATTATTTTATTTATTTCCTGCAAATGAAGGACTAGAAGTCTCCTTTCTGCTGGATCCACTTCTGGCTTTAGCACAAAAAACCCAATCAAAAACTGCCGTGATGTTTATTAAAAAAAAAAAAAAGCAAAAACCCAAGCCGCTGTATGAGACACCACTCTTAAGGCCCATTAAGACACATTATCGCTCAAAAGATGTCTTTTGAGGGATTTGAGCAATAAACGTTGTGTCATTTACAGCGCAAGATGATCGCTCAAGATGACCAATCACCTTGCGCTGCGAACGGAGGATGCAGAAGACAAGCGGGGTGTCCACGCTTGTCTTCTGCATCCTGCTGTCTTCTGCACGGAGCGCCCACTCTTCTGCACCACTCTGTTCTTTATACCGAGCCTGTGATCAGGGAGTGGGATACAGCTAAAACAATAGTATCAGCTGTATCCCACTGTGAATCCCTGATAAGGCTCATGGTCGTCCTTCAGCACGCTGAAAGATCAGCTTAACGAAAACTGCACGATGTCAGTGCAGTTACACACAACGATTATCGCTCAAAAGATGGATTTTGAGTGAATTTTGAGTCTAAATGGACCTTTACTGACTTTATTTAGAGCTGTATGAATTCTGATAATGTAAACTCCCTAAATAGTAGCTGAAGAGTAGAATTGTTTTTCTCTAGGACTATGTTATGGGAAGGAGGGAATTCGGAGCTCTAACAAAAAGACAGATCGAAGGGCCCAATAAAATGTAGCATGAAATTAAATTAGCCCATTTGGTGGACTTTGAAACAACCCATTTCATTTGAAGGGGGTTTTCCAGGAGCAAAGCTATTGGTGCCCTTTCTACTCCATTTGTACTTGCTAAAACCAATAAACAGGTTGAACATAAGAATAGGAGCAGCTAATTGGGTGAGGGGTCTCACACAAGGGATTTTATGAGATTTGCCATAGATGGAGAAGGAATTGTTATTTTTCATTTTATGAACCACAGTCTGAGTGTAAACTTATGGTGCAATTAAAAAAACTGCTGCGCAGGTCACCTTATTGTACTTAAAGCAAACCTGCAGTCTTGGACAAACAAAGATGGCTGCACCCCTTCTCTGACTACCTGATGCACACTGTGCATTAGTATGCCAGTTAGAACACTAACACTACACGTCGCTTATCTGGGCAGCAATAACCATTTAATGCATGTAGGCTCCCAAACTAAAGATGCAAACTATTGTACAATGTGCATCATGTAGGTCCCCAGACAGAGGTCCTCATTTTAGAAAGGGGACCCAGAGGTTTCATCAAAAATACTAAATGGCTATAGAGGAATCAAAAGATTACTGGCATGGTGTGCAAATGCAGCGAAATAAGGACTTGTGGTGATATCTACTGTCTGAGAGGGCTGATGTGAGAGTCTCTTCTGAAATCCTAAACTCCTGGAAGGAGCCCCCTATGAGCCCACACAGTAACTGCATAGGATCTTGTAATCCTTTGTTTCCTAAAAGCCGTTTAGTTGATTATCTTATAGATGTCCTAAAAATAAAGGCCTCTGTTAACAAGTCCAGGAGCTGCTGCTCATTACACAAAATCAAGCCGTACTTGCATGAAGAAATCACAGAGGGCGGCCATGTACCTGTGCTATTAGCTCCTCCGTTCAGCAGTCTAGCGGTCTGCATGTTGAGGGATATGTGATATCTTCACCTGCCCTCTTGTATCAGTATATTAGTTAGTATATGGACGCCTTCTGTGATTTGTCTTTGTTTATATTTCCTTTTCTGTGATTTTATACTTGCATTAAGGGCTTGTATTCCATTGTACAGCTTTCTATCCCAAATCTTCAGAATTAGTGTTTGCATGCACAAGACAGGAATTAGGTTTACCTGTTAATTCCTTTTCTGGAGTCATCCTGACAGCATACACATGGAGGATGTCCACTGGACCCCTGTTGGGACAGGAAGCGGAAAAACATACAAAAGGCACCTCCCGCCACCAGCTCACCAGTGTGTACCAAATAACTACAGTGACCCGGCTTTGCTTAATCACTCATTTTTAATAACGAAACTTATAGTACAATACGTTACTTCACGTAGAGAAGGATAACTGAAGGGGAGGGAAAAGCCCCTATGCTGTCAGGATGACTCCAGAAAAGGAATTAACAGGTAAACCTAATTCCTGTCTTCCCCTCGTCATCCTGACAGCATACACATGGAGGAGTACCAACAATCAAGGGCTTTAGGGAGGGACCACTGCTTGCAGAACTTTCCGCCCAAAGGCAGTGTCCCGGCTGGCCCCCACGTCCAGACGGTAGTGTTTTACAAAAGTATGGGTGCTTGACCATGTGGCGGCTCTGCAAATCTGGTCGGTTGTCGCCTGGGCTCTCTCCGCCCAGGAACAGGCGACCGCCCTAGTAGAATGGGCTCTAACTTCGCCCGGGAGTGGGATCCCTTGGGATCTGTATGCCTCTTCTACGGCCCTCCTGACCCACCGCGCTAGGGAGTCCTTAGTAGCGGCCCCTCCTCTGCGTGGACCCTGAAATTGAATGAAGAGGTTATTAGATTTCCTAAAGGTATGTGAGACCTCTAAGTACTTCAGAACTGCTCGTCTCACGTCTAGGTTATGGAACCTCTGTTCCGTAGTGTTCCGGGGTTCCTGGCAGAAGGAGGGAAGTACTATTTTTTGCTCTCTGTGAAAGTCCGTAAGGACTTTCGGTTGAAAGAAGGGGTCGGGTCTAAACTCTATCTTGTCCGGGAAGATGGTCATATATGGAGTTTTTATAGAGAGAGCTTGGATTTCCCCGATCCGCCTGGCGGATGTAATGGCCACTAGGAAGGCAACCTTATATGAGAGGGTCTTAACTGAGAGTTCTTCCAGGGGCTCGAAGGGATGTGCGCAAAGGGCCTGTAAAACAAGATTCAGGTCCCATGGGGGCATGGTTCTTCTTATAAAGGGGTGAAGTCTAACTGCTCCTTTAAGGTATTTTTTGACTAGCCTATGGTCGGCTAACGGGAAGTCAAAGAAGGCTCCTAGGGCGGCCACCTGGACCTTAAGGGTACCAGGTTTTAGGCCCATGTCCAGTCCATCCTGAAGGAACTCTAGAATCTTATTAATGTCTGGTTGTTGGAGGTCGTGAATACTGTGCCCCAACCACCTAGAGAAGGTGTCCCACACCCTGGTGTATATGTTCCTGGTGGACTCTTTGAGACTCTCACATAAGGTGGTGGTCACCCTCCCTGATAGGCCCTGGTTCAGATATTTTACCCGCACAGCTTCCAGGCCGCTAGTCTGAACTGTCGGGTTTTTGGGCAAATCAGGGGACCCTGTTGTAGGAGGTCGTCTCTCCACGGCAGATGTAGGGGCTCCTGTGTTGATAGAGCGGCCAGGAGCGGGAACCAAGGTCTCTTGGGCCAGAATGGGGCTACCAGGATAACGGAGCCCGGGGACCCCTGGATCTTCTTTAGAACCCGAGGGATCAGGGGAATAGGTGGGAAGGCGTATGTCAGGTCCCATTCCCATGCTTGGGATAGTGCGTCTATTCCCAGGGAGCCCCCGTCTGCCCCCCTGGAAAAGAACCGGGGACACTTGTTGTTCTCCCGAGAGGCAAACAAATCCACCTTTGGAGTCCCCCATCTTTCTGTAATCAGTTGGAATGCCTCTGGATGTAGTGCCCACTCCCCAGGGTCTATCCTCCTGCGGCTGAGGTAGTCTGCCATGGCGTTCTCTGGGCCCCTTACGTGGAACGCTGAAACGGAAGGCATCCGCTGCTCTATCCACCCGAGCACTTTCGCCGCCAGGTCTTGTAGTCGGGGGTTCCGCGTGGATCCCTGGTGGCGAATGAGGGACACAGTTGTTATGTTATCCGAGAATATTTTAATGGGTCTACCCCCGATCTCTGTCTCGAGGTCACGGATGGCCCTCCAGACCGCGCAAAGCTCCTTGTAATTGGAGGATTGAGTGGCCTCTTTCTGGTTCCAGACCCCCTGGACATAGCGACAGCCTAAGTGGGCCCCCCAGCCAGTTGCGCTCGCGTCAGTGAAGATGGATACTGGGGATGCCGGGTCCCAACTTGTGGACCTGGCGAGGTTGGGGATAGACGTCCACCACCCCAAGGAGGACCTTACTTTGTGAGTGAGGGTGACTTCCTGATCCAGGGAAGCTGGAGATTTGTCCCAGTTGCTCAGGATAAAGTCCTGGAGAGTTCTACCATGTAACTGGGCCCACGGGACTACTCCAATACAGGCTGTCATGAGACCGAGGACCCTCATGCCTCTCCTAAGGGAAACCTGGGAGGCTAACGAAAGTGCCCGGCTTTCGTCTTGGATCGTTTTTTGCTTTTCTAGCGGGAGGGAAGAGCACTGGTGGTGTGAGTCCAGGATAACCCCTAGGAACTTTTTGCTTTGTTCGGGCTGAAGATTGGATTTGTCGAAGTTAATGATCCAACCTAGCGACTCGAACAGGCGGAGGGTGAGGTTGACCCGGTGCTGGAGTTCCGAGGGTGATCCTGCTATAAGCAGGAAATCGTCGAGGTATGGGACAATTAGTACTTTGTCCGTCCTTAGTGCTGCTACCATCTCCAATACTAGTTTGGAGAATACCCGAGGTGCGGAGGAAATCCCGAACGGCAGGCATGCGAATTGGTAATGTGAGACTGACCCTTCCATCATCAGGGCGAATCGAAGAAACTGTTGGGAGTCTGAGTGTATCGGAATATGATAATAGGCGTCTTTTAAGTCCACCGTGGCCATGACGCTATCTCGTGTGATTAGGGGGATCGCTGATCTTACTGATTCCATTTTAAATCTTCGGTATGTTATAGATTTATTCAGGTATTTCAGGTTGATTATAACTCTGTAGGCCCCGTTAGGCTTCTTAATAAGAAACAAGGGGGAGTAGCAGCCTTTGAACCGTTCCTCTACGGGAACTGGGATAATGGCCCCCAGGGATAGCAGGTCCCGTACCCCCGACTGGAGGGCCCGGGCCGACGCGGGTGACTGGCAGGGGGTAACCACGAACCTCCGGGGAGGGGGGGCGGAAAGCTCAATTGTATAGCCCTCTGAGACCAGGCGAAGGGCCCAGGGATTGGAGGTTATTTCGCTCCATCTATTGGCGAACCCCCTAAGTCTGCCCCCCACCTGCCGGATCCCGATGGGCGGATTCTCACCCTTTCCGCCTTTGGGGTAAGACCAGCGTCCGGTTTTCCCCTTCCCCCTGTATGTTCTCGGGGGGACAAAGGGAGGAGGGTAGGAGGAGGAAGGCCGCTTGACGGGTCTGTCTGCTGGTAGCCCCTGACTTTTGTCTGAGGCCTTCTCCAGGAGTGTATCCAGGGAAGGTCCGAAGATGCGATGTCCCTGGAAGGGCAAAGAGCAAAGCCTGTTCTTGGAGGCATTGTCCCCTGTCCAGGCTTTTACCCAGACGGCCCTCCTGGCGGTGTTCGAAAGTGCCGCTGACCGGGCCCCGAACCTTACTGACTCCATCGAGGCGTCCGCCAGGAAGCCGGTGGCCTGTTGGAGGAGGGGAAGGCAGTTGGCGATATCTTCCCTCGAACCCCTTTGCGAGACCAGGGCCTGGAGTTGGTCTAGCCAGACCGTCATGGATCTCGCTACCGACGTGGCCGTAATGTTGGTCTTCATGGTGAGGGCCGCCGACTCCCAGGCCTTCTTCATTGCCGCATCCACTCGTGAATCCAGTGGGTCCCGCAACTGGGAGATGTCCTCAAAGGGGAGGGCAGCCTTCTTCGAGACCCTGGCGACCGCCAAATCCACCTTCGGGACGGTGTCCAAGAATTCAATGTCTTCCGGGGTGAAGACCATACGCTCTCTAAACTCCCTAGACAGGAAAAACTTGCGTTCTGCCTGTTTCCACTCGGTCAAGATGAGCTGTTTTAGGATATCGTTGACCGGGAATGATGGTTTGGGCTGAGGTATGAGTCCCCGGAACAGGGTATCCTGGAGGGATGGCTGCTGTGGTGCCTGTTCCTCCACCTGCATGGTGTGACGGACCGCTGTTAGTAGCTGCCCCAGATCCGCCGATGCGAAGAAGTACTTCCTCGTTTCTTCCATGGGCGGTATGGATTCTGAGGGGGAATCCTCTAAGAACCCTTCCTCCGAGTCTGATTCTTCAATCCGTGACCGCCTTACCCTTTTCGTGGGGGGCGGAACGGAAAGAGACGAGAGAGAGGCCTCGATCTCCTCGCGGATCATAGCTCGGATGTCGGATATGCCCGAGGGGCCTTCCTCCCGGACCACCTTCTCTGTGCAGGCTGCGCATAAGGGTTTGGTGTGTCCCTCGTCCAGTCGCCGCAGGCAGACTGGGCACTTGCGCACGCGCTTCTTGGCCTCTCTGCTCTTTTGTGCTTCTCTGTCCTAAGAGACGGAGACAGCAGAAAAAAAGGGGGGGGTTTTCCAGCACCTGACCCTTCGTTACCCCTGGTGTGAGCCCCCGGAGGTTTACTCACCAGCGGGTTGCTCTCCGTGTCCTCTCTGGCCGACATCTTTACTTAGGTGCAGACCGAAGACATGTGGGGAATCCTGCTTTCTCCTTTTCTTCCTTTTTTTTTTTTTTTTTTTTCAAATTTGGCGCCTTTTTCCTCGAGGCCCCGCCCCCCCGTGACGCGGCCGTGCTGACGTCATGCCGCCGCGCCGGACCCGGGGGATACACTCTGCGTCGGGCTCTGAGGAGGGCGCATAGATGTCCGGGGACGTCGGATCGAGCGCAGCCGCCGCCCGCGCCGCGCGCTCTACCCCCCCCCCCCCCCTCGCTGGCATACCTGCTCACGCCGACAGAGGATCGCTGGAAGCCAGGGTCCCGGGCCGACGTCCAGAGCGGGTGCCTGATCCGGAGGAGGCTTCCAAGCCCTGCAGGTACGGGCTGTATCTTCCCAGTGCGACAACCCCACTGGGCAGCGCGCTAGGGAAGGGTTCCCCGCAGGGAACGTGGTGCTGGTTTTGGATCCTGCGGGTGAGGGTCCCCACGTAGGGTCTCACCCGCGCAAGCTCTGCCAGCCCGACCAGAGAGTCGTCCCCCCACGGGCGGACAGGCTGCATAGGAATTTTCTTCTTTCTTCTTGCCTCCAGCATACACCTGGAGGCTTCCGCTTGGACTGTCCTGTAGGGACAGGAAGACACTGGTGAGCTGGTGGCGGGAGGTGCCTTTTGTATGTTTTTCCGCTTCCTGTCCCAACAGGGGTCCAGTGGACATCCTCCATGTGTATGCTGTCAGGATGACGAGGGGAAATATTGTTTTACTTAGAGTACATAAAACTACCCAATAATCAAAACCAAAGAGCTTTTCTTTCCCTGCCTTCAGGGTCCTTGACACTTTGTATGATCTTCATCTTGATTGGGGAAATGTATTTTTTGTGTGTTATATAAAAGAACTGTATATTAGAAAGTTTCACAAAACCATTAAAAAGTCAAAAGAAAAAAAAAGTGTGACTTACCCCCATGAAGAGACAAGCAAGGGTATGACGCTCTCATTAAGTCCTTCAGTAAACCATCGGCATGCTCTTGTTTGTCGACAAATATAATGACTGATCCTTTTTCTTGATAATGCCCCAAAAGCTCAAGCAGCTTAAGAAATTTCTTGTCCTCCTCAATCACAATCTAGAAAAATATACGGAATTTGCCATAAACCATTAACACAACAGGATCGTTCTCTACAGCACATTATCTGGACTTACAAGCAGCCTAGTAAATAACACTAACAGACTTGTCAGTCTTCAGCTTCATAACTTCAATATTCTTATCCTCTAAGAACCATGTGTTGCTATGACATGCCGCGTGTCCCCGAAAATAAGACACTGTCTAATATTAATTTTTGTCCCAAAAGAGGCAGATTGGATCACAAGCACCGTGGTTCAGCCAATCACAGCACTTGCTTGCTGGAGGCATGGTATTCAAAGCCCCATCACCAGAGAATGCTGTGTCAAGGCTGAAGACACGGCAGCCTACTGCAACACTAGAGACCAGGGCAAGGTACCCAGACACCACGGTACAGGTGAGTATTGCTGGGGGGTTTTTCTTATGCAGTTTGGCTAGGGTTTAAATTCGGGGGAGGGCTTATACTCCCCCTCCAGAAAATCCGAGTAGGGCTCATTATTGGGGAAACACAGTATATGTGGTGTGACGTTAAAAGGGTTTTTTCAGGTTTTACATTATAAGACATCATCACACCAGCAGCACAGTTTATTACAAAATATATTATTTTTGGTAATCGAAAGCTTTAGAATACCTGAATGCCCAGTGAACAGGCCCCTGCATTGTCAAAGAACGAGTCAAACTTTCAGTGGCATGATTTAGTTATTCAGGGAAGAGAAAAACAAGCAAACAAAAGATGCTATTTTGTGGCCACTTCACAAACCAGTGCAGGGACGGTTAAATCAGCGCTGTGTGGGAGGACATATTCAGCGATGGTAAGGCCAACTTTCAGGTTCTGAGTGGAACTTAGGCTTCACACGACTTACAAACTAAAAGCTCTTATAATACTGCTTCTCACTATAGGCTGCCATTTCTTCTGAATGTACGCAGTTTTGTAAAAAGTTTTTCATAGCGTTTAGTTTACATTTTCTTAAACTACAATTATTCCGACATCTTTCTGCAAGCTCCTAACAATTGCTTTTGCTTTTGCCTTGTAGAAGCCAAAACAGAGTCTGTATCTAACGTGCAGCACCTGACATGCATCAATTCTTCTTGACAATTCTGTGGACCGCTCTTCTGTCTTTGGCAGATTGTCTAACTGCAATGGAGCGCGGTTTTATATTTTCTTAAACAATACTTTGAATAGTTGAGTGAGGTATATGTGATCTCATAAACTGAATATAGAGGGTTTCCCTTTTTATGCAGTTCTACAGTTGCCTCCATCAGCTGGTTGTGCACTGGTGTGCCAAGCAGCATTTTTATAAATCTAATGGAAAGGTTTGGGCACTGCTGCTTATTATATATATTATACTGTATACTTCGCCTGGCTTAAACAGCAAGCCAAAGTTATTCAAATTAATACGCTTTATTAACCAATCCACAAACAATAGTTGAATATGATAGTCCATCCAGCACCCCCTCCTGCCCGGGAACTACGATGCAACATAGGTTGATGGTAAAGAACTCGTGTAACTTTACTGTAAATCATATAGTTTGCATTCCAAAACTCACATTCTACAGAGGAATAACTATAGTAAAAGAAAATATAAAGTTTGGATAACTGACAAAAAGAAAAAGTACAACGATTTTCCAAAAACATATGCATTTGAAACAAACAGTAGCTGGACTATTATGAAACGGGGTAGTACAGGTAAGAGAAACATGTCAAACCATGTCAGAGTGTTGACAAAAGCATAATTAAAAAAAAAAAAAATTCATTCTCCCTTTCCGGATGAGGCGATAACATTCTAACAATAGGACTCGTGACCCCTGCAGCTAATCACTGGCCAAAGGCTGTGGTAATTGGCTGCATTCAATCACGTCTATGATGTCGGTGATGCCATGGATGGCTTGCTAGAAGAGAAAACTAGCAGGGAACCAGGCACTGGCAGAACAGGGGCGGAATCAGTTGGTTCTGTATTTTTAATTTTTTCCCCCCTACAATGACCTAGTGTGAAAAAAACCTCTTTGATAAGCTCTTGCAACTGCTAAAATTATGATAAATGGCATTTAAATTTTCTTACCACATGTTGTTCTACATCAGAACATACAACACTTCTTCCTCCAACTTGAACCTCAATTGGCTTGCTCAATATTCTTCTTGCTAGAGCTTCCATGGCTCTTGGGAATGTAGCAGAGAACATGACAGTCTGTCTATCCGGTCTGACATTGTCTATGATTCTCATGACCTGTCCAAACATGAAAGGGGTCATTACACATACCATAGTATTTGGCAACTGTTGTTTTCTCTGACTGTGCCAATACCTTGTAGTATAGGACAAAAATAAATTAAAGGGCACCCAGCAGAACAAAAAATGTAATGGGCGGACATATCAAAAATGTTACTTTAATATATTCAATGCCAAAATAGAATGACTTGAAGTTAAAGGCCTAACGTCCCACGTTGCACTACTGAGAGATAATAAAAGTGTATGCAGATGGCAATTTACATACATACAAGGTGATAGGAGTCATATCTCCATATAGACGGTATCAGGAAAAAATGACTTCCAGTGCCTATATTCATATAGACAAACAGCAAATACTTCATAAAGGTACTTTACCTGTGGCTCAAAACCCATGTCAAACATTCTGTCTGCCTCATCCAAAACAACATATGTAGCTCGACGCAGGTTTGTTACTCGACCTGTACATTAAAAAAAGTCAGAGAGAGAAAAAAGGGGTAGAAAAGTGTTAGGCATAAATATCAATTCTTTTCCAACAGTTGTTTTCTTTTTTTTTAAATTAAAACTTTCAAACAAAAACAAAACACCTATAAAACGTCACTTTACTAAGAACACCCCATATGACTATAGATAAGGCCCTTTAGCATTTGGTTGGGTCAAGCCTACTCTTGCGTACCATCGCATGGCTAGGAGGACCTGTAAATTCAGCCCTCTCCAAGCACACATCTTAAAACTAAGACTGAGGTGGAGCCTGGAGCCACGTCAGGCATTTTATGACAGCAGTCACCTAGGAAAGAACATATTAGAGATTACAGCGCATGTGTGGGAAGCAAAGAGCTCATACTAAATGCTTCAAACTGTCCGCTGGTTACCCTGGAGAACAAATCACACAGATTTAAATGTAATCCTAGTGTAATGGCCAACATTACAGACAATGACTTCATTAAGCACTGGATAGCAATGTACCCAGAAATGTTATGAAAGGAGAACATATGTTAAATGCCGCTTTCCATACTTTATATTGTATTGGTGAGGTTACATGTTACTTATGACCTTTCATCTATGTTTTGAAGCATGTGTGGCTCACATGTCTCAAATTAAAATGGGGATTTTAAAGCAGATATCCACCCAATAAAGCACATTAAGTGAGTTTCAACGCAGCATTTAAAATGTGAAGCCCATACTAAAACCGGCTAAAAATCACATTTTCTCTTCTTGAAGCAGCAGATATGGACAACCCTCCAACACCTTACCATACTTCCAACAGCACGGTGCTCTAAATGTTGCATTCTGACAAAATGCTGGAAAAAACCTACCTTACCAGAGAGCAGTCTTGGAACTCCAGTTCTATATATCTTGCACGGATATTTTTTTTCCACAGAAGTTAAACAATGTAACAGTTTAGTAAAGGGTTTGGTTTTGCAGAACACAAAGTGATAAAAACAGACAAGATCATCATGCAAAAAAAAAAAAAAAAAACTATATCAAATCCATGAGGTTGCTATTATCAGCCCAGAGCTTTAAGCGTCGACGGTCTAGAGGAGGATATTAAATAGGAATACATTAGACACGCGGGCGACTGCAACGTGTGTGATCAGAACAATCACTGCATAGAAACAAGTTCAATGTGATACTTCCAGCAACTTATACAGAAAAAGAGAAGAATGTTACAAGTAAAGTTTGTGCAGCACGAGCGGCCGCCTCGCTTTCTCACTAATGGCTTTAGTGGTCTGTTGTCATGTAAGCTAATAAGGAGAGGTCTACTGAAATATCACTAAATGATTTCCAAGTTTGCTTGTTTTAAGTGCATCAGCCAAAATAATTACTAGTTAAGGTGATAGTTGAGAGTCAATGCTTTAAAAGGTAGGAGTCCCAATTTTTGTACCTTGTCGGCCACCTCCAACCTGAAGTAATGGTTCGGAGATGCATTAAATCCAAAAATGGAGGCGTGACATTAAACGTGGAATCATACATTTTAAAATATTTGTGACTCAAAATTTTTCACTAGTATTATACCATCAAATTGTCCCACGATTAGGACAGGTCTAATCAGTGCATATGGCTATAATCTAGGATCCACGTGGGCAGTCATACAGCATGGGGGCAGGAGCCACTGGTTGGGGACCACCACTTCAGTCTCACTTTTCACACCATACAGATGGGAGAACAGTTGGAACCTTTTTTGCTTTAATAAAAACCATAAAACAGGCACAGAGGCTTCCAATACAGCCGTGTAAACTTCAGAGCAAGTGATGCCTTGTATTTAGGATGGAGTTAAGGTCATCTTTTTCTAGTACAAGTATGGCGCAGTTCACCTCACATTTTATCCATCTTAAACTGCAGTCACTTGTTTCAGCACAAAGTTTTGAAATTTTTTAATATACTTTCACCTCAATGGCTGGCAAACTAAAATTAGCTGACAATAGCAGATTTGTTGCAAAAAATCTCAAACTGTCCTGTTCATCTGAATGGGGTCTGCAGGAGCAACAAAAAGCAGATGAATGGGAGAGGTCTTTTCAGTCGCATTAACTTCTGCAACAAAAATGCACCCTTAGTCTGTAATGAGCTACAGATCCAGTGGGTCTACTATATCGGACCTATTATCATCAATGTCATAAGTTAAACCTTTTAATTTAGCTGCTGTCATCAAGAGCAACTGTGGAACCATTAGAAAAGAAGCGTTTTAGGCCTAAAAGTGTTTACAGAGGCTATAACACTGATGGGTAGAAGAGCTGCTGTACAGATGTGGCTGCTTCGGCTCTTTCTTTGGACAGCCCATCGCATATAAATCGCCCACAAAAAAACCTTTTATAGGTTAAAGAAATTTTTTAAAAATTAGCAAAAATGAAAAAACAACAAAATATCACTCACAATAAAAAATGACTCACCATTGTTTGCTGCTAACATGTCAATCATGCGACCTGGTGTACAGACTATTATCTCTGCACCTCGCTTAAGTTCAGCAATCTGGAAACAAGCCAAGTAAAGGAAACAATAAAAGTACAATGAAGTTACACATCGCAAATCTAAGTGTGGAAATACACCATAAACAATTCTAAGGCAAATTCTTTAAGTCGTAGGACACTCTTAGGCTGCATTCACACGAACGTATATCGGCTCGGTTTTCACGTCGAGCCGATATACGGCGTCCTCATCTGCGGGGGGTGGGGGGGTGGGTTGGGGGGGGGAGAGCCAGGAGCAGGAACTGAGCTCCCGCCCCTTCTCTGCCTCCTCTGCACTATTTGTGGGACAGGGGTGGGGCTAAGTTCCGAGAATTAGCCCCGCCCCCATCCCGCCTCTCCCCATTGCAAATAGTGCAGAAGGACGGAGAGGACGCGGGAGCTCAGTTCCTGCTCCTGCCTCTATAAATTAACAAAATACAACAATCAAGGCAGACCATAATAAAAACAAACAAACAAACCACAAGTGCAGGTAAGAGGCCAGGCCTGATCCAAGGCCTTGAGATTAAGAAGCCACCAGAGTTAGCGGGGCACATACAAGTGGGTGGGTGCCGTGTCCCCCAATAAACGTAATGACAAAGGCATTTTACAGTAACTAAAATAACGTTTTCTTGTCCGTGTCACAGGCCGACACAGCAAGACCTTGAGACGTTCTAGAGCCAGTGGGAGGGGGGAAAAGAGAAGGTAGCAGGGCAGACTTGGTGTGGCTCATAAGTGTCTGTAAACAATAGGCCCACCAACAGCTGTGACTGAGAGCATTCAGCAGGACTTAGTGCAGACTGAACAGCAGCTATATTATTATAAAACCAAAAAAGCTGCTGAATATCAAGAGTCTGTCTGCAAAATGTACTAAGATGGAATCGATAAAGAAAAGTGATACCCTTATCCTCTAGGTGAAATGCTGCGCCAACAACAGGAGTATGGACGACAACACACTGGGTGGTGGGAAAAAGGTAGGACGGATTACCCCAGGCAATCCTAAACTGTATATCGGAGCTGGGTAGGAGCTGAAGGGTAGGCTAGCAAGCAGTAGATACAAAACACGTCCTGCTTGCTGAGGACGTATAATTTCTATCAAAGTTCAAGGGGAAGGCCAGGACTCGATACTTAAAGCGGGCTGGAGAAACGTCAAGGAAGAAAAAGTCAAGTATGTTGTGTTTATCGGTGTGCTATCTGCAAAAAGACCAGGCATGAGTATGGATGAACCAATGCCCATAATAGTTCTCCAGCTGGACTCTTCCAATGGAGAAAGAGAGTTTTGAGCGCCAGTCCTACAGCCATCTGCTCTTGTGGCTAGTGCAATGTGGTGAAGGATGGGCTGTCTTTTCCAGGGATATGTACCAATTGGAAGGATGAAAGGAATATTCATCAGAATACCCAGAAGAGACCTTGAAGTCTTGTCCAAAGAATGTCTCAAATGAGCCCTCGTAGAGCTCAATTCAACAAAAGATATAGTTAAAAGACTACAAAGAAGTAAAAAAAAAAGCATTAAAAAAAACAAACAAAAAAAAAACACTTTTAAAGATTGCTAAAACATAAAACTATAAATTTCATATCACCATAATCGTACTGTCCCATAGAACAAAAATTCATATACCATTTTTATTGCACCAAGAGCACCAAAAAAACTAAACCCCCTTTAGAACATTACAATTTGTCCTGCGAATAAACAAGATCTCATACAGCTATGCTGATGGAAAAAAACTCATGGGTCTGGGAAGGCGGTGACGAAAAAAAATGAAGCCTCTGGTCCATAACTGGTTAAATTAATTTCTGACTACATATGATCCATCACTATGTATTCGGTATAAAACCATTTTACAGGAAGGTATTTGCCGATACCTGTTCACTGATGCCGGTTCCTCCATACACACAGACCACCCGCAGGCCAAGAGTCTTGGAGAACTTCTTGCACTCTTTTGTGATTTGTAGAGCGAGCTCTCGAGTAGGGGTCATTATGACCGCTAAAAAGGAAGATGCCAAACAACTCAAATTCAGTTACAGAAGATATAATAATACATCATTTACTTCTAGCCACGTGTTCACCAGCGGAAAAACACTAATGAAGTGACAATGGTTGTCCAATGAAAACATTCTCTCAATTCCCAGCTCATGGATACCACTAATCTGACCAGCTCCGGGTTTCCATCTCAGGAGCCTCGAGACACAAATGTCTGGTACCTTAGACTATAAAGGGGGCCACAGGTTAAGACAGACAGTGTTGAAATGCAAGCAGCTCTTATAAAGTTAAACCTCTTCCATCTGTACTGCGGATAGTCCACACAGCTCGCCGTCGGACATGCGCAGTGCACATTTTTTTTTTTCAATGCAATTGTAGAAGGGACGCAATTTTTCCTCCGTGAGCGATTTCCGCTCGTGGGCAGGAAAAAAAAAAATCATTTCCATAGCATGCTACGGGCGATATTTGCTGCGGAATCCAGAGGCAGATGCCCGCTCTGGATTCTGCAATGCAAATCCACCCAAGTGAATGAGGCCTAACTCGCCTTCCGTCTCATAATGACAAACAAGAAAGAAAGAGGGGGAGAGACATGCTGAAATGTGGGGAGAGTTGGTTACTAAGGGCTCGTTCACAGGACCATAGTGTTACAGCGCATGCTGTTGCCACTCACACACATTGCATGAAATACACGCAAAATAAAGATCGCAGCATTTTCTATTTTGGCACGTATTATGCACATATAGACACACCAAGATAGTGCATTCAGGTGTTTTATCTGTTGTGGAGGGTTGTGATCACTGCTGGCAGAACATAAATTTACTTCCCCACTGTACAGAGCCCAGGCAGCAGTGACATACATTTACAGTTGCCAGTTGAGGTTAAACGGGTTCCTCCATCCTATAATATTGCTTGCTCATTAGAATAGGTCATTAAATATCAGACTGTTAGGACTCAAGTCTCCCTCTCTGCACTAAAGCTTTACTCATCTGAGGCTAATGATTGGCTGCAGTGGTCGTATGAACCAAGAGCAGCACATGAAGAGTTTTGTTTTTCTTTCCTTTATACCTCATCTATTTCCTGGCAACTATTACAGATTTCAGAAAACCTCTTTAATAATTCTAATACAAAACAGTACAGGCAATTGTTATAAACAGAAAGATCAGTAAACAATAATCAGCACATAATAGGATAAGCCCCATTTAGACGTGAGCAGGGGAGTTAGTATAGCTGGCTCGCTCACAGTGCGGCCAGCAGGGGGCGGGACAGCTACAGGAGATTTCACTCCTCGCTTTCCCCCACCCCTCAGCTTTACAAGCTGTAACAAGACAGTATGTACTCCGTGCCCTGAGGAAGCGGACACACGAAACATGCATCATGGAAACAGGCTGTGGGGTCCTTTACTTCATACAATATGGGTGAGGATTACTGTCATACTTGGTCCTGCGCATGCAGTTTGCTCTGCGAGGCTTGTAGGCACTATATCCCTTCAGTAGGTTACATGGATAGTATTGTGTAGCAGTTAAAAAGAATTGTACCAAGAAAAATATTGTTTAGAATTATGGGCTGACTAACTAGAAACATTTTTTGTATTTACACATGCTAATAAAATCTTCTATCCCCAATAGTCCAGGACTAATGCACATTCAGCGCCCCCTGCTGCCTCTATTGTGTCAAGTGCAGTAGTTTTTCCACGTAGTCCGTTTTGCCTCTTCTCCACTGGGTATGTGCAAACATCTCTAGTGTGGGGGGCGCTGTTTCAGAAGTTGATGTGTCTTCTCTCATGTCAGAAGAGATGTTGAGCAAGTGATGAGGGGGATGGAATGGTGTAGACTAAAAAACTAGGAATAAGATGCGACCCTCTGATGAACATGCACTTACACAAATATCGTCAGATTTATTTCTCAGTTTTTACTGATAATGCCCCGCTGTGAGCCAATGACAATAGCTCCCGCGCAGCAGGGCAAGAGCGAATATGTGTGGAGACGAGGCTGACTGAGGGGAAGCATTTACATAATAATCATCTGTATGCAGAATTGGATTAGAACACATACCAATCGGTCCTTCAGCTTCCTCTAGAGGTCTCTGGTCCATAATATGGCGAAACATGGGCAGAAGAAAGGCAATAGTCTTCCCACTTCCAGTTTTGGCAATGCCAATCAAATCCCGCCCAGACATGATTGCAGGAATAGCTTGTGCCTGTATTGGTGTTGGTTTTTCATATGCGTGTCTGATGACAAAGAGAAGATGACCACTTTCAATAAATAATTACTTTCAGGTCACTACGCTCCGTTTGATGGTATAAGGGCTCCTGTACACTAGAGCAAAAGCGATATTGGGCTGTGATTCACGGACCGCTATCGCCCTCACAATCTTTCTGAAAACCCCTGGATACGAGGAGTTTTCACATGGAAACAGCCTCACATCCCTGCGGGGTTCTCTACATCTCACTGCGGCTGTCACAGCCGCTGCAGGAGATCGTCATGTTCTCCCATTGTTTTCAATGGGGCTGGCGCTGCTGCTGTCGCCGGCCCCAGAGAAGACATGTAAAAACCCCTGGATGAGACAGCCTTGCATCCCTGCGGGGATGAAGGAATCCCCCTGGTGCAGCTGTCACAGCCGTGGCAGGGGATCGCGATCTTCTCCCATTGTTTTTAATAGGGTCGGCGCAATCACCCAACTTAAACCCAATTGAGATGGTTTGGGATAAATTGGACCACAGAGTGGGGAAAAACCAGCCAACAAGAGCTCAGCACCTCTGGGAACTCCTTCAAGACTGTTGGAAGACCATTCCAGGCGGCTACCTTATGAAGCCGACTGGGAGAATGGTGGGAGTATGCAAAGTTGTTATCAAAGCAATATGAGACTACTTTGAAGAATCTAAAACATTCTGATTGAACATTTTTTTACTGCTTAAAGGGGTTGTCCCGCGGCAGCAAGTGGGGTTATGCACTTCTGTATGGCCATATTAATGCACTTTGTAATATACATCGTGCATTAAATATGAGCCATACAGAAGTTATTCACTTACCTGTTCTGTTGCTGGCGTCCCCGTCGCCATGGTGCCGTCTAATTTCAGCGTCTAATCGCCCGATTAGGCTGGAATCGGCACATGTGATGGGGCGGAGCTACGCGATGACACGTACAAGGGGGCGGAGCCAGAATGCCGCTGCTGCTGGACCGAGCCGAAGGGAAAAGACCCATCTGCGCAAGCGCGTCTAATCGAGCGATTAGACGCTGAAATTAGACGGCACCATGGAGACGAGGACGCCAGCAACGGAACAGGTAAGTGAATAACTTCTGTATGGCTCATATTTAATGCACGATGTATATTACAAAGTGCATTAATATGGCCATACAGAAGTGTATAACCCCACTTGCTGCCGCGGGACAACCCCTTTAATTCAATAGTTTGTGTGTTCAATATGAATCTATAATGATGGGGTGGGGGGGAGTAAAACACTGTGGAAGAGGTGTTGTATCCAAGCTTTTGACTGGTACTGTACGTTTTTGAACAGTATCTTTTTCCCCCCACATGTTTCTAATACATCCAACTTCCCAGCTGCTATACGCAGTATCTAGTCCCGTTTACCACAAATAGGCCAATACATATACAGAGGACTTGAAAATCTTTCACTAAAAGCTCTGCTCTATTAAATGCTGATGAACAGCTGTTTAATGCTACAATGTACATACTATGGAGTAATAGGGAGCACACGGCCGTTACAATGTAAAAAGGAACACAAAGCTGATTTTTTAATTGGAGTGTTCTTTCAAAAACTGCCAGGATAATCTGCGTCAACAAACTTTATAGCACCCAGCGCCACCATGACATGGCATGGCATTAGTATGGACGTCTGGTAAAAATCATAACAGATGCAGTAACCAACAAAAGGTCATGAGAAGGGAATTTAATCAAAATTACAATTTATCGCATTTTACATTTTTTTCTATATAGGAGAGCATTATTTCTTACTTTTTCAGGGAGTTCAGAATCTTCATAGATATGCCACACTGCACCCAGGTTTTAATTGGTTTAGGACAATTTTTCCCCTTAACTGTAATTCCTTCAAGTTCAAGTCTGAAGGCACTGACCTCTGGTAAGAAAAGGAAGGGAAAAAAAGACATAGAAGAATTAGAATTGGTGCCATGAAATAGCCAGTGCATCTGTGGCCAGAGGTTGAGGATCACAAGTCTGACATGAATAATGGAAGTTGGGTGTTGCCCACCAACAGCAGCTCGTCCAATCTATGTATACTCAGGCTGGGGTGTATGACTGCAGCATTGGGATAGTCATCTCCTAAGGTCTATATAAATATATATTTCTTCATTAAGTGGAATTTCCAATCAGAAAGTGCAAAAATAACTATGGAATAATCTGAATAATCTAACGTGTGAAATAAGTAATTTTAAAGAATGCCTAAGCAATCTATAGAATGCCAACAATAAAGTAAAAAAATGACAACTATCTCACACATTTCCTAGGCATTCTATGCAAAGCCAAAGGGCGAACCAGCAAAGAATAAAATACCAACTCCAACTCCATTTTCTTTCCCTACACCAAGATATGATTCTTCACACCATCAACCCCATCATCTTCTTCCAATATCCCACAATCAATTTCAATCGTCTTCCTATGTCCCACAATCCCACTTTCATCCTCCTCCATCTTATACACAGTTTGCCATGCTGCATCCTCTCCAAACAAGATAAGGTATTATGGTGTTAGGATGTGTTCACGTGTAGCTAATTTAAGCTCCCATTAGGCAAGCAGATTTTCGTTTGAACGAGCGAGTGACGTAATCGTTAGCTCATTCGCTCTCGTTTAGCCTGTTCAGACAGGCAGATACATTGCTAGCCGGTTCAAACAAGCATCATTCAGTATTGTTCAGTCTTTCACCATCGCTGTATAAGCAAATGTGAAAAACTGAACGAGCGCCGTTTGAAATGAACGATAGCTAGGTGAACGAGCAAGCAATGATTTTTATGCACGCCTGCATAAAATGGTCGAGCGAAAAGGTAACGATTCTTTTTCTTCATTTATTCATTTGCTCACATTTAGGCAGAATGATTATCGTTCCCTTTCACTGATTTGAACAATAATCGTTTTGTCAAAAAGCAACTTTAATGACGATTTTTCACACCTGGAAAAATCCACTGCAAATCCACACCAGCTTTCACCCTCTCAATTGAATTCAAATTCAAGGAGGTGAAATCTCTTGTAGATCTGCACCAAATGGTTCGTATTCGCTACGATTTTTTCAGATGTGAAAAATCTACAACAAATCAGCAGAATGTGAACGCACCCTGACTAGATTACAGCTTGCTGAACCTTTATCAGCTCCAGTTTCTGTATGCAAATGGTCTAATATGAAATGATTGAAATATTAGTTACCTTCTGAAGTCATCTTAGCCAATTCTGGAACTTCCACATAAAAGTTTTTCCTGTAGGGCTCATACTCAATCTTCCCATGATCCACTGGCTCCAGGAGTTTGCGTTGCTTAGTTTGAAATCCAGTCAAAGCCGTCTGCAGATCAACTTCCTCCTCTTCCGAAGAATACTGCAGGTATAAAAAGGATTACATTAAACATTGTTCACAAGACCCACCTAAATCTTGTTTCCTTATTTCTGTCAGTTATATCATTTTTAATAGATAAACCATTTGGCAAAGACGGATTAAGGATCACATGTGTCATGACCTCGACAACCAATCTCACAAGCCTTCCCCTGGCTTGTGTCCCATGCATGGTATAAAACATTCTTTTCCTCCACTCCCTGCTCAATCATGTTGTATTAGCCAGTCATAATACACTAAAGTGACATGCTTGCAAGACCTGCAGGCTTTATATACAGCTTTACAGGACAGTGCTTCGATCACACATTAGGGAGAAAAAAAAAACATGAAGACTCAAAACATAAAAAAATTCTAAAATAAACTTCAGAAAAAGCTCTATAAATACACATATATGATGGTGCATTTAAGAGCATATAACTATTAGGATTAATTTGCCTAGAATTTTTATTTAGAGGAACAGAGAACAAGCAAATATACCTCCATGGCATCTTGATCATTCTCCATAAGTTCTCCTTTCTTCTTTGTGGTCTCTGTAGAAAACTTTTTCGTTGTCATCACAGTAACCACCTTTGTTACTGTTGCTCCAGTTTTCTGTGATGGAAAAAAATTCAAAAATGTCAACTTTTCCTTTTCTAATGTTTGTACATCAAGCTCTTCAGAGTAAAGTAAAGCTCATCAACACCATCAAATATTCCCCCAATACGTATGTTAACGGCTTCCCGCCATGCAATCAGGAATGCAGTTAAGATACCAACTGGCCATTTCAGCCAATCAGTCAGCAAAAAACATGTACTGTTTGCCGCTGCTACCGTAATATCGTATAAATGGTAGAGAGGCCGTTCCAATGTGCATCATGGCAGCACTTTTTCCTCTATTCATAGGAGGCTTCCTTGCTGTATTACTTTAATTAATGTTTGTAATTAAATCCTGCATTCAATTATCTAAGTTACTCATGGCACAAACTGTTTCATGTTTTTAGGTACAGTCCAAATTCAGCCGTCTCTCCTGCATTTTTCCTTCAGCATGAGGTTATGCAATGCTGAATTGAAACCTCTGTTGTACTTTTTATTTCCACATCTTTTATACAAAAATGTTAAAAACATACTTTTCAAACCCTCAATGAATCAATTAAGCAATTACAAAGCATATGCTGGATTGTTAGAAACTCATAAGACATTTCAGCGTCAACCTTAAAGAGAATGTCCAGGGTTAGAACAACATGGCTGCCTTCTTCCAAACACAGTAACACTCTTGTGCATAGGACTGTAAGTGGTATTGCAGCTTAGCTCCACTGAAGTGAATAAGAGCGGAGTTGCAATACTAGACAGCCCACGGACTGGTTTGTGCTGTATTTGAGGAAAGCAGCCATGTTTGTCCAACTCTAGACAATCCCTTTAAATGCTTATGATACTACAGTACACTCTGGTTGAAGATGTGGAAGGTTATTTTTTCCCCAGCATTAAAACAGCCAATTAACCATATAAAGCAAGGTTTGCAATAGAGGGAAAGACTAGATTCTATCAAGATAACCTGAAAAAAAAAGTAGTGCATGCTGAACCATTTTTCCTGTTAATATGACAGATACCATGACAGAAACCCAAGGGAATCCCATTATAGTCAAATGTCTGACATACACCGTCATGTTCCTATGATGGAACAGAAAACTGAATACCCAAATAAGATGCGAATGTAGCCTTACATGCTAAATTTAAAGAGACTGTCCCCAGCTCTCTGTACCCCTATCTGGGGGCAGCACAAGGTAGGGCCTCTCACACTGATTAGTGATAAGTCTGCTGTGTGGATCTGTGCAGTAGTTTCTGAGAAACTTGCCTTTTATCAGTAGCAGCACATGTATAGGGGTCAAGTAGTCCTGGATATTTATGAGCTGGAGCTAGCCACACCCACCTCCAGCCACTGATTGACTGCTGTCTGGCTATGAGGAGAGAGGGGTGGGGAGAGACAGAGAGCTGCCAATCAGTGGCTAGAGAGCAGGATGGGTGTGGCCTGCCTGCAGCTCATGAATATGCAGGGTTAGTTCTGTGTATGGCTGCTATTAATAAAATGCAAAGGTCTCAAATTACTGCACAGATCTATACAGCAGATAGATCACTAATCAGTATGACATGCATTACCGTATGGTGTTCTCAGTGAGGGCTGCAAAAAGATGGTGGCAGTCTCTTTAAAATGATTTATTTTGCAAATACAGTTTCTGAGATCTACCTTTATTATCTAGCAGGACAACTATGAAACTCTATACTCTCCCAGGTCCACTCTTCTCCATCGCTCGGCCCTTGCTAGAAAATAATTGGCTACATCTTGAGTAGTTGCCAAAATAGTCATCTGGAACCCTCAGAATCTATCAGACCACCAGCTGTGCTCCCTATAAATAGGCTGCCCTACACACATGGCAAGCCATTAAATGAATTACTAGAATTCCCCTCAATTATACCTGGTTTTGCTCTATGGAATAATCCTGGCCTACCTTCACTCTGAAATTCTACATTACTTGATTAGGCGATATATATGAAAATAAAACGGTTTCTTTGCAAAGCCACAAAGTGCTTCTCAATCATCAGTGCCAACCTTTTCACTTCCACCTTTCATACTGCCCATGTTGAACTTCTTTACTTCTTCTTTGACCTCTTCCATGTAGGCATCCAGAGGATCCAACTCCTCATCTTCCTCTTCCTGGGCTTCCTTCTCTCCTTCAGTTGGTTCCTCTTCATCATCTGGGAAATCGAGACAAACTAAATAAATATTTTCAACAAATATCACTCAAAACACTGAAGAGTATTAGAAACAACAGAACCCACCGTCGTCATCTTCTAAACTCCATTTTTTTCCTTGTCGCATTTCTTCAGCTTCTTTTCTCAATTCTCCAATACTTTCCACAACCCTCTTCCGTTGCTCTTCTCGCCATTTCTCTACTCTCTCTTTACGTTTTCTCATTTCCTCTTCAAGTTTATTTTGGTCAAAATTCTGAACGGAAAGGAATAAATTAAGGGAATTTATGCAGAAAGTGTGATCAATACTTTATTCTTTAAATGGCGAGTTGTCCACATTTGCAGGTACAAAGACTATATTTACACCATACATACTGCCAGAAGTAAAGCAGTGCAATATCTGATGTATTCTGAAACATGCGCCAAAGCAATAGTGGCTTCTAATTCCATTTTCAAAAGCGCTGGGACTTTGCTTTACAAGCTGTAACAAGACAGTATGTACTCCGTGCCCTGAGGAAGCGGACACACAAACATGCATCATGAAAACAGGCTGTGGGGTCCTTTACTTCATACAATATGGGTGAGGATTACTGTCATACTTGGTCCTGCGCATGCAGTTTGCTCTGCGAGGCTTGTAGGCACTATATCCCTTCAGTAGGTTACATGGATAGTATTGTGTAGCAGTTAAAAAGAATTGTACCAAGAAAAATATTGTTTAGAATTATGGGCTGACTAACTAGAAACATTTTTTGTATTTACACATGCTAATAAAATCTTCTATCCCCAATAGTCCAGGACTAATGCACATTCAGCGCCCCCTGCTGCCTCTATTGTGTCAAGCGCAGTAGTTTTTCTACGTATTCCATTTTGCTTCTGCCTCTTCTCCACTGGGTATGTGCAAACATCTCTCGTGTGGGGGGCGCTGTTTCAGAAGTTGATGTGTCTTCTCTCATGTCAGAAGAGATGTTGAGCAAGTGATGAACATGCACTCACACAAATATTGTCAGATTTTTTTTAAAGTTTGTACCGATAATGTCAGCTGAAAAATAAACAGGTTCTTAAAGCAGCACAATGCATCTTTAGGAGTGCTGGGGACACGTGTGGTTGGAGTGCTGAATAGTGTCAGGACAAGTGAGTGAGAAATTGCTGAGGACCTATATTACTGACTTTCTGTTGCCTCTATATAATTTAGGTTTTGAATCTATTGTAAAAGTATATATACGGTATAATATGGCAGTGTGTGAAGATTATTATTTTAATAGCGGTGTTAATTCCAGGGAGGTAAAACTGAATTTCTGTGGGTGGTGACGCTGAAATAAAACTGTAAGGGAAAGATGAAAATATACGCTGCAGGATTTATGTGAAAACCTATTTTTAGGGGTTGAGCGCTTTGTTTAGAAAGATTTTCTCTTACATGAATTCACCCTTGAAATTATAATGTGACATGCGCACTGCATGAACTTACACTGACATCCTTTTCCTTGTCTTCTTCTTTATCATCCTTTTTCTTTTCCTTAGTTGCCTCTGAAACATCAGTTTTTTCTTTAGATTTTGACCTGGGGAAAAAAAAAAGAATTAACAAAGTTACAACAAAAAGCAAATGTTATTAAAGTAATTAAACGGGAGGTTGTCTTATGAATTCAAGACAACCCGTTCATATGTTCCATTAGGGTATATGGACATCACGGGGAAAAGATAGAAAGTCCTGCCATGCCTTATCACAGCGATCATCAGTGCTGTGCCTTAAGTCCACCAGAGAGACATAGATGGTGTAAAAAAAAAAGGTTTTAATAAAAATGCACAATAAAGAAAAATGTTAAAAAAAAGTGTAAAAAAAAACCTTTATGCTTTTTCTCATATTAGCATTAAAGTTAAAAAAAAAAATTAAAATCCCACATATTTGGTATCGACGCATCCGTAAACGCGTACAATAAGTTGAACACGCTTTTGACGAAAAGCGTTAAAAAACTACATAAAAAGCTGAGGCAAAATGCTAATTTTTAGCGTTTTGCTTCACTAAAAGCGCAATAAAAGTGATCAAAAAAGCCGTATGTACCCTAAAATGGTACCAATAAAAACTACAGCTTGTCTTGCAAAAAAATAAGCCCTCATAGAGCTCCGTACATAGAAAAATAAAAAAGTTATAGGACTTTGAATGCAGTAATTTAGAAAAAAAAAGACTTTCAAAAACGAGATTTTTATTGCAGAAAAGTGGAAAAACCTAAAAAAAAAAAAGGAAGAATTTTGGTATCGTTGTAATCGTACTGACCCACAGAAAAAATGGATTGTCATTTATGCTGCATGATTAACCCTGTAAAAGAAAAACCCAAAAATCTATGGCAGAATTGATGTGTTTTCTCTCACTCTTGTCATAAAAAAAAATACCATATATTCTCGAGTATAAGCCTAGTTTTTCAGCACATTTTTTAATGCTGAAAAAGCCCCTCCTCGGCTTATACTCGAGTGAGGTGTAAAAAAAAAAAACCCTGCAATACTCACCTCCCAGCCTGTCTTCCTGGCGGTGCGGCAAGCTGCTTGAGAATTCTCCCCGCTATCATCTCTATGCTCAGCTTTGAATTCCCCCGCCATCAGCGCTGTGTAAGTAAGTGCTGTGATTGGATTGACAACTGGCATTTTATCATTTACAGCCATTCAGTGGATGACATCACTGAATGGCTGATTGGTTTATCAAGCACCGGCTGTGATTGGCTGGCGATCGATCCAATTACAGCACTTAACTACACAGTGCTGACGGCGGGGGAATTCAAAGCCGAGCAGGGAGATGACAGCGGGAAGAATTCTCAAGCAGCTTGACGCACCACTGGGAAGACCATCGCCCTGGGGCCACAGACGCCGGCCGGGAGGTGAGTATTGCATTTTTTCTTTACCCAGTATGTACTATAGTATAGCTAGGCTTATACTCAAGTCAATAAGTTTTACCAGTTTTTTGTGGCAGAACTTATTGACTCGGCTTATACTCAGGTCGGCTAATACTCTAGTATATACAGTAATAAAAGTTTTACAATATAGTTTATGTATCCAAAAACTACAGTTCGCCACGCAAAAAACAAGCCCTTATACGGCCGCGTCGACAGAAAAATAAAAAAGTTATGGCTTTTGAAAAATGGAGATGAAAGTCCACCAAAAATCGTTGCGTCCTTAAGCCCAAAATAGGCCATGTCCTTAAGGGGTTAAATGACGGTAGAGAGGGGATACAGCAGGGGTTAATGGGGATTTACTGGAGCCTTGAGACAGCCAGGAAAGTATGGTAGCGACTAGAAAAATGTGTACCAAGGATAAAGGTAATGATAATATAAAGTGTTCGCTGACCAATGCAGGTCTTGCAAAAACTGGAGCTCTTAATGACTTGAGAGCCCCGCCTGCTCCAAACATGGCAGTTGCCAGCTGTATTGACCAAGCTGACACCCGCTGGCAATAACCCTGATGAAAGCTGGGTCCGATAGCAGCCAGGGGTTGTGTGGTTTGGTAAACTCGTTTTCAGACACTAACGGTATACTGAATTAAAGGCGGTGGTCCCTCCTTCAGGGCTTCCATCAAAAAGCGGACAGAACAGTTAACCAGGACCTGACAAACACATGCAATATATACACAGCCATTGATTTCAAAAGGTGCCATCACGTTGCAAGGGATATGAATACTAAAACGCAAGATCTGCTGCAAATTACATTTGATCAATGGAAGCAAAAGAGAAGAGTAAGTTTAGGTCAACGACGAGGTAATGTTACCTTTTTTCTCCTTTTTTAGCCTTGCTAGGGCTGAGGGAATGTGAACGTTTACTGTGGCTTCTTGAGCGTCTTCGCTCCCTACTGCGGGACCGTCTTCTCTCCCGGCTCCGCTCCCTTTCTCTGCTTGGCCGACGGCTATCATGAAGAGAGATAAATGAATGGAGAATTTGTACTATCATTACATTCTGCTGTGAACAGTGGAGTAGGTACACAACAAAACCGCAAGAGGGAGACGACACATAACCTTTATAGTTAATCCAAACGGATCAGAAAATGACAGAAATCACGGTTGGTTGTGTGAGAGAACCATCCTGCCTGCTAAAACAAGATGCCATTGATGAAATCAACAACAGTATTCAGGATAGGATTGCAGGCTCCGTAACTGAATACAATGCCGTTGATAAGGTTGATGCCGACGGGCTGTATATCATCCAACAGAGTCCCTCAACTCTCTCCACCCGCCTAGGATGCCACCACATTACTGGCTACCCATCAAGCTGCTTTAGAACCTGGACCCTCCTGGGTTATACAATGGGACGGGAATGTTGCACAAGATCATAGAGAGACATTACAGACTCCTAAGGAAGACCATGTATTCATTCCTCCTATTCTACTGATTCCAACAGGCTTGCCTTCCAGTTTGAAGCAATTACAATACCCAATAGAGCTGGCATTTGGCATCACCATCAACAAGGCACAGGGCCAGTCAGCCAAGTGTTGTGGTATTAAGCTGGGGTTACTGCTTTTCCCATGGGCAGTTATAGATGGCACGCTCAAACGTAGGCTCACCAAATCAGGTGGAAAAAGTTAAAATATAAACTAGATACAGCTGGGTATGTAAGCAAACATACAATATAACTATGTACTTCGTCACACATTGGAAATAATGCAGTGTTATTAAGTGGATCGTGGATGTATTGAAAATCCTGAGGACCAATCAGGTAGACCTACACGAGACGTTTCCTGTCCCTGGAGCGCGATCGTCTGCGATCCCTGCTGCGTGACCTCTCTCTTCTTCTATCTCTGTCTCGGCTCCTTGATCTGCGGTCATCTCTCTTAGACCTCTTGTCAGGCGGTGAGCGGCTCTTGGACCTGCTTCCGGAGCGGCCACGCGATGATGAGCGTTTTCTGTAATGTCTAGGTCAAAAAAGGGCATTGCACATTAATACCTACTGAAGAACAAGCCTAATCCCTGCACTCATTGATGTCATACAGGTGGTTTCCTGGCTAGGAAACCCAAACAATAATCTGTGGAGCAGATGTATAAAACTGTCTAAAAACCAATCACAGAGCAGCTTTCATTTTTCAAGAGCACAATGAGGAATGAAAGCTGAGCTGTGATTGGTTGCTATGGGCAACAAAGGCAGTTTTTTAATTTAGTTTTATAAATCTTCCCCCATGCTTATTGAAATATCACACGTTACGTTAACGGTACCCATGATGGCAAGACGTGGCAGCCAAACAGCGTGCCACAAACGTGCCCAGTGAATACTGGCAGATGGCTTCATTTAAACAAAGTCAGAGTGTATTTCGGAATAATTACGGTGAAAGACGTGAACCGACAAAATCCCATATTCACAAATTGTTGAAAAAAATCTGAGACCACGGGGAGTGTGGCGACAACACACAAATGCAGCATGCTGCGATTCTTCATCTGCGAGCGGAAAACGCAATTGGTTTCCGCTCGTGTGCATGAAGAATCATTTTTCCATAGCATGCTATGGAGGGTTATTGCTGCGGAATCCGCAATGCAAATCCGCCCGTGTGCATGAGGCCTTAATCAGACTGTTACCACGGCGGTGTGCTGGGACACACTGTATTCAATTAATAAGTGACAAATAAACACAAAGTCACTTTCAACAAGTGGGCACAACGGGCCAAACATCTAAGGCCCCTCTCAGACAGGCGGATATCAAAAAGAAAGAAGAAAAATAGGCACGGCGCATACCGCATCTGCCGGGCAAAAGAAAGACGAGCCAGCCGCAACAGAGGAGAGTCTCGCAGCGTCGGGAGAGGCGAGTAAATGTCATTTTTGGCCTCATGGCTGTGGGCCGGGTCAACACCGCTGCGGGATTCCACACTTGGTAACCGTGAGTGCCCGTGGACATGAGGCCTCAGGCCGGTCACACGCGGACTGGTCCGATTCCGCATTAGGGACACTCCCCCAGCGGCCCCCCAGTGCATTAGGGACACTCCCCCAGCGGCCCCCCAGTGCATTAGGGACACCCCCCCAGCGGCCCCCCAGTGCATTAGGGACACCCCCCCAGCGGCCCCCCAGTGCATTAGGGACACCCCCCCAGCGGCCCCCCAGTGCATTAGGGACACCCCCCCAGCGGCCCCCCAGTGCATTAGGGACACTCCCCAGCGGCCCCCCAGTGCATTAGGGACACCCCCCTGCGGCCCCCCAGTGCATTAGGGACACCCCCCTGCGGCCCCCCAGTGCAGTAGTGACACCCCCCAGCGGCCTCCCAGTGCAGTAGTGACACCCCCCAGCGGCCTCCCAGTGCATTAGGGACACCCCCCTGCGGCCCCCCAGTGCAGTAGTGACACCCCCCAGCGGCCTCCCAGTGCAGTAGTGACACCCCCCAGCGGCCTCCCAGTGCAGTAGTGACACCCCCCAGCGGCCTCCCAGTGCAGCAGTGACACCCCTCCAGCGCCCCCCCCCAGTGTAGTGACACCCCTCCAGCGCCCCCCCTCCCAGTGCAGTAAGTGACACCCCCCAGCGGCCCCCCAGTGCAGTAGTGACACCCCCCAGTGCATTAGTGACACCCCACAGTGCCCCTCCCGAGACCCACATACTTACCTCCTGGAAGCTCAGCTTTTCTTTTGGTCCCAGCATGCATATTAACTTTTTCTTACCCACTTCTGCCTCAATAGGTAATTCCCAGCAACCTGATTGGTTGTTTGGTTGGCTGATTCACCAATCAGGTTGCTGGGAATTGCTGATTGCTGCAGAAGTGGGGAAGAAAGTGTTAATATGCTCCCAGCACACACTCTGACACACGCTGCTGGACGCCTCCTGGCGGAACCAAGTAGTAGGAGACATCGGGGCAGGGGGGAGGGGGATTCCTGCTGCAAACTGAAGCCAGTGTGTGCCGGGATCAGCGCGGCTAGCAGTGCCGTTTGTGAATGCCGGCAGGGGAGCCGCGGCCCCTGCTGGTATTCACAAGTGGTGAGCGGCCGATGGGGCGCGTGCCAGCAGGGAGGGCTCTGCGTGCCGCCTCTGGCACGCGTGCCATAGGTTCGCCACCACTGCCCTAGAGGAATGGGTTTCCCTGTATAACACTTTGTGAAACATTTTGGTGAATCCCGTCCCCTTTGCTGCCTAGCCTCAGGCTAACGACTGCAGGCGCAAATTCATCGACAGTTCTGCCCGGTGTGAACCCAGCTTTAGGCCACATCAGATTCCAACTGAGATCTCTTAGCGGAATCAGACCCTGTGGCCTGGCGGTGACCCCGGATCCTGCGACCTTTCCGCAATGAGGATTGTGGACAGGCTGCGGGTCAGACGGTTTCCATTGACTTCAATGGAAGCCGCACAGAATCACAGGACGCAATAGATTTCCGCTGGTGTCGAGGAAATCGCGTTGTGCCATAGCACGCTATGGGCGGTATTTGCTGCGGAATCGGGAGGTGGACGCCCCCCCCCCAGATTCAGCCATGTGCAGGCGGCCTTCATCCAGTATTAGGCCGCTCTCACACACGCTTTTTACTGCGATTAGCGCTGCGTCTCGAACGCCGCCATTGAATTCAGCGGGGCCTCACACCAGCGATCTGCTCTATTAACACCTCATTGTAGTAATTGGGTGCGTTACAAAAAGCTGCAACATGTGCTCGAAAACAGCGCGAACTCGCAGTAGAATGCCGCGGTTTCGCACTGCGTTTGCTGTGTGTATGAGATTGGCCTTACACACGCAATTCCATATTTACAGTTTGTTTTTTTACACACCCCATTCATTTCAATGGGCAATGTTGTGCGTGATATGAGGGCTGAAACGGATATGCAGCAAGTGATTGCACATATAAAAATACGTGGCGCAAAACAGTGTGAGAGCGGCCTGCAGCACCGACACGCCAATACTCCCCCACCTCACACTGACCGCGGTCAGGCCGGATGACAACCCCTAGAAGCTCTGCAGCCTGTGGGGGTATCTCTGACAGCAGTCTAGTGCCCCCAGCGGCCACATGCCTGCTACTACACCCCCTGATGGACCCTTATAAGTCCCAGTCAGCACTGCAGGAGCCGGGGACAGGCCGGAAGCTTGTGGAGACGCCGGTACAAGGAGGCAGGGGCTCCTCACACGGCACCAACCCTCTGCAATGCCGCACAGTGAGGACTACAGGCCGCGGCCACCTGCACTACATATGGACAGACGGGCCGCGGCCGCCCGCACTACATATGGACAGCCCGGCCGTCATGACGCAGATGGGCCGCCGCTGCCGCCCTCATACCTCACCTGGACTCCCTGCCCATGGCTCCGCCGCCTCGCTGGTCGCCGCTCACTACACGCACTGCAAACACCAAGCGGATCTGAGAGGAAAGCTGCGCCACTCAGTCTACGCTGAATTCATTAGCGACACCTAGTGGCGGGAGGCTATAGCACAGCGAGAAGACGATACACAACTGGGGGGGAGGGGGGGGCTGGAACAATACCTCTACAGCGTCACCTATGGATAGGCAGGATTATTGCAAGTCAATGTCAGACTTGAACAAGCTTTCTAATCTTGATTGAGAGTTGAGTCTCCAGTGGTGCATGAGACCACCGCCTTTGTGAATGAATCCCTGCCGAGCGTGTCAAAGATGGTTATGAACTTGCACAGCGGATATGCAGGTATCCTGCATATTTCCCGCACATTTCTGCACACCCATTGATTTCAGTGCACTATAACAGTGCGTCATATGCGCCAACATAGGCCATGCTGCCGTATTTTTCAGTCACTTGAAACATACTTAGCTATGAATGAAACCTTCGAAATTAATGTGCGCCACTCCTTGCGTATTTCTGCTTGTGTGAATGAGCCCTAAACCTGGCTAACATTTCTGAAAAGTGGCTAGCATGGCATAAACTGGAAATGATTCACAAATTTAGCAAATTTTTTATGCCAGAAAATTTGCACAGGTGCTTTAACCCCTTGGTGACGAAGCCTGTTTGCGCCTTAGTGACGGAGCCAAATTTTGCTCATTTGTACGGAATAAAAATTGACTCCCTAAAAATCCCCCCCCCCCCCCCCTCCACGCCCTTTTCAGCGTTCCCCAAATCTTAGATAAAAGTAATAATGTGAACTGTGTAGTATTTCCAAAGACGGGTAATTACAGAGGCTGGTTGGGATGGGCACATAGGGCAATAAAACCGGGTATCCCCCCCCCTCCTCTCATGCTTTTTGGGGGTCATTTTTTGACCTCAGTGGCGGGGATGGGGTGTAAAAAGTGGCGTTCCGTGAGTCTCCGTAAGCTTGACGAGGTGCGGCGGTCTCACACAGAAGGCGCTCAACAAGGTGCTCCTGGAACTGCAGGAAGGCGAGCGTTCCCGGGGCTTCTTGTAAATTGCGTATTACAGGTAGCAGTCTGAATAACGCCGGGCTTACGCAGCCGTAGGTGGATCCCGGCTGTGAGCCCGGCTATGGCCGCGTAATGTACTGCGCATAACTACGTACTTACACGGGCGGTCATGCGCAGTACATTTTTTTTTTTGTTGTTGTTTGTATTTCCCGCACCGTCGCTTAGCGATGACACAGGTACCCGCAGCCCGTATACAAGGTAGTTGCGTATGGGCAGCGGGTATATCCGCGACCATGGAGCACAATGGGCTCTATGTTGCTGATATCCGCGGTAAAATAGAAACTGCTGCGTTCTCTTTTCTGCGAGTGGATTACACAATTCCGACCCGCTAATGTGAGCGGACTTGTGTAATCCAATGCGATTGATCTGCGTATTACCGCTAATCAAACGCATGCGGAATCCGTAATTCCTATCCGGTCATGTGAGACCGGCCAAAGGTAGATTGCTACCTTTTTATCACGTGACCGGGGGGGACCGCTCAACGAGGCCACCCGTCACTGCTCCAGGCTCTCGGCGACCAACGGCAAGGACATATTAAGTTTCCTGGGCTCCCCGACTCCTGCGCATGTGTGCAGTGTTTTGCCGCCGGTCGCATGCGCAGAATACGGGAAAGTTCACGG
The DNA here is from genome assembly GCF_035609145.1 of Eleutherodactylus coqui. Lineage (NCBI taxonomy): Eukaryota > Metazoa > Chordata > Amphibia > Anura > Eleutherodactylidae > Eleutherodactylus > Eleutherodactylus coqui. The sequence continues at coordinate 62,572,625 of NC_089838.1, read as the reverse complement.
AAGAAGATTGCGTCGGGGTGCAAATATGGAGGCCTCCGGTAAAAAGTTTTATCTCCTCTCACCGATCGCATCGGTGAGGGGAGATGAACCTTCCCCTTTTTTTAACTTTTACGTGATCGCCATTATTCTTTGGATAACGGCGAACACGTGATTAGGAACCGCTCACCGCGGCTCTCCGTGAAATCTCCAGGCTCTCGGCTAAGTTTTGTAGCCAGGAGCAGGGAGATTTTAAAAAACCACGGCTTTTGCGCATGCGCCTGCCACATTGGCGAAGGGCGCGTGCGCAGAAGCTGGAGTGAGGTCCGCGGATAAATCCGCAGGCCTTAGGTATGTCATTTCATCCTCCCTCACGGATATGATCCGTGGGGGGAGATGAAACGCAAGGTTTTTTTTAACTTTTTAAAACTTTTTAAAACTTTTTTTTACTTTTTGCACTTTTTTGGTTACACATGGCAGCCAGGAGCAGAGCAATTTTGAATTTCCCGGGGCTCGAGCCCCTCTGAGCACGTGCCCGATGTCAATCATCGGGCGCGCATGCGCAGACGGGGATTTCGGGTCCCGGGACATCGGGACATCGCAGAGGACCGGGGGTGAGTATCTTCACCTCCCCTCATGGATCGGATCCATGAGGGGAGGTGAAACTTTACTTTTGTTTTACTTTTTCAACTTTTTCGCGATCACCGCTATCGCAATGGATAGCGGTGATCGCGGGCCCGGGGACCGCTCACAGTGGTCCCCGGTAACACCTCCTGGTTCCCGGCTACCTTCAGGAGCCGGGAGCCAGGAGATTTTAAATTTGCCGGGGACACCCGGGCTTCTGCGCGTGCGCGTGACGTCATCGTCTGGCGCGCATGCGCAGAAGGCCGCCGGCGGGTCCGGGAGGATCAGATCTCCGGGGAACACCGCCGACAAGCCGATCGCAATGCCGGGGGGGACTGCCCGCATCCTGGGATGACAGCTCCATGCTGTCGGCTACCTGCGGGCACCGACAGCATGGAGCTGTCACGTCCTCAGGCCAGTGGGCATCAATCCAAAGAGGATGCATAAAACTACGTCCTCTAGGATTAAGGCCCACTTTCTGAGGACGTAGTTTCCCGATGGGGCGGTCGTTAAGGGGTTAAAGGGTTTCCAGGGAGAACACTACTGATGAACCATCCTCAGGATAAGTCATCAATAGCTGATCATCTGGGGTCCGTCAGCACCGCAAAGCCAAAGAGGTCGAAGCGGAAGCCTCTGCCCCTTGCAATTTTCGGTTGGCCATGTCACGGCCACAGCGCAACCGAAAATTGCATTAATGGACGCACAAATCTCCTGTTTGTGTGCCTGTTCAGACTGCCTCCCCCTCGCCGGCTCTCGGCTAGGGGAGGGGGCGGGAGCTATTGTGCTATTTCCTGCCCCTTGTAGGCTGCCAGCAATGGGAGGGGACGGGGCAGGAGCTTTGCACACTAGCTCCCGCCCCTTCCCACCCCCACTCATTGCAAACAGCTGGCAAGGGGCCGAGAGGAGGAGGGAAGGAAGGGGGGAATTTAGTGATGTAATAGTGGAGAGCCCGACGGGTTGCCATGGCAACAGGACACCAGCTACAGGCATCCTGCATTGCCAATGCCTATGATCTCTATAACAAGCCATAAGGCATTGCAAGACAAAAGTTTTTAAAAAGTGGTTTTTGAAAAGTGGAGATGAAAATCCCCCAAAAATCATTGCATCCTCAACGCCAGAATAGGCCATGTCCTTAAGGGGTTAATAACTTCCCATTGACCTTCAGCTAACATCTTTCTGCGTTTTTAATTAAAACAATTTGGGGGTTTATCAACTGAAAAACGGTATTAAAACACTGCAATTTTTAAAACAAGCCCTTGTTTGCGCAAAAACGTGCGACTTTTTACATTTCTGTTGGCTCACACTCGGAATCCTGCTGGTTGGGTGCCTGCTGCTAGGACTGCCATACACAGGGGTCAAAGCAGAAGCTGCGGCTCCGACCTGTGTAGTGGTTGGCGCTTGTAACTGCGTGACCTGCACGCTGACTCCTAAGTACACTGCGTCTTGTGTGTCATCCGGAAGTCGGCCTCTCACATTGGGCGTTTCATAGGAACATATAGAGAGACTGACTTCTGCTCCACCAGTAAATTGCAGTATATTATGGTGAGTCAGAGTGCAGGTCACATGGGGTGCGGTGATGGAACGGCACAGAGCCGATCAAGTGCTGGCTAGGAAAATTAACTGCAATACTATTAACCCCATGCGAATTACAAATGGGCCAAAAAATAAAACATTTTCTTGGCGTGCTTCTTTAACCCCTTAGTGACCACCCATACGTTTTTTCAAGTCTTGGGTGTCTGGGCTTTATTCTACAGGGCCAGCGTGTTTTTACGGCCCTATAGAATAAAGCCCCGGGGTTGGGGAGTGTGAGATCTCCCTGCTACTAACTACCGGAGATAGCCCGAGAGCCTGGAGCTGGGATCGGGTGCCGCGGTATGGGGTCTCGGTCACGCGATCATCGTTATCCAAAGGATAACGGCCATCACATAAAAGTTAAAAAAAAGTTTTAAAAAGATAAAGTTTCATCTCCCCTCACGAATCCAATCCATGAGGGGAGATGAAACTACTCAGCTGTGGTCTCTGTGATATCTCCCGACGATCTGGGCCTCCAAGGACTTGTCCCCGGCTTCTGCACATGCGCCGGCCGTCAGAATATCAGGCACATGCGCAGAAGCTGGGGCTTGCCCGGGAAATTTAAAATCTCCCTGCTCCTGGCTACCAAAGGTAAACGAAAGCCTTGAGATGTCACCGGTGGTCGTGATGTGCAGTCCTTAGTCACGTGATCGCCGTTATCCAATGGATATCTGGGATCATGTAAAAGTTTAAAAAAAGAAGTTAACGTTTCATCTTCCCTCATAGATCTGATCCATGAGATGTGATGAAACTACTTACCTAAGGCCTCCAATGATATCCCCTGATGGGATCTTTATCCACTGACCTTTCCCCGTCTTCTGCACGTGCCCATCGGCAAAATGGCGGATGCAAGCTCAGAAGCTGGGGAGGGCACAGGAAGTTTAAAGGTAGCCGAGAGCTTGGAGCAGTGTCCGAGGGCCGCGGCATGTGGTCCCCAGTCACGTGATCGCCATTATACAATGGTATAACAATGTAGCAATCAACCAGGTTAGGTCAGTCTCATACGACCGGATAGGAGTTGCGGATTCCGCAAATGTTTGATCTGCGGTAATACGCGGATCAGTCAAATGCATTGGATTACACAGTTCTGCTCACTTTAGCGGATCAGAATTGCATAATCCACTCGCAGAAAACAGGACATGTTCTATTTTACACAGATATCTATGCTCTATGGTTGCGGATATCCCCCCAACCCGTAGGCAATTAAGTTGCGTATGGGCTGCGGTACCCCCGTCATCGCTAAGCCACAGCGCAGGTAATATAAACAAACCAAAAAAAGGTCTCTAGAGAGGAAACATGAAAAGACGGCACTCCTTGGTATTCAGAATTCAAAGCAACACTTTATTTCATATATAAAACTAGCTGACATACCCGGCTTCGCCCGAGTTAATTTGGTACTGGTGTTTATCTGGTGTTCACACGGAAATCTTATGAAGTCGTGGTTACTTTAGAGATACCGAGGAAAAACATATGTTCACCATTTTGCATGGTTCACTGCGTTACCCAGAAAACACCACGGGGAGGTAACCATGCGACGTATATAAAAAAAATAATTAGATTAAAAAGATTTGTGTAAAACAAATAAGAAAACAATTGAATTTTAAAAGGAAATAATAATTCCTCGTTAAAACTAAAAAGGTAGTTTTTTGAAAATGTCACCCCACACAATGTGCCACCTCACACCGCTGCTCATAGCACACAGATCAGATAGATTCCTCTCAGTGTATAGGCAGATAGGAGAGAGATTTATCTCAGACTGTATGTGAAAATTTCACCCCACAGAATGTGCCACCTCACACATGCTGCTCATTTTTACCCTGAAAGGTAACGCCCCTTATTATTCAAATTTCCTACCCAGACTGAAGGTTGCAGCCCCTTGTTATACTTAAAGGGGTTGTCCCGCAAAATGAAGTAAAGGTAAACACTTCTGTATGGCCATATTAATGCACTTTGTAATGTACATCATGCATTAAATATTGGCCATACAGAAATTATACACTCCCCCCCCCCCTGATGTTGGCATGCGCAGACGACCTGTGGGGCGCGAGCACGCTGGAGCAGCCCCTTCAACGGGACAGAAGAGGCAGACTGCGCAAGCGCGTCTAATTGGGGCAGAAGGAGGCTTCGGTCGGCGCCATGGAGACGGGGACGCCAACACCGGGGGGTAAGTATATAACTTCTGTATGGCCAATATTTAATGCACGATGTATATTACAAAGTGCATGTATATGGCCATACAGAAGTGTTTACCTTTACTTCATTTTGCGGGACAACCCCTTTAAAGGCATACTCCATCCCAGCAGTCCATGACCACTTCCTTTTGTACTTTACAGCCTTTCAATACATACGACAGTCAGTTTTATTCCTGTCAGTATATACTCATATTTCTAAATGCATTTTGTTTTGCTGAGAAGCTAACTGTCACATATATTGCGGGGTACAGATATGTTATTGGTTACATAACATAGGAATGGTCATGCCAAATTTCAAGATTGTGCAGTACAGATGTGTGTTATTAGTTACATTACATAGGGGGTCACTTACTTTTATGCATAGGATTGAATAATCAAGTTGCAACCCTTTACATTTACAATATTTAGTACGCAAAGAATAATCATGGAAAATTTCACATTTGTGCGGTAAAAATTTGTGTAATTATTTGTTACATCAGGAAGTGAGAGAATTAGATTCCGTACGTAATATTTGGACGCTACTTCTTTTGCGCTTATAATTGAATAATCAAGTTGGGACCCATTAGCTTTTCCTATTTATGACATAATCAATGCTTGTGCCAAATTTCAAGTTTTTCAGACATCGGGAAGTGAGAGAATTAGATTACGTACATAAAATTTGGACGCTAATTCTTTTGCGCATAGAATTGAATAATCGAGTTGGGACCCATTAGCGTTTCCTAATTATGACATCAATGCTCGTGCCAAATTTCAAGTTTCTACGACATCGGGAAGTGAGAGAATTAGATTACGTACGTAAAATTTGGACGCTAATTCTTTTGCGCTTAGAATTGAATAATCGAGTTGGGACCCATTAATTTTTCCTATTTATGACACAGTCAATGCCCGTGCCAAATTTCATGTTTCTACGACATCGGGAAGTGAGAGAATTAGTGCAAGTAAGTGAGTCAGTCAGTGTTGGAAATATTTGCAGTTACCAATTAGAGTCTTGATCAGATACAAGTTGAAGCGTAAGGCCTTTTTATTTGTGTGTGTGTGTGTGTGTGTGGAGAGAGAGAGAGAGAGAGAAAGAGAGAGAGAGAGAGAGAAAGAGAGAGAGAAAAAGAGAGAGAGAGAGAGAGACGATACATATATACACAGCTAATACATTGCAGCTATGCAGAAAGGCAATTGTCTACTGCAATGGTCATTCTTGCTTATATACAATTAAAAGTCCTCCACCTGCCATCAAGTAAGCCTTACAATGGAATAAGATAAGGTGTCTAAAGGTTGTTTCTGCAGACACACTAACCTTGCCACGAACCATCTCCTCATTGTAAAAAGCTTTATTGAAGAAGGTAAGTGGCTTTACAGACTAAATACACATTAGGAAAACTAAATAATGCTCTCATACAGTATAGTATTGCATTTGATCTATATATGTATAACATTATTATAACAGTCAGTGAGTCAGTGAGGGCTTTCGTCTTTATATAGATAGATAGCAGGCGCAAAACCAGGACACTGTGCACAAAAATAGGTGTTTTGCACATGACTGCTTGCGTGAATACGCAGTTATAAACAGTACATTACGTGGCTGTACGCAGGGTCACAGTTGGGATCCGCTGCGGGCCTCCGCAAACGGATCCCACATCCATCCATGTGAGCCTGGCGTTATTCAGATCGCTACCTGTAATCCGTAATTTACAAGAAGCCCCGGGAACGCTCGCCTTCCTGCAGTTCCAGGAGCAGCTTGATGAGCGCCTTAATGTGTGAGACCGCCGCACCGCAGCAAGATTACAAAGACTTACAGAGCGCTACTTTTACACCCCATCCCCGCTGCTGAGGTGAAGAAATACCCCACAAAAAATGTGGGGTTTGCAGAAAGCATGCGAGGAGGGATACACAGTTTTATTGCCCCATGTGCCCATCTCAACCAGCCTCTATAATTACCCATTTGCAGACATACCACACAATTTACACTATTACTTTTATCAAAAATTTGGGGTATGCCAAGAAGGAAGGAGGGGGGGGGGGGGGGGGGTAATATTATATTTATAGGGAGTCGATTTTTTTTTCTACACAAGTGAGTAATGGGGCCTGGAATTAATTCAGTTGTGCCCTGAAGTCCAATGGGTGTTCCCTCTATTATAGGCCTAGCCATGTGTCCAGTAAGCAAGCAGATTGGGGCTACGATAGGGTATTGTTGAACACAGAAGAACTAGTGCTGTCAAATTTGGGGTGCGTCTCCCCAGTTTCCCTGCTTGAAACAAAGAAAGCTGTCATAAAAAGGGACATTTGTGAAAAAATATTAAACTCTATTTTTCACATGCTTTATAATAATTTTAGAAATACCTGTGGGGTCAGAATGCTCAGTACACACCTAGATGAATGGGCTAAGGGGTTTAGATTTCACAATGGGGTCACTCGTGTGGGGCGTTCTATCGTTTTAGCAGCTTGATGGCTCTACAAGTGAGCAATGTGGCCTGGAATTTATTCAGTTGTGCCCTGAAAACCAAAGGGTGTTTCTTTTATTATAGGGCTTAGTCAGACGACCGTATATCAGCCGGGTATTCATGCTGGCCGATATACGGTGTCCCTCTCTGCAGGGGGAGGTGGCTGGAAGAGCCGGGAGAAGTGCTCTCAGCTCCTGCCCCCTCTCCGCCAACTCTCCACCCCCTCTGCACTATTTGCAATGAGGGAAGGCGAGACAGGGCGGAGCTATTTCCTGGTACTTAGCCTTGCCCTCGTTCTGCCCCCTCTCATTGCAAATAGTGCAGAGGGGTGGAGAGGAGGCGCAGAGGGGGCGGGAGCTCAGAGCACTGCTCCCAGCTCTTCTAGCCTTCTTCCCCCTGGCCGATATATACGGTCGTCTGAATGCGCCCTCAAGTAAACAGATGGAAATATACCTTATCAAAAATGTATACAGTATATTTGCACATATTTGAGATATTGCAGTTGAAAATGTGATTTTTTTTTTCCAATTTTGGCGCTTTTAATAAATAAACACAAATTCTATTGGTCTATTTTTACCACCTAAATGAAGTACAATATGTGACGAAAAAACAATGTCAGAATTGCTTGGATATGCAAAACCTTAATGGAGTTATTCCATGTTCAAGTCACACATGTCAGATATCCAAAATTTTGCTACGTCACCAAGGCGCAAACTGGCTTGGTCACTAAGGGGTTAACTTCTGTTCAGTCGAATCAGATTCTAGGTATTACAGCTGCCTGAAACTGACCTAATTATGAAGTATATAGATTGGTGACGGTCCCAGTGCCCAGACCTCCACTGATCATAGATGAGAGGCGAGAGAACCAAGACAATGTAAGGGTCCATTCAGACAGGGCTGCTTGGTTGCGGTAAAACCCCTTGGCACGACAGTGACAAACACATGTGGTTCTGCTGATACAATATTTTTTACCACATCGTCCCCATGTGAATAAACCTTAAAAAGAGATCTACAAATCAGCTTATGGAAGAAAATGATGCAACGACCAGTAATCCTCCTGATGAAGTCAGACGGTCACCAGTATTGTGGGCCGCCATCTTCTCACCGCTCCGAGTTCTTCATTGTGTCCATAATAGTAATTTATATGTTTATTAGTTAATTAACGTACCCAGCAGTATTTCAGGGACCTACTGAAATTATACAATGGGTGCTGCTACCTTCAAAATATCTCCCATGCGTCCAAGAAGCAAAACTTGATCCATGGAGCTTCTCCTCTCTGTACCGGCAGAAAAACAATCCAAAATTAATTTAAAGGGGTATTCCGATGTTAAAAAGTAGAGATGAGCGAGTATACTTGCTAAGGCACTACTCGCTCGAGTAATGTGCCTTAGCCGAGTATCTCCCCGCTCGTCCCGAAAGATTCGGGGCCGCCGCAGCTGACAGGTGAGTTGCGGCGGGGAGCGGGGCAGAGCGGGCGGGAGAGAGGAAGAGAAAGATCTCCCCTCCGTTCCTCCCTGCTCTCCCCCGCAGCTCCCCGCCCTGCGGCGACACCCGAATCTTTCGGGACGAGCAGGGAGATACTTGGCTAAGGCACATTACTCGAGCGAGTAGTGCCTTAGCGAGTATACTCGCTCATCTCTATTAAAAAGCGATTGACCTACCAATAGGATATGCTATCACTGTATGATCATTGGCGTCCAACCTCTGGGACCCAAAGTTTTTTTTACTCCTGAGCCAACTCTATACAGCGACACTGGGCATCCGCCATACATGGAACGGGATTACAGGGGGATTCCCAGCTGGACATTCATCGCATATCCACAGGATAAATGTGACGGTGGCGCTCTCCATTCTTAGGCCTCCTTCACACGACCATATGCGCTGAAGAATCACATGAATGATGTCCTGTAGCGCTAAGGGGTTAATAAGTGTGCAGTTTGGCACATTTTTTACAGCATTAGAAAACTGGTCTCTTTCTTTTCTGTATGGAAGATTATTAAAAATTACTTTTCAAAGAGGTTACGCTTTTTAAATTATTTTCTGCCGCCATCTTGTTGTCAGGGTAATTCTAAGTACAGCACCAATCAGGCCCACCCCACTTGCCCCGCTGCCGGCAGTAAAGAAGAGACACCACACAGAGGTCTGGTATAGCTCCTCACACGGGGACATGACTGCGCTCTTTATTACAGATTACATGGGATCCTTTACCCTTTGTTCTCATCACTAGGAATGGGTGATGGGCTCATTGGCTCAAATTCACCGCATAACCATATATGGGAAGTCCGGATTTCCGGCTGAGACAGTGAAAGCTATGTACGTAGTTGAACAGTCGTTATCTTGATACGGCGCCTCCGGGAAAACAGCCAAGCACGCGGCCTTCATCCGATTCTTCTTTGCTGTGTTTAAAATACATTTTGTCTTCGCCTTTCAAGGCCTTTGGAATATCTGATATAAGGCGAAGTATTAAGTTTTTCATAGAGTTAGTACATATAAGAATAAAGTTAGTATACATATAAAAAGAAAGGCACATAACTATATCTATATAAATGTATATATTCCAGTGTTTTCTTTTCTACCTACAAGGATATATATATTTCCTTCTCATTGTGACTGCAATAACTGTATTTTTCCGTGACGTAGTGTTGTGAGGGCTTTTGGTACCATTTTGGAATACATGCCAATTTTTGATCAATTTTTATTACATTTTTTCTTGGAGTCAGGGTGTCCAAAAAGCACAATTCTGGTGTTTTTTGTTATTTCAGATGACGTTCACCATGCAGGGTAAATAATGTGCTACTAATGTGTTAGATCAGACTTTTATGGATGCGGCGATACCAAATATGTATGCTTGTTTTTTTAACCCTGCAATCTCATCTGGAAGGGGAGGGGTCGTGTGGGACCCCGAAACATCAGTTGGGGCATTTAAATGCCGCTGTCAGAATTGTCAGTGATGTTTAAGGGGTTAACAGCTCAGATGAGCTGCACAGCTTACTGGAGCTGTTGCGGGCGGCTGCCAGCTGTAAAAAAACATCCGGCAGCCACGTTGTATGGAGTGAGATCGCCCCGTGATCCCCCTTCATAATACCCAGAGCTGCAAGACATAACTGAACATACTGTAGTATTAAGGGGTTAATCACAAGAATTGAGGTCCTGAAGGACCCAAAATGATTGGATCAGTGGTCACACACGCACAATTGCTCCACTCATATCATACAAGTTCAGTAGAACCGCTATGAATTCAGCTCTTGAGGCTATCTGAAGCACAGCTGACCGACAGCTCACCGGGATTGCCAACCTCAGGCCTCTTTCACACGAGCTAAGTTACAAGCACAAAAAAATTGCTTAAATTTTTTTTAATTAAAATCGCACCTAAAATAATAGGACATGAGCGACTGAAACTGCCTGCTACGTGCAAAGATGGGATCTGACGGATGTTTGGTGTGCGAGGCGCAGGATCGTCCATGGACTCCCCTGGGAACTGGATAACAAGGGGGGGGATTTAGTTACATCCGACGCTCAGAAGAGAAGACAGGTGTCTGTATTAGATGCCATTAGGAGGATTTCTAATGATTTCACCTCTAATTAGGTTCGGGACTTCATCACGGGAAAATCGTCCATTCACACTAGTTTTCACAGTTAGCTGCCATTGTTTTCTTGCACAGGTAACTTTGGCGTTATTTTTGCGCTCGTGTGTATGAGGCCGCAGTTTTTAATTTTCCCAATTTATCCATAAATCACAGATGACATTCTTTATGGACACGTGAAGCACCCACAGCGAAGGCACGAGGTTATACGTGAACCAATGAAGCCTAATTAGCCCTACATATGGAGCGTAGGCGTTTGCCGCGCACAAATGAACGTTTGCTGGGTGCAAAAAGCAAAGTACGCCGATGGGCACGTAGAAAAAAAGCAGCATTTATTCAACAAAAATGCCACATTCAGGCCCACGCAAATGATTTATCTTCATGTTTAACCCGAGCGAACGAGTACTAAGACATCGGTTACTCAGCAGAGCGATACCCCGCGGTCTGATGCAATGTGATCACCCAGCAGCCCCCACTCCACAGCCGCACGACGCATGGAAAGCACTTTTTCACTTCCTGTCCCTGATGACCTTGACAGCACGGCCTGCTGAGGCCCCCGTGTAGGCGTCCCCCGCTATGCCTGTCAGCACCACTCTCCTCCGCTGGCGGCAGCCCTCGCACTGGTGCTTACAGTGGTGACCCGCGTTACGCCGCACTCACACAAACCGTTCTCTCCGCCCGCTAACTGCCGTACATGCCGTGCCCCTTCGCGTACCGGCCGCTTCACGGACAGGCGTCGGTGACGTGCACAAGGCGGAGCCAGCAGGCCCGCCCCCTGTCGCCGTGAACTTTGCAGTCCCTCCCACGTGGTCCGGATAGTTCTAGAAGCACGCAGTGTGCCCGGTGTCTCTCTGTTCCCTCGTCCTGTCTATAACACATCATGCTGGGCGCTAGTAGAACCGTCAGCCGCCTCCTGTCCTCCGTGCCGAGGAGCGACGCCCGCAAGGTAGGAGCGCGGCATGCCCGCACACACGTGACTGCACCCGGCCTTTAGCTCCCCGCAGTCCCCGGCTTCCCTTCTACCGGCGGCTGGTAGGGGAATCTTCGTGACACGGCTATAAGCACGAGTTTATGTAAGACGTACTCCCCTGGCAATGTAATGGACTGGCTCTTCTCCACTCTGCAAGGTTACAGAAAACGTCATAGGATTGCACCATCCTGGCCTGACGGGGGGATGGGAGCATGGGACTGAATGGGCTGAGATCTTATTTTTGACACTATTTTGGCTCTTCTGTAGAGGGAACATATATGTTTAATATAAAAGCCCCCGAGCTCTTAGTGTCCGGTAAGAGTGCTCGGTGGTACAGTATACATAGTAACAGTCCTGGACAGCCGTTGGCTCTATTAGAGAGTGCAATTATGTCCCCCCTTACATATAGCCTTAGGCCTCATGTCCACTAGCTAAATGGAATTTAAATCCGCAGCGGATTTTGCCCATAGGGAATCATTGGCCATCCGCAGTCCATTAAATTGATTTTTGCACCCGCGGATGGCATTTTAAAAGAATTGCGGTTTTCACGCGTGGGAGAAAAAACGGCATGCTCCATTCTGCCGCGGATTCCGTGCGGATTGGCAACATTGCTATCACATTGATAGCAATGTGTGCGCATATCTGTATGCAAAAAAAATACCATTTAAAGCAAATCCGCGGCGGATTCTGCACGGATTGTACTTTTCTAGTGGACATGAGGCCTTAGGCCCAATGTACACCAGCATATTTGCATTGCGGAATCCTGAGCGGGCATCCGCATACAGACTGCGCAGCAAGTCCTGCGGTTGCAATTTTCTGCTCAAGGAGGAAAAAATGCAGCATGTTGTATTTTAGCACAGATTCTGCACCGACGGCTTCCATTAAAATCAATGGAAGATGTGCAATCCGCGGCCCGTCCGCAGCTGGCACTGGATGGGCTGTGGAATCCGTGTTACCGCCTAGCGACGGTTCGGCATTATCTGTATTGTGCACGTGCGCCGGCTGGCACATCCACAATACAGATTATTACGTTTGGGGACAGGTATGCGGGGTCAGCGGCCGGGCACAGGGGCTGATTCCACTGCGGAATCCCGCATGCAGAATCCGACTCAGCCGCATGCATTCGGCCTTAAAGATTTTCCTTAACCCCTTAAGGACATGGCCTTTCTTCACTTTTGGCTTTTGCTCCCCACTTCTGAAAGATCATTACTTTTTACTTGCCCATCAGTGTAGCTGTATGAGGGCTCGCTTTTTGTGGAATGAGTTGTATTTTTCAGTGATAGTGTAATGTATTTTATCGCAGGGCCGTTTGGTACCCCTTGATCTCTGATCGAGGCATTTAAATGCCGCTGTCAGAATTGATGGGTGTATTTAAAGGGTTAACAGTGGCGATCAGCAGGAGCGCTGATTGTGGATGTCAGCTGTGAGTGTTAAGGGTTAAATACGACAATAACGTTACAATTTGTGTATGGCATATGTTATGGGAAAACTTGTAACTGTGGTCTGTATGCAGCCGCTGGTCTGTATGCAGCCGCTCTGGGATGTAGATCTCTGTAAGAACTCCTCGTACTGCGGTGTATCAGCTGACCCAATCCTGATGAAGGGCCTCAAGTAGCCTAGAAAACTTGCATATATAATTTTTGTGGTTAGCCAATAAAGATATATCTCTTCTATATATATATATATTCATTCATTAATTCCTGTGAGGTTTTTTTTGCTCTCCGTCTTCACAAGGACTCCAGTAGTCAGCTGCCGGCACCTTGTAGTATTGTCTAGTAGGGATGGTCTGCTGGAGCTGGCTGACTGTGCACAGGGGTGGCCAATCTTCACGTTCCTCTGTGCTGTGTCACCTGAATGTGTAAGGGTTCAGCCCACAATATGGCCTCTTCCTCTGTACAAGGACAGGGATACTATACATGTGCATCACTTACATACTGTAGGCCAGAAATATATAGAAAGCTAGAAAACGATCCTTTTACTAAAGTAACGGTGATCCTCTGTCCTGCCCGGGTACCAGATTCCCTCAACTTGCAATGGTCATCCCAGAACAAATTAACCCTTTCCAATACAGTGTTGTACCTTGTCCGGCGTTAAGATTTCCCTGCTTAGCTCCCATGTCAGGCGAGATCTAACACGATGCAGAAGAGGGCTGCTATGCCGGACCTATCTCCATAGATAGATTATATATAATAAAATCATCATGACATCATTTTTGTGTGTTTCTGTTGGCCATTTCCAAGGAATCCACAATGCACTTTCCTACCCAAAATAAAAAAAGACCTGGGAAGTGTGTGGGTGGCAGAGATGTAGGATTGGAAAGGGTTAATATGTAAATTGAAAATATTGTGGGTCTAGAACTCTATAGAAAACTAGTAATTAGTTCAGAATACCCTAAAGTAAAATAAACCAAAATGTAAGGGGTTGTACCAAGACTACAAGTTATCCTCTATCCCCTCTATCCACCTATCAGTCATCAATCAAAAAAACTGTTAGTCTTGGGCCGCCCCTTTAAAGAGTAAGGCCGGCCTCACATCGGTGTAAGCCTATTTACACGTACATTTGTGTTGCGCTTTTGCACGCATCTGTCCATATTATACTGTTGTGTGTGTTTTTTGTTTTTTTTAGTGCTGCTGGGTTGTGTTCACTGCATATTGTTTGCACGTGTAATACACAGTGCAAATGCATTAGTGTGAGTAAGCCCTAAGGGTGGATTCACATTAGCGTTTAATCTCTGTTTTGGCTCCTACACCGTCTTTGGAGTAGACCATTCTAACAGCATGAAATGGATCTGGTTTTACCATCTTTGAGTTATATGGGGTTGTTAAATACAAAAAGCCAACGGAAAGCGTTCTGTTGGGTTTCTGGTTTTACATGGAACAAATGGCGCAGTCTGTAACGCAATTTGTACGGTTTCCAAAGTTCTTTCTGTTTTTTGCTTTTTGTTTTTAATAACCCCGTGGAAACTGATATTAAACGCCAATGTGAACCCAGTGTCCTACAGATAAAGCAAGTTCTTACATAGAACAGTGAAAGAGATCAACTGGGAGCTGTAAGTCACTTTTTAGAAGACTGGAGCTTCTTCAGACCCCTATATGGTACATGCAGAAACATGATGGAGCCATCATCACCTCGTGGCCAAGGGCGCCGCTCATCCCAACGCGTATAAAGAGCGGTACCGGTTCAAGTTACCAAGAAAAGACCATTCATTGTATAGTGGGAACCTAATGTCTATTCCCTTCACAGCCATCATTAGTTTAGGATTCTGTTGGTTGGCCTCATCCCCCACCCCCTGGATACCCGTCTCCTATTATACGGCGTTCTAGAACACAAGTTTACTCATTTTCTTAGTAGTAGTAAGGCTCCGTCATGTACATTACCCCGTACACTGGGATTCATTTTCAATACAGATGTAGCAGATTTTAACTTATTGCTTAAAGCTAGCTTTTGACGGCTTAGTCTTGCTGTCCATGGGCGAGTTGTCATTGCGAGATCCGCGGCGATAAATCGCCCGCGGACCTCGCATGACACGCTTTGCATAGAACTGTGAAAAGCGCAGCGCGACGTCCACGAGCGGAGAATCATAGCGATTCTCCGCTCGCAGGATTCGAAGGGCGGCATGCCGTGATTCTCCGCAATGAGCCTATCTATTAGATAGGTTCATAGCGGAGACCTGTCGGTGCTTCCACCTCCTCCCCCGCTAGTGATGTTCCGCCATGGACAGGGGGCCTTAAAGTTATCATTCTTTTAACACAAAAGCCTTCGTAAAGGTAGGACTGCAGCTCAGCAGGTTATAAACATGAGTTATGTTAAACTTTGTTGCATCTGCACACTAATATGTAACATGTGATCTCTCTTTCAGGGCTGTTTCAATGGCCTCAGTGAGCAGTTGCTGAGAGCAGCGTCTAAGAGGAACTACGCGTGAGTACTTGATCTCGTGGTTTATCTTCATCTGCATGCTACCCTTGTTCTCATAGTCCATGTAATACACAGACCCCTCGTCTGTCACTGTGACAGCTGGCATGTGGGAACGGGGGCTTCAGTATGGACTAGGACCTCACTAAAGCTGGTATCCTCAGCCTTTTAAAGCATAACTAACGTTTCAGATAACTGCAGAATAAATGGTTGTGTACATGAGGAATAACACGATTTCTGGCCATTATACGACCTATCCTGCCTTTTTCATCCGTTTTTTACCCTGCCGGCTGCATCTCAAACTTTCTTTCAGTTGGTGGGGGGAGCCTAGCTGCTACATGTCTACTGTACTAGCTGCTATGTCTTCTACACACCGCTCACATACTTCTTCCTACTTTGTATAGTGCATACACACAAAAGCATTATGGAGGACAGTAGAGGGACTTGGTAATGTAGATGTGATTTCAGTAACTGCAACTAAGTCACTCACTCTTGGCAGCAACACAACTCTGTGAATCTCTGCTTGTCACCTTCTCCTCTATCCTCTCCGTAGACGTGGCAGCATGAGTCATTACCCTCCTCCGCTTGCTGTGTTCCTTCTTGTTATGTTAGGCTATGTTCATATCTGCATCGGAGACCCATTTGGAGGTTCCATCGCAGATCTGGCATAAAATCTCAGACTAAACGCCCATCTAGACACAACAATTATTGCTTAAAAGATGTCGCTCAAGCGACTTTTGAGGGATAATAGTTGTGAGCGCTCCATGTGGAGTATGAAGAACACAGCTGGACAGCTGTGTTCTTCATACCCCGCCTGTGTTCAGGGAGCGGGATGCAGCTGAAACAATAGTATCAGCTGTATCCCGCTGTGAATTACTAGTAAGGCTGATCCTTCTCTTTCAGCATGCTGAAAGACAACGATCAGCGACTCGTTAACGAAAACTGCAGGATGTCAGTGCAGTTAGACATAACGATTATCGCTCAAATGTCAGCTTTTGAGCAATAATCGTTGCGTGTAAATGGGCCTTAAAGGGGTTGTCCCGCGAAAGCAAGTGGGGTTATACACTTCTGTATGGCCATATTAATGCACTTTGTAATGTACATTGTGCATTAATTATGAGCCATACAGAAGTTATTCACTTACCTGTTCCGTTGCTGGCGTCCTCGTCTCCATGGTGCCGTCTAATTTTCAGCGTCTAATCGCCCGATTAGACGCGCTTGCGCAGTCCGGTCTTCTTCTTTTCTGAATGGGGCCGCTCGTGCTGGAGAGCGGCTCCTCGTAGCTCCGCCCCGTCACGTGCCGATTCCAGCCAATCAGGAGGCTGGAATCGGCAATGGACCGCACAGAAGCCCTGCGGTCCACCGAGGGAGAAGATCCCGGCGGCCATCTTCACCAGGTAAGTAAGAAGTCACCGGAGCGCGGGGATTCAGGTAAGCACTATCCGGTTTTCTTTTTTAACCAGTGCATCGGGTTTGTCTCGCGCCGAACGGGGGGGGCTGTTGGAAAAAAAAAAAAAACCTGTTTCGGCGCGGGACAACCCCTTTGAATGACACGTGTGGCAGTATTTCTTCTTGCAAAATGCTGGGTGACGTGCTAAGGATGGACAGGCCCCATTATAGTGAATGGGGACTGAGCGACGATATTCAGGTGTGACCCCCATCCTAACTAGAGGTGGACTTCATGTGACGACCAGCTCTGGGCACCAAACTAGGAGAGGGACATTCCTAGCAGCCAGCACTTAAGAGTAAATTTTCAGTACAAAAATGTCATTTTCGGTAAAGAAAGTGACTTGCACTTTTGTTATTGCATTGGCTATTACACAGTACAAGTGTGTTGATAAATTAGTGACCATTTTTAAAGGATATGTGTCATCAGAATAAAATTTGTTTAAAGTTTTTATAGTAAACATTTTATTTTTAATCCTTTCCATGTTGCTATATTAAAAAAAAAATAAAAAAAAAATCTTGCAGTTTTCCCAGTCAGCTGAAGCTGGTTTATGTGCGTATATAATATGCTGTGACTATGCTAATACACAAGACCTAGTAGAGCAGCTAATGAACATAAATACAATGCTGAGTTATGCTGCTAGGCCCATAGCAAAGTGGAGACACATATATAATATTTATAACTCGAAGGTAAGTGCAAATAGCAGGTTGTGTGTACACACTGACTGCAGATCTGAGAGCTGTGTGACTGCAGGGAAGAGGAGCCTGCGAAGACAGCTAAGAAAACATCCTAATGTCTCACTTGCTAGAGAAGCTGCCTGCCTAACGACAAGCAGTGGATTACAGAGCGGCTGCACTTCAGTTTTGTTTATCAGTGGTAAAACCCAAACAATGAAAGTATATTACAAGATTGAGACGCACAAGTTATCTGAAAAGTTAAATGCACTTAATGCTGCCTGTCCACGGGCGTTGCGAAATCTCGTGGCAGATCTCTGCCGCTGGAGCCGCTGCCCAAGAACAGGAGCCTGCAGGCGGATCTCCACGGTCAGCCTATCTGACAGGCTGACTGCAGAGAATCGCGGCAATTTGCAGTGGGGGGGAGCGGGGGGCTATTTTAATGGTTTGAAGGGGGCTTCTGTGACCTAATCTTCAAATCTGAGTCATGATTGGTGCATGGTCTGAGACTATGGACAATTTGCAGGATTTTTTTTCTTTTTAATCCTTTTTGTAAATTGTTACTAGAATGTGCACTATGACTTTTTCATTATCTGTGCTACGACTAACAATGGTATTTTGATGTACAGCTCTGAGGCAATTAAAGGAGCAGTCATTGGAATAGATCTGGGTACAACAAATTCCTGTGTCGCTGTTATGGAAGGAAAGCAAGCAAAGGTAAAGTGCATAAAAGGATTTACTCAATTTGTTTATTTTTGTGCTTGAATGGCCATGATTTCTAATATGTAGCTCCATTTTTGGGGTGTGTTTTTATTACCTGTTGTCCATCCTCTGTGCTGTTAACCCTTGGATCTACCAGCTCTTGTACCTCGTTGTATGTCTACTAAGATGGTCAGCACTGTATTCTAACTATCTCATGTACACTGCAGTCTAATTGGCTAATACTAATCACGTGAGCAGCATTGTCCAATGAAAGAGTAGGTGTAGTGCATCAGTAGTCTAACAGTATCTGGTCATTATAGACAACAGAGCTTGTACCTCTGCAATGACAGTTCGCTTGTCTAGCAGGCGACCTTGCATAGGCACGATCACTTACAGAAGCTCCGGAGACTCAGCACATCAGGTCTTTAAGGGGATATCCCCTCAGACAAAAGTCCATATCCAGTCGGACTAAACTGAATAGGAGCCTTGGGAGAACAAGGAACATCTGGGCAGCAGGGATCTTAACAGTGAAAGGGGCAAAATCGGGTGACAAAACCACATTACATGGTCTTGGTGAAACGCTTACCCTTTTCATTAATGACTTAAAAAAAAAAATGAAATGCCAGTTACTATAATTCTTCCTGATCGTTGTGTTATAACAAATGGATGTCCTGTTCTTCAGGTACTGGAAAATGCAGAAGGTGCGAGGACCACTCCTTCCGTTGTCGCCTTTTCTGCAGATGGGGAGCGCTTGGTTGGAATGCCTGCGAAACGCCAGGCAGTAACAAATCCCAACAACACTTTATATGCTACAAAGCGTCTTATTGGCCGTCGATTTGATGATACTGAAGTCCAGAAAGATATGTATGTATACAATTAATAATCCATACTAGCCTTCCACTAAGTTTAAGGGGTTGTCTGGGACTTTTTTTTTTTTTTTAAACGCTTTGGATTTTTCATTCTAAAAAAACCCCCGAGAATGTAGATGCAAAGCAAATGTAGGAAAAAGCACACATCAAAAATACATGGAACAAACACCGTAAAGCTGCCTGTCCATGGCCGTGACGGAATATCGCTAGCAGTATTCCACCGCGGGGGAGGAGGGGGGAGCACTGACAGCATGCCACAATTTCAGTCCTGCGAGCAGAGAATCACTGTGATTCTCCACTCATGGACGTCGGGCTGCACTTTCCATAGTTGGCCTATGGAAAGCGTTCACTGCGTTACCTGTGGCCGGATTATCGCTGTGGATAACGCAGTGACATATCGCCCGTGGAAGGAGGCCTAAGAACGGTGTGTTTTTCACTGTCCTGAATTGCATACGCTCATGTGAGGGTGGCCTTGGCTTATATTCGCATGACTTTCCTCTCCAGACTCTTTAACATTGATCAGGTACCTTTAGTTAGCAGTAAACACAATATACCTGAATTGGGGTTTAAAATTCTCCGTTCATATATCGGCACTGTCATTTGTAGGGCCGCTAGGATTGACTTATTAATTTTTGTTTATATAGCAAGAATGTTCCATTCAAGATTGTTCGCGCCTCCAATGGGGACGCCTGGGTTGAAGCACACGGAAAGCTCTACTCTCCCAGTCAGATCGGTGCATTTGTACTTACAAAGATGAAAGAAACAGCAGGTAAGTTGATGGTGGTTATTTGCTGTCTTTCCTCTTCCAGTGAATGAGGCCACGCTTGTTACAATATACAGTAACTAACGCGCGCCTCGGTAGCCATGGCTTACCTGCACATTCACCTTTCATTTATTTGTTGGAAGTGCTAATCCCCCCCCCCCCTATAGGTTGGGGGCAGTGGCTGACCCTTTCTTTTGTTTTGTTGCCGCCATGCCTTATGTGCACCAACACGTTTATTTTTCAGGAATGCTGACTTTGGTTTCTTGTATAATTGCTGCCAACTGTCACTGATTTCAGGCTGTAAACCCAGAGATGGCCGGTTTATTAGTATAAGTTGGTGACTGCTTGTAAGACCCAAATTTCAGTGTGCTCCTTTAGCAGAACTAAGCTAATGTTTCTGAAGAGATTCTGCAAAATTCAATGTAACCTTTGCCACTTAGAAGTGTAGAGATCTATGGAAGTAATGGTTTTCTGAACCATGTTGAAACTTCAGAAATGTTGTAACCTTTATTTATTTTCCTCTCTTTTTGTAGAAAGCTATCTGGGCCATTCGGCAAAGAACGCAGTTATTACTGTTCCTGCATATTTTAATGACTCTCAGAGACAGGTAAGACCTGATCCTGACTGCTGCTATTGAAAACCTGTCAACGCTCTCCCCTAACCATTCCTTGATGACAGTAGATGAGCTGGTGTCTTCTACACTGTATTTCTGTAGAGTGCCCGGCGTTAGGACTACAGTCCCTAGAATGTCTTAGTCTACTCTTTTCTTCTGTGTATATGATTTAGTTCTGCCACTTTTCGTTACTTGTATGCACCATGACGGCCCGATCCTACATCTTATTCGGTAACATGACAGCCTGCCATGTAGTCACACAATACTAGAAGCAGAATTTAGTACTAATCCACAGAAGTGGAGAGAGATGCCAGGGAGACTGGTGGTCTTGTTTAGATTTCCTATTCTAGAAAGTGATGCCACATTGCTAGGACCACTACTTTTGAGTGTTAAGGGGGTGCAGTACTTTGCCCCTACTTTGAAAGAAAAACAACTCCATTTAAGTGAACCAGCAAAAAGAGCTGTAGCCTGAAAAATTGTTCACCAGCTGATGGCTAGAAGTAAAGGCTGTAAGGCAGTGTATTTACTTGTCATGTAGATTACTGTAACTTTAGACTAATTCTGAAATGTTAGCCTACTTTGAATTTTTGTTCTTGTAAAGGGGTTGTCGGAATTATTTTTTCTGTGTAAATTCCTGCTTCACATGTTTAAAGGGGTTGTCCCGCGCCGAAACGTTTTTTTTTTTTTATTAAACCCCCCCCCCCGTTCGGCGCGAGACAACCCCGATGCAGGGGTTAAAAAAACAAACCGCTCAGCGCTTACCTGAATCCCGGCGGTCCGGCGTCTTCATACTTACCTGCTGAAGATGGCCGCCGGGGTCCGCTCCCTCCGTGGACCGCAGCTCTTCTGTGCGGTCCATTGCCGATTCCAGCCTCCTGATTGGCTGGAATCGGCACGTGACGGGGCGGAGCTACACGGAGCCGGCATTCTGCACGAGCGGCCCCATTGAAGACAGGAGAAGACCCGGACTGCGCAAGCGCGGCTAATTTGGCCATCGGAGGGCGAAAATTAGTCGGCACCATGGGAACGAGGACGCTAGCAACGGAGCAGGTAAGTATAAAACTTTTTATAACTTCTGTATGGCTCATAATTAATGCACAATGTACATTACAAAGTGCATTATTATGGCCATACAGAAGTGTATAGACCCACTTGCTGCCGCGGGACAACCCCTTTAAGGGCCCATTCACATGGCCAACTGTCCTGTCCAAGTACTGTCTGTGTATTTCATGGACCGCACACGGACCCATTATAGCCAATTGGGCAATAAACATAAGTGTTTGCGTGAAAAAATTTCAGCATGTCCTACTCTGGCTCTATTCACACACCAGAGTCTGGTTTACAAAGTCCGCTGCCCGTGGGTATTGCCCAGCACGTGGATGGCTGTCTGTATGCTGTCCGATGCAAGTTACAGCTGAGAATCTCAGATGCAATTCGCACTCAGCTGTCTGATTACATTCTAAAAATAAGATGGTATGCTTGTCTCCAGCGCCGTGACTCTGTTCTCCATGCTGGATCTGTGGTGACGGGCTGCAGTCGGCCTGTCTGCGGAACATTAGAGGCTGACGCAGTCGGTCACAGACCTGAGGTCTGCGGTTGGCTGTAGCAGCGTGTGATGTCCTGTAGACCCACTGATTGCATCCTGTAAACGGAGTCATAGCAGTGACTGGAGGATGTGGAGCTGTGGGGACCTGGGAGAAGGGGGGGGGGGTATATAATCTTCTTCCCCCTCCTTTTTTTTTTTCCTTGGCAAGTGTAGCAGAAATTTTAAGGGGTTTTGTGAAGTTTTTGAAACGGGCCGTATATTATTTTGTCCACAGACTTAATGATGCCAGTTTATTTATTTTCAGGCCACAAAGGATGCTGGGCAGATCTCTGGGCTGAATGTTTTGAGGGTCATTAACGAACCAACTGCTGCTGCTCTTGCTTATGGTTTGGATAAGTCTGATGATAAAGTGTGAGTTAATTTCATACCTTTAATTACCTATTTTATGCTAGAACCTTCATAACTTGTTGGATTTGAACTGAATCTGCGTTTCTAGCTATGCCTACATGTAAACCTATATTGTCCTGGTCCATTCTATATCTTCCAACCAAATTAAAGGGGCAGTCTGGGCTCTTTTCATCTGATCATCTATCCTCTGGATGGACCACCAGTAGTTGATAGAGGGTAGTCTGTCGCTCGGGAACCCTGTAAATCAGCTGATAGTCCAGCCTGCTATCCAGTGCAGTAGGCCGGACACTCATCAGCGGATAGGGAACTAAATGGAAGCACCGGCTTCACTCTCATAAGAACCACTGGGAGTACTGCTATTCCAAATCCTGTTACTGAATTGCTGTCCTGGGCAGGAAGTGGAATAGCAGTGCAGCTCTCCTGTGCATTTCAATGGGAATGAAGCCTGTGCTCCCCCTTCTTTCCTTGTTTAGCCTGCTGCACTGGACAGAAGGTTTGACGAACGGCTGATGGACAGGGGATTGAGCAGCGGACTCCTGTCCGTTAACTAGTGATAGCCTATCAGTTGGAAAGGGCCCAGACTAACACTTTAAATGACTGATTTGGGGTATATTCTGTTTTAAAACTTTCAAAGGCTTTTTGATTTAAAAAAAATAAAAATAAAATCCTGTTGAAGGAGTTATGCCAAGATTGAAAGTTGGCAAGTATCTGCGAAAATAAATAGAGCACACTGCTCTATTCTCTACGACTCTTGGAACCCCCTTTCTCATGATCAGTGGAGGTCTAAGCTGTTGCACCCAAACCGATCAGCTAGATAACATTTCATCTTGGCACAACCCCTTTTAAGGCTCTGCTCAACTCGTGTTTAGAGCCTATGTCAGGAGGAGCTTCCAATGTCTACATCCTTCGGAAGGCTACGATGTATCCTGTGCATATAGTTTCTACAAATCACACTGTAGACTTGTATATCCCACATGTTTTTGCACATTGTAGATATGTAATGCTCATATAGACAAACTAATATCTGTGTGATACTTACAGCATTGCAGTCTATGATCTTGGAGGCGGTACATTTGATATTTCTATCCTGGAGATTCAGAAAGGCGTGTTTGAAGTGAAATCTACCAATGGTGATACTTTTCTTGGGGGAGAAGACTTTGACCAGGCTTTGTTGCAATATATTGTAAAGCAGTTCAAGAGAGAGGTTGGTATTTTTGCAGTTGCTTACAAGGTAGCCACCTATAAGTGACACACAGGCTATTTTGCATATGTTCCAATCAAAGGTATATGCTTATGCTGGACATTTGTGGTATATCTACAGAATATGCTGTAAATGTGAGATAGGTGTGGGTCCCCATTGTCGGACCTACACCTCTCTCCAGAATGAGGTGCCCCTCTATTATCACCCCACCTAGTGAGGTGGCTGCTGACCAATGCATGCAGGCGGGGAATGAATGGAGAGGTGGCTGCTCTCGGCTGATTTAGCTATTTCTATAGAAGTAAATGGCGAGAGCCACGCACGTGAGAAGCCATTTCTCCATTCATTATCCTCCTGATACCAGCAGAAGCCTTACCAGGTGGGATGGGGGACCCATATCTATCAGACAATAACATCTAAGATGGGAAAACCTTTTTTTAAAGTGACAATTGTCAAGGCAATTCTTTATAAACTTTTTTACAAAGGTTGATGAGAAGGTATGTTCGTTATGAGAAGCCCGCAGCTAATGCTGTAGGTTAATAAATGAGGAACTTCTCTCATCACTAATCAATAAAGTTAGTGGGGGGGTTTTTTCTCCCCCCCTCTAATGTTCTGTCTTCTCTTTCTATCAGACTGGAGTAGATTTAATGAAAGACAACATGGCTCTACAAAGAGTTAGAGAAGCTGCTGAAAAGGCCAAATGTGAGCTGTCGTCCTCTGTGCAGGTGGGTTTATATTACTATTCCTTTAATTATCTGCTTGTTTATTTCTAGCTCCCCTATGGGTTCTCACATGGGTGGATGCACTTCTTGTATTTACTGTGTTTTGGGTTTGTTTTTTGTGCATGTATTCATGCGTATGTCTTCCCTTTCCCTCATAGACTGATATAAATCTGCCATACCTCACCATGGATGCTTCTGGGCCCAAACACTTGAATATGAAGCTGAGTCGTGCCCAGTTTGAGGGAATTGTGGCTGATCTGATTAAAAGAACCATTGCACCAAGCCAGAAAGCTATGCAAGATGCTGAAGTTAGCAAGAGTGACATTGGAGAAGTGCTCCTTGTTGGTGGGATGACTAGGATGCCCAAGGTAAACACTATCTGTTATGAGGTTCACATTGCAGGCACCTCTTTAATGCTCACTGAGGCTATCTCTTCGCTGGATATAATATTTCTTAATCACATTTTGTGTGATCCTTTGTAGGTTCAGCAGACTGTACAAGACTTGTTTGGCCGTGCTCCAAGCAAAGCTGTTAATCCCGACGAAGCTGTTGCCATTGGAGCTGCTATCCAGGGTGGCGTGTTGGCCGGAGATGTTACAGATGTGCTTTTGTTGGATGTCACTCCCCTGTCTCTTGGAATTGAAACCTTAGGTGGAGTTTTCACAAAGTTAATCGGCAGAAACACCACTATACCAACCAAGAAGGGCCAGGTAATATGTCACATAACTGCAAATTCTACTATTCGTTGCATGTCTGTGGAGTGGTGGCGTCACTTTGTGCTTAAGTATTGCATAAACATACATTCTCTAATTATACGATTCGGTCTCTGAGGGCCCTTTTACACGGGCTGATAAATTGTTCAGATTCCACATCCAGTGTTCGTTCTTAATTTATGCACCACTGGAACGACTTATCGTTATCCAGTTTATGCATGCATAAAAACTGACCGACGGATCGGTCTGTGTAATCAGGCAGTCCATCTATGAACGACTGCCTGCTGCTGTTGATGGTGGCGGGCGGGCCGCAACAATCCCGACCCGCTTTGTCTCCATTCACTCATTCCTATGTAAAGGCTCATGAACTATCAACGCTGGGATGACCGCTTGGGAATAGGTCATCCCATGGAGAAGGCTCCTTACTAGTGGAGATGGTTTTACTAAAAGAACAATGATTCAGATCCCCACAACCAGCCACCGTATACCTTACTATTTCCCTGCAGACTTGTTAACTATTTATATTTCTCCTAACTGGACAACCTACGTTTAAAAGGACAATGCCTTGGTGACTAGCGGATAGTATAGATGGAAGATGCAAGTAGCTTCACATTTTCCCTGCTGTTTAATCTTAGTATTACATGGCACCCATCCAAATGAATGGATGACAGTGTTGTGCATGATTGCACTGATTTTGCTAGAGGTGGGAATTGATGTTTCCCATTCAGGGGACCCTCCTTTATTTTCATATCCTCTAATTGCACATATGACAAGCAGTAGGCCAAATCCAACAACTACTAAGATCCTTTTTTTCTGTCTTTTGATCATTGAAAGAACTTGGTGATGAACAGTTTGTATTCGGTTTCCTTTTCTAGGTTTTCTCCACCGCTGCTGATGGACAGACCCAAGTGGAAATTAAGGTCTGCCAAGGCGAAAGAGAAATGGCTGCTGACAACAAAATTCTTGGACAATTCACACTAGTAAGTGTGGCTGTAGTTAAATGTAATCTTTTTTTCTGTTAGCCGGTTTGTGTTTTGGAGAAAATTGTAGACTATGGTGGAACTTTTGTAGGAATTATCTGGGACTTAAACATTGATGGTTGGTCCTTTGGATAGACTATCAATATTAGATTCGTCAGCTGTTTGAAATAGTTGTAGTGCTGCATGCTGTGTAAACCCCATTGTTTGCCAGGCACTGGTAAAATACTTCCAGGAGCGGCTGTGCCTAATATTGCAAGTAAATGGTACAGCTGCTTCACAATATTCCATGTAGCCCATTCAAACACCCAACTGGTAGTCGTGCCAAGAGTATTAGTCCCACTGATTTTAATAATGACCTACCCGAAGGATAACTGGGAAGAATTATGAAACTGTCTAAAAGAAAAACTTAGTTACCCATAGCAACCAATCAGGGCACAGCTTTCATTTTGTATTCTGCTCTGGTACAATGGAAGCTGAGCTCTGATTTGTTGCTGTAGATAACTTAGGACACAAGAAAAAACTTTGACAGTTTCATAAATATCATTGGCATGTTGTGAAACATTGTCATATATTGCAAGAACTATCTCTTAACAAAGTATTTTATTTCTTAGGTAGGAATTCCACCAGCACCACGTGGTGTTCCTCAGATAGAGGTTACATTTGACATAGATGCCAATGGAATTGTGCATGTATCCGCAAAAGACAAAGGAACTGGCCGAGAGCAGCAAAGTATGTTGTCTCCCTACCCCTTCCATTAACAGTCATCTAGTATAATTTTGAATTTTTATTTATATAATTTTTTTTTTTCCTTTTGTCTGGCATTTTATCAGCATAATTTTGGTATTAATATGGTAGAAATGCTGTATGCAGATATTCTAAAACTTTTTAGGATACAGTGGGTTGCCTTCCTATATTTTCCACCATCACAGTGTACCACTCTTACCGTGCATTTGGTAATAGACAATGTGGGAGATTTTTATCTGATTGGATTGGGAGGTTGACTTTTATGTATCTTGTTTTTGCAGTTGTTATCCAGTCTTCAGGTGGACTTAGTAAAGATGATATTGAGAATATGGTGAAAAATGCTGAAAAGTATGCAGAGGAAGATAGAAGGCGAAAGGCAAGTATTGGAATTGAACATTGTCCTGTCCTGACCATAAGAGAAGCACAGTGCTCCCATTGATTTCAGTAGGAGTGAAGCTGGTGCTCCCACTTCCTGCTAGGACCAGTCATGACAAAGTAGTTGAAGGATGGGAGGGGTCAGCCACTCGGACCCCCGTCCATCAGCTGATCGTCCAGTCCGCTATCCAGTGCGACAGTCTGGACATTTCATCAGCAGATAGGATTGGAATTGTGATGGCCATCTTCACTCCCATTAAAATCGGTGGGAGCGCTGCGCTACTATTCCACTTCCTGCTCCTGTTACTCACATGCTGTTCTGGGCAGGAAGTGGAATAGCAGCGTTGATTACTGTAAGTGAAGCCAGCTCTCCCACTTCCTCCACTGTCCACTGATGACAACGTCCGTCCCACCGCACTGGATAGCAAGTCAGGCAATCAGCTGATGGACGGGGGTCCTGAGAGTTGGAGACACATCATTCAACTACTGATGACCTATCCTCTGGATTGGTCTTCAGTTAAAGCCCAGAATACGCCTTTAATTCCCCAGCAGTTTGGGATGAGCTGTGCTCATTCGGAAGTAGTCAATCAACTTGCACTGATCTAGGGTTTCTTGCTCTTCTAGGAACGTGTTGAAGCGGTGAACAGTGCAGAGGGCATTATTCATGATACGGAGTCCAAGATGGAAGAATTCAAGAGCCAGCTACCAGAGGATGAGGTTTGTAACAGTTCTCTGTTGCGTTCTGCGTGTTTTGCTACATGTGCTCCTATACCATATTATCATTTTATTTTCTTAGTGCAACAAGCTTAGAGAGGAGATAAGCAAAGTGAAAGAGCTATTGGCAAGAAAAGATACAGAAACTGGTGAAAGTATCAAACAAGCTGCGTCGTCACTTCAACAGGCATCTCTGAAGTTATTTGAACTTGCGTATAAGAAGGTAATAGCTCTGGTTTTTTCACTCTCCCTCACTTGCAGGACAGCAGCCCTATTGGTAGATATTGTGTTTGCTCTTCCCGGCATTTACTCCATTAGGACTTGTTTAGTGTGATTTCACACACAGCAGTTTAAGGAAAAACAGTGACCAGATGTTATCTGCAGGTCAGTAAGGAATTGGGGGTATTCCGGGCACAGGATAACCTTATAAAATCTAATGTACAGCATCACAAGAAGCCATTTTGTAATGGGTTCACTGTAGCAGCCTAATTACTTTCTTCATTTCTATCTGTCACATGACCCTCCTCCTAAATTATATCTTTACTTTCTCTAACCTTTTGTCCACATTGGCTGCCATTTCCCCTGTCCATAGTCTCCAACATGCTGTGAGCAGTGCATGATGGGAAGACGGGAAACACTTCCGCTGTACTGCTCATGTGCAGTTCAGAGTGCTGGAAGCTCCTGTCTGTCTGCTACAGCAGCTTTCTCTGGCTCTTAGAGTGAGAGGGAGGTTGGTGCTGGTAAGTTGTAGGACCGGTGAGCTGTGGGCGGAGCTACGGTGCTGGCCGGAGAACAAGCTCTAGGCATGCTGGAAGTTGTAGGGAACAGTCTGATGTGTTTATTGTGGAAGTGATGCATGTAAACACAGCAGCAGATCAGCGGCTGCACGGGACGAAGAAGGGCATCCAGTGCAGCAGATAAAAAGTACAGTTTGCCACCACTAAGCTGCACCTCCTCGGCTTCATCATTTTCAGACTTTTTTTTTTTTTTTTCATTTTATGCCCAGAAAACGTTTAATCAGAGCAGATATAGTATGTTGATGACCAGTGATGCATACTAATGCACAGTGTGCACCTGGCAGTCGGAGAATTTGGTGTGGCCATCTTTGTTTCTCCAGGACCGCAGGGTCACTTTAAATCTACGAATTTTAGTGTAGCTGTAACCATTTTCTTAATGTCTCTATACTCATGTGTATTTAGTCCTCTAAACCCGCTGATAACAGTGCGCTGGACAACATTTCAATGTGTTGGTGGCTATTCAACTTTACCGACAACTGATGTCCTCGGGGTAAGAGCGGATTGGGGCCGTTTAATTCCTTTTGCCTTAAGCAAAAAGGAAAAAATACCCGCCCTTGGTTGTGGTGGTGCTCGGATTAAAGCAAACTTGGTATAGGGGATCATGGAACCTGCTCTTTTACCTCCTTCCTGGATGACCCACCACTGTATAGAAGCTAGGTGATAGAATCCTCGTAGTTTCTGTTGAAGGACTCTCGTGGACCATATACCAGGTTTATTGGACACCATAATACATACTGCTGTGCATTTCAGATACACTTTTCTCAAGCTAGGGCGAAAACACACAAGTGTGAATTTCTCCCCTTATAGAGCCATGATAATCACGGATGTATATGGGGACAAAACGAGAACCGATCTCAATAGGAGTTCAGTGGCTTCATTTTTACTGCTGGGATTTCTCAGTCGTGAATACTACGGTCGAAAAAAGATGAGACCTGCCTTAGCTTCTCTGCATGTAGTGAATACATGGTGAGGGGAAGATTGGGCAGCCGCTATCTTCCCGCCTCTCTTTTTCAAACTCCTGCGCTCTAGCCGGCTAGGGAGAAGAAATCTGCCTTGTTCAGATGCAGTTACACTCCGTACTGCTGAGCATAGTTGCAGCCATAGTAGTGTGTTTTTTCACCCTTAGGGCTCTTGCACACTTGGGTTTTTTTTCACGCAAGATTGCTGTTTTGTTTTTTTTGTTTTTGTTTTTTTTTACCGCAATTGTCAATGGGACATTCTAATGTTAAAAATGGCAAAGTACAAAATTGCGTGTGTGTTGTTTTTTTTTTTGTTTTTTTTTTTAATGCGTTTTTAACATTAAAAAAGTGCCATTGACATTCACATGAAAAAAAAAACGCACAAGAGAAACTCAAGTGTGCAAGAGCCCTTAAACAGAGAACATGCAGATTGACAGCAAGAATCGTATAATCCGTCTGGTAAGCCACCGTGGAGGGCTGTGTCACAGAACTGGGGATTTGTGCATTCTGGAGACCGACAGTTGTATGCGTTCCACCGACTAGATCTCCTTTGTGTTCCACTGACAAATAGTGGTTTTCAGTGTGATATAATCAAACACTATGCAATTGATTTTATTAGGTGTGCTCATTGCTATGCTATTTATACATATCTAAATATATAGGAAATCTATACAGTATAGGAAATTAGAAGCTGTATGGGCTACAACATATCAGATCCATAAATAAAAACTGTCTACAACATATAGCTATAGATACTAAGATTTTGTGAATATTTAAATTTATGAAATCAGTATAGAGAATATTAAAAATAACAGGCTTGGCATGTAAAATAAACAACAATGTCATCAATATCATAGCTGCACATATTAAGATATATTGGATAAATATAGAGAAAATGTAACGTATTTGGGTACCGAATACCGATACCAAAGAGCTCTCTGATGTATGCAAAGTTAATTTATTTGTTATTGTATGTAACGCATACTGTTCAATAAAACGAGTTTTAAAAAATAAATAAATAAAACAAGCTTACAATATGAAATGGTATCCTAAACGGGGGACTAAATGGGTAAACTCAGGACTGGCATTTTGGAAACTGTCAAAATACAGATAAATGATTAGACGTATGTACTGTATTGGTTCTTGTCCCATGGGATGACGTTTTTCCTATAATATGTGAAATAAAGATGGAGGTTTTATTTGGCTCCCATACAGTGCTGGACCTTTGTGAGTATTTTAATATCTAGATATTATTGCTGGATCTACTATCTAAGATAATCTTACATGTTTTGGGTTCTCTTCCCCCTGAAATCTTAGTTCCTTCTTATTGTGAGTTTTGTTGGAACACTTGCATTGTTCTCATATTTCAATAAACCTTAGATAAGTTTTACTGAGAATTATAAGCCTCTCCTGGGAATAATTGCCTTTTATCTGTGGGCATGACCGAGCCAAGATTCTTAAGATTTCTTTCTTGAAAATGGTCTTGGGTTTAGTAGGAATTAGATCACTGAAATCAGATCTATTTGGAGAATTCCAGTGTTTCACCAAAATATTATTCTAATGTGTTCTATTAGGTTATGAACACAGTCTTAAAGGTGTGTAGTGTGGTGTTTTTTGTGTTTTTCCTCTAAGTCTTGACCACCAGAGCTGTCTGGCATAGGCTTGCCTCCCTAAACACAGACCCTCAGTTGAGCCAGACGTCCATGTGTATGGGGGTGGGGAGATGGAGGTAAATTCAAGCTCAGAGGACATCAAAGAGCAGACTTGAGTTAGTTGGAAAAGCAACTTCTAACTGTTACATTCTTACCTATTACTTTCTTTTTGCAGATGGCATCAGAGAGAGAGGGTTCTGGAACTAGTGAGCAAAAAGATGAGCAAAAAGATGAGCCAAAAGACGAGCAGAAAGAAGGCAAACAATAAAGGAATAATACAAGTTGAATAGTGGCTTGGGAGCCAATTTCCATAGGGATGTCCTGAGCAGATATGTTCAAATGTCAAATGTTCTACTGTGTTTTGGCAGTACTCTTTATATAATTTCTTTACCATATTGATTCAATGTATGTCCATGTTTTTTCTTTTTGTTTGTCCCCATCCATTCTCCATTTTGCTTTAATTATGCATCTATGGCCTATGTAGACCTTTTTTATTGTATTTCCTTCCTCTGTTGGCTCAAATTCTCTTTTATACTGTATAGAAGTTTGGGAGTCTATTGTACATTTCACATTAATGCCTCATATTTGAGGCAGTAATTGTGCAAGTCAAACTTAAGTTATGCTTAATCATAATGCAAATAAAATACTGACTTGAGTGTCTTAACTTTTTGTTTTCATCTAAGTAGAAAAATGAGCCGCTCTTCAGTGCCATACTCTAACATTCAAAGTGCCATATTTTGTAACAGTTTGTCATGGGTGCAGCTCCTCTCAGAAAGTTTCCTGAAAGTCACATTTTCTCTTATGCCAATGACTGCACCAGTGAGAGACAACCTCCCTCTAGAAACTTCCAGGATAGCTTTAAAAGGGGGAACACCACCACCCTCCTTGGTTCCTGTTTCCGGTCCATGGGACAAGTAGAGTAACACTTTAGTTCCTCTAAGGTCGCATACTGGAGCTTCAGGCTGTCTGGAGTAAGACTTCACTTGGAGCTGCTATTAAAGGGGTTGTCCACTTTCTGTTTGTTTTGTTTTTTTTGTTTGTTTTTTATTTATAGAGTAAGAAATCAAACTATTTTTAATAGACCTATTTTAAAATTCTGGGCATACATTTTCTTACGGTATATCAGTGTAGTGGCTCCCTATTTGTACAGTAGACTGATACATTCATAGGAATATTCTTTAGTCCATAGACTGGTCTGTTCATAGGAATACACGCCAGTCATTTTACCTACCCCATCTTGACAGTCAACTGACACTGATCAGGTATCTAACAGGTTAAGAGTAAATTATTGAGGAGCAGAACTTGCACAATTTTACTATCTGCAGCATCTCATTGTGTTTGAGAATCAAGTAGATGAAATTATGTTGTGGGTGGCAGATCGAGATGGCTCATCTTATCAAAATAAACTTTACTGAATGGAAAAACTTCCCTACATAATATAACTCCGTAGGAGGGTTCAGTACACCTTAATGTTGCATGGTAGCATTACACAGCATCATGAAACCTTACGAACAATCTTCAAGTAATGGCAACTATACGTTCACCGGAATCCAAAATATTTGCACTGTATGGCAATACACATCAGTTGGTACCTTTTTTTTTTTTTTTTTTTACACTATCCAGTTGCCCCACTAAGGCTGCCGCAAGGCACATTGCTAACCAGACCTTCCCCACCTAGGCCAGATGTAGTCAACATTTGTCAACTATTCTTTGTTTACTTTCCATCTACGTCCTGGTGCTCTCGCCATACTTTGCAGTACCCTCACGATTACTGGCAACTGCTGGGATTCCTCATCCAGCTTCCTTCTACCATAGTCATATATGGAAGCTCATTAGTTACAGTTAGCACGGCCATACATAAAATATACAGGGGCTTTACATTTACATTTTGGCACACTTATATGCATAGAAGTCTTCTCTAGTATGTATCAAATGTAGAGGGTTATTAGATGTCATCATGTTGCTTAAAGTGAATTGCAGCATTTGCTTACCCATCACCAAGCTGGATTGCAATGGATTCAAAGACTGGAACAAATACAAATAGAAACACAAGAAAATCATTTGCTAAATATAGTAGAAAAGATATAAAAGAAGAAAAAGTTAAAATGAGCAAATTTGCAAATAAAGTGAAATCAATAATTGGCCTGCATAAAATGGATGATTTTCTTTGGTTCAGTCGTTGGCTTGCATTTAGACCGAATGATTTATCATTCACTTTTGCTCGTTTGCACAATAATAAAGTCTAAACCCACTATAATTATACATTGTCTAAATGTATAATGGACTGTTTTCTAAACGAGCCAGTGATTTCACTGTTGCTCAAGCTAAATGTTTATTCGTGTATAAACTTACAAAAAGAAAATGCCCGCGCTCTTGAGGACCTAATTACCAGAGTCGGGCTACAGGCACCACTTGCATCCAACTTTTATTACTAATATCCTCTGTGCAACGCGTTTCGTTGTCATCCACGACAACTTTCTCAAGCACAATGTTATTGTGCTCGTTTGCACAATAATAAAGTCTAAACCCACTATAATTATACATTGTCTAAATGTATAATGGACTGTTTTCTAAACGAGCCAGTGATTTCACTGTTGCTCAAGCTAAATGTTTAGACGGGCAGATCCTTGCTGAGAATCGCTAATTTCTCAGTGCTTCACATTCTATGTGTTAATGTAGTGAGAAGTGAGCAAACCAGCGACTTTATTTTTATGCTGGTTGAAACTGAACAAACAAAAGTAAACTAATAGTGCAGAATGGCTTTACATTTAGACAAAACTATTATCTCACGTTTTCTTTTGAACAAATTTTGTACGACAATCGTTAGGTGGAAATGACCCTTTACAGTAGTGGTGTCGAGATTTTTTTTCCAATTTGAGCTCATTGTGAATGGGCTGTGGCTTCCGCGGGTAAAGCAGGAGTTTGAAAAGAAAAAAATTAAAAATCTGTACTGCCAACAACGAGCGGTGGGGAGCATCCGCAGTACAGAAAAGAAGAAAATACAGGTGTGCAGATACCAGTGGTGCAGAGAGTCAGATTCCGCTGCGTGCTCCTACATGCGGAATCCAACCTGCCCGCGTGAGAAAAATTTTTTTTAAACACAGGAAATGTTTTTGCTGATTGAAATAGTGAGGCAAACTGTAGGCACAAGTGGAACAGATGTTTTGTCTGGTCTTTGTTTTGCAGGGTACTGCTCAGCATGCCTTTTTATTAGCGGTTCTCTCTTGCTATTCTATCATCTGCTTTTGATAGTTGGGCAAAGATGTGAGCGAATGGAGGGTGTTGCACGTTACGGCCTATGGTAACATGCATCCCTCCTTTTTGAGACTTGCCACACCATGCTACATAGCAGTCAGGAAAGAGAACGAAAACCTGGGAGCAAGACAATGATTCAAAACACTTCTAGGTTGTCAGAACTACTTAAGACCATAAGAAGCCGGTAAGCTTTAAAGAATACAATGGCCTGCACAGTCTCCAGACTTAAAACCTATTGAGCATGTTTTGGATGAACTGGACAGAAGGATGAAGGCAAAGCAACCTACAAGTGCAGCACACTTGTGGGAACTTCTGCAACAATATTAGGAAACAATTTCTGAACAATATCTGAATGCAATTCTAGAACTAATGCCTCAATTGTGTAAAGCTGTTATTGTGGCCAGAGGTGGCTACTTTAACCCCTTAATGACATGGCCTATTTTGGCGTTGAGGACCAAGCAATTTTTTGGTATTTTTGCATCTCCATTTTTCAAAAGCCATAACTTTTTTATTTTTCCGTGGACGCGGCCGTATAAGGGCTTGTTTTCTGCGCGGCGAGCTGTAGTTTTTATCTGTACCACTTTTGGATACATAGACTATATCGTAAAACTTTTATTATTTTTTTTATGATAACAGGGAGAGAAAAAGCATCAATTCTGCCATAGATTTTTTTTTCTTTTTCTTACAGCGTTAATCATGCAGCATAAATGACACACTAAATTTTTTCTGCGGATTGGTACGGTTACAACGATACCAAAATTGTAATATTTTTTTTAGGTTTTTACACTTTTTTTGCTATAAAACCCCCTTTTTTTTTGGAAATCTTTTTTTTTCTCTATAGCTGCATTCAAAGTTCTGTAACTTTTTTATTTTTCTATGTACAGAGCTCTATAAGGGCTTATTTTTTTGCGACATGAGCTGTAGTTTTTATTGGTACCATTTTGGGGAATGCACGGCTTTTTTGATCACTTTTATTGCATTTTTTGCAAGGCAAAATGCTAAAAATTAGCATTTTGCCTCTTTTTTAGCGTTTTTTTTAACGCTTTTGGTCGTACAAAATAAAAAGCGTGTTCAACTTTTTGTACACGTCGTTACGGATGTGTCAATACCCAATGTGTGGGGGTTTAATTTTTTTTTACCTTTTTTTATGCTAATATTAGAAAAAGCATAAATAAAGGGGGTTTTTTCCTTTTTTTTTTTACATTTTTCTTTTTTTTTACACTATTCGAGTCCCTCTGAGGGACTTGCAGCACTATGCCTATGATCGCTGTCATAAGGCATGGCAGAGCTACTGCTCTCCCATGCCTTATCGCTTATACAGCGATTATAGGCACAGGCAATACAGGACGCCAGGACCTGTTGCCATGGTGACAGGCCGGGCTCTCGCGATGACATCGCGAGAGCCGGCCGGAGACACAGAGGGAGTGCGATCCCTCTGTGAACTCTTTCCCTGCCGCGATCTACTTAGATCGCGGCAGGGAAGGGGTTAACAGCGGGGGGGCGCATCTCCGATGCCCCCCCCCCCCCCGCCCCCGCTGTTGCAGCGGGACGCCGGCTGTGACTGACAGCCGGCTCCTGCTGCGGGATAGCGTGGGATCTTATGTGATCTCGCGCTATCCCCAGGACGTACCGGTACGTCCGGTTGCGGGAAGTACCAAGCTCCCAGGACGTACCGCTACGTCCTGGAGCGGGAAGGGGTTAAAGAGTCAAAAATCTGGTTTTGAATTTGGTGAAACAAAGTTCATTATTTTTATTTATCTTAACTTGTTTTTTTTCTATGCTTTCATTTCAAAGCAAATTTAAGATATTAAACTGGCAAATATCGATTTTAAAACTGGAAAAATTGAGGTGTTCTAAAACTTTTGAATAATAGCCATTTTACTAAAGACTATACTAAGTCCTGGAAAGAAAAAGCTACTAGCATGAAAAGAATGTCTTTATCCTCTTCCCACTATAGGGCATACAGTTATGTCCTGCGGGGTTGGGGTATGTATGAAGGAAGATCGTGGGGTGAATACAGCGAGGGCGCTGGCTGTTTACTACAACCAACAGTTCCACTCAGCTACGCGGCTGAGTGGAGCTATCAACTATTTAAATGCCGCTGTCAATTCTGAAAGCGACATTTAAATCCCCTGTACGAAATCCAGGGGTACCGTATGCTCCCCTGCAAGGAGATCACGGGGAGAAAGGCCACAGGGCTATCTTGGTAGCATTTCGATCAAGCCGTCCATGTGGGGTGGCTTGCTAGACTTCTTGCCCAAGCGCAGTGTGATGTAATGCTATGGCATTACATCATACTGCAGAAGTTATCAAAGCATCGCAAGTTGTCCCCTATGGGGACTAAAAAAAGAGTAAAAATAAGAACAAAGTTTTACTAACTATCGAAAAGAAAAAAAAAGGTTAAAAAAACAAAAAACCCTTTTGCTATATTTACAGTAAAAGAACCTAAATTCTAAAACAAAAATACATATTTGGTTTCGATGCATCCCTGAAAGTCCACTCTATCAAAGTGACGCATTATTTACAGCGTACGATGAATATCGTCAGGAAAAAAAAAGGCAGAAATGCACTAGAAAAAATGCAATAAATAGCGATCAATAAGTCATATGTATTCCAAAATGTTACCAACGCAAACTACAAGGCGTACCACAAAACAACTATAAGTTATTGCGTGATGAAGATGGCGGCAGAAAATAATTTTAAAAATAAATCTTAGGGAAAAAATACAAGAAGTACAGCAAAAAAAAATATATGTTTGGTAGCGTAGTAATCGTACTGACCCATAGAATAAAGGTATCATTTTTGTTGGAGTTTGTGCGCTGTAGAAACAAGGCGCATCG
This sequence comes from Eleutherodactylus coqui, assembly GCF_035609145.1. NCBI lineage: Eukaryota > Metazoa > Chordata > Amphibia > Anura > Eleutherodactylidae > Eleutherodactylus > Eleutherodactylus coqui. The sequence goes on along the minus strand of NC_089838.1, from coordinate 62,535,389 downwards.
AAAGAGCGTGGAAGTTCGGGCTTCTTTTTGTTTTTTTATTTCATTTTACTCGACTTCAAATTTAAAAGTTTTGCAGTACATTATACGGTGCATTAAATAGTACCATTGAAAAATACAACGGATCCTGCAAAAAACAAGCCCTCAGACAGCTATGTCAAAGGATAAATAAAGGAGTTACGATTTTTTTAAATGGGGGAGGAGAAAATGAAAATGGAAAAAAAAACGCATTGTTAAGGGGTTAATCCTACCAGGAAGTCTTTGTGGCCATAGAATCTATAGGTAGATGTATTCCAATTCTATAGGTGACTACACTTTGGGAAATGTTGCCCCAACTGTGAGTCACACAAAATCTGACTCTTTAAGAGAAATTAGAAAAAGTTTTACTGTCTTTCATGATGAAACCTCTGATCCTCTTGTAGAAATCTCTTTGTAGCTAGCGGTGAGTCATAGACTAGATTACAGAATAAGTCACTGGATGACTTTTTATTTTTTTTTCGTGTTGATGATGTTTACATGCTTGTGCTGGTTGAATGCTGTACCTACATTTCTAATAGCCCTGACCTGGTGGAAAGCGTAAAAGAACTCCCAAGAGTAAGGCCTCCTTTACACTGAGCAATAACACTCTGCAACACAATTTTTGTTACAGATAAGCAGATAGGCGGCTTATAGTAACATAGTAGCTGAATTCAAATATGATATCCGTTTTTTTTCCTGCCACGTAAGGTTTTCCAGTTATGGGGAATCATGTAATCCAATTGCCGCTGTGTTGTATTTTTTTGGAAATATGCCTATACAATTAATCCAGCCGGCTCGCCATTAACCTTGCTTAATAAAAAGAATAATAAAAGTGATTGCACAACTATTTTGCAATCATTGTTACTCACCACGTGCTGACTGAGCGCTATAAGGGTACATTTATGTAACATATAGGGTATGTTTAAACGTGGCAGAAACACTGCAGATCATCCAGCAGTAAGTGGTTATTAATGAACTGTGTTTTTACAGGTCACTGGTTAGACTAAATAAAGTAAAAAATCATAAAACAAAAATACATGTTTAGTATCGCTGCGTTAGTAAAAGTCCGATCTTTCAAAGTAACGCTTTATTTACCTTGCTCGGTGAACGTCGTCAAGAAAAATGCCAGAAATGCGCTTTTTTTGATCATTCTGTCTCCAAGAAAAAGTGCAATAAAAAGTGATCAAAAAGTCGTATGTATTCCAAAATGGTACTAATGCAAACTACAGGACGTCCCGCAGGAAATGCGGATGGAAAAATAAAGTTATTGCACACAGAAGATGGTGGCAGAAAAAAATTTTAAAAAATGAAACGTCTTTGAAAAAAAAAAGTACATAAGCTTGATATCATAGTAATCGTACTGACCCATAGAATAAAGTTATCGTGTCATTTTTGTAGCAGTTAGTGGGCCGTAGCAATGCGCTGAAAGACGGTGGAATTTTTTATTTTTTTTTTCATTTTACTCCACTTAGAACTTTTTAAAAGTTTTTCAGTACATTGTGTGGTACATTAAATAGTACCATTGAAAAATACAACTTGGCCAACAAAAAACAAGACCTCATATGGCGATGTCGATGGATAAATAAAGGAGTTACGATTTTTTTAAAGCGAAAAAAAAGGCTTGGTCACTAAGGGGTTAAATAACTTGAAAATGAGACATGCTGCTATTATTTAATTTTAGCCGTGTAATCAGCATGTTTTAATTTTACAGAAACATACAAATTACTTTGTTACGAAAATGTTTTAAAAATTTGTTGCACAGTGTGATAGTTACAATTCTCGCTGGATTGCGGGAATCTGAATGTTAATCATTCAGTGTAAATTCCATCAGTGACTGAACGATGAACGGTAATTCATTCATCATTCAGTTTTTGCAGGCATAAAAAAAGAAAACAAATGAGGATTGGCCTATGTAAACAGTTGGCCGTTCATCTATGAATGCAGTTTACTGTGAATGGAGGCGAGCGGCCTTCACTCACTGAGCTAATATTGCTGGGACAACTGAAGCGCCTGACAATTGTCCCGTGTAAATGTACCCTTAACATTAAAGTTTGTTGAAGGGGATCCTTTTTCATTGAATTAAGAAGAGCTTAACTGAGTTCCTTGGTTCACCCCTCAAAACAATTGCAATAATTGTTCTTATATTGACCTCGTATATTATGTTTTGCACATTTCTCTGCATTTTCAAAAAGTGTTACTATTAGCCCATAAAAGCGGCAGTGTGATCTATGTCATAAAGGTGTTAACTATAAAACAATTTTAAAAAAAACACACATATCCGGCATCTATTAGCAGCTGCACCTGACAATGATCTCCCTCCTGTTACTACTAATCTTCAAATCCAATATGAACGGCAGCAGGACAGCTTCAGTGCATAAAACAGGTCTTTTATTACATCCTTAAAATGGTACAGGCAACGTTTCGACCTTTCAAATGGACTTTATCAAGCAACACAAGTTAAAGCGATGGTAGCCTTCTAAAAGTCCCATTATCCAGTGCAAAGAATCACAGTCCCAGGACATAGTAGACAAATTTAGTAACTATTATTATACACTCTAAAATTTAAAAAAAACATCCGGAAACCTTTCAACCTATTCCTACTCAGATTAAGAACTCAGATTCTCTCCCCACTGGATAATATCCTAGTCTCGGCTTTCCCCTGTCAATGGAGTCCCACCTCACTTCCCTATTTGGGTATCTTCCTGACCCCATATATTAATAGTTTAGTTGGAGACAATTTCTCACCTATCGTTTTCTTCATTCCAAAAAAGATGGACAGATTATAATCCACCTTCGAAAAAAGTTGGATGGACAAAATCACTTTATATAAAATGCTTATTCCACCCCACATACTATGTTATCTAAGAACTCTCCCTAATCCCCATCCCGAACTCCATATTCTGTTCCCATAAACAGATGAAAAAATTTGGCAAATGCCCAAACCTAGAATCTCATTTTCGTTTGTGACTAGACATACACATAATGGAGATCCACAATCTCTGCTACTAGCATTCTGCTTTTTTAATTGACCAAATAAGACATTGGCTCTGACCTAACTGATAAAACATGGCCCCGTTTGAATCTCATGCATCTCAAATCTCAGATTGGAGTTCTCAATTTATTTTTTCTTCTAAAACTTTTCATAAGTCATATGCATATCTTCTGATGGTATTAGCCACTCTTCAAGTTTGACACTGCTTGCTCTTTTAAAACCTCTAATTATAACCTTATTTGTTTCCCAACACTTCTGCATAATTTATCTTTGCAGATTCTTAATTTATCCCTAGATAAATGAATCATAAGTACTATTATTGTAGACTTGTACCAAGATGGGGTTCTTTTCTCCTTTTCAAAGCTTCTGGAGAAGTTTGGTGTCCCATCCTCAAAGTTGTATTCTTCCTTAAGAAACAAAAACTATTTGTTCTCCACTTCCTCTGCTCAGTCTTCAACCCCTGCAGAATTAAATGATCTGCTTTAATTCATCACTACAACTTGTTAGAAGAAAATGGGGGCCGTGTGTAACCTAATCTCAGGCCACTATTAATTTAAGAAAACTGCTTAATCACTCAACTGAAAAAGAGATTTGGCAAGGCAATTCTCCACAGTTAAATGGCGATTTGCGATTAAATGGGCCCATAACTCCACATCGTGTCCTGCCCATTGGTAACAATACTTGGCAATGTCGGCTGCCCCTGTAACAAGGGAGAAACTGCTATAATTGTCGGCGAAACAAGTCTGTCTAGTAGTGAACAGAAGGTGATTTCCAGGAGGGTGACCATAACTATTGCCAGCAAGCTGCAAGTTAAATTTGGACACTATACTTTGCGAACATAGAATCAGAATGGTAGCGTTGGAAGGGACCTCCAGGGTCATCGGGTCCAACCCCCTGCTCAATGCAGGATTCACTAAATCATCCTAGACAGCTGTCTGTCCAGCCTCTGTTAGAAGACTTCCATTGAAGGAGAACTCACCACTTCCCGTGGCAACCTGTTCCACTCATTGATCACCCTCACTGTCAGAAAGTTCTTTCTAATATCTAATCTATGTCTCCTCCCTTTCAGTTTCATCCCATTGTTTCTAGTCTTTCCTTGTGCAAATGAGAACAAGGATGATCCCTCTGGACTGTGAAATCCGTTCAGATATTTGTAAACAGCTATTAAGTCTCTTCTCAGCCTTTTTATTGCAAGCTAAACATTCCCAGATCCTTCATCTGTTCCTCATAGAACATGGTTTGCAGACTCCTCACCATCCTGGTAGCTCTTTTCTGAACTTCTGTTACGGGATTATGGAGTATGGATCCACTGGATCAACCAACCAAGCCTATGCCTGCCCTGGTATAGTTAGCAGCTGACTCATTAGATAGAGGGACTGATGCCAGGAATAGGGAGACTGACCCTTGGTTGCAAAGGGAATGGCAGACCCCTACCTACCAGCAAGATGATTGCCCTGATAAGGGCAGCCCTGCGCTGGAACCTCAGGTCTGCCTATCTCTGATGGGGTAGCAAACATAGGAACTGGCAGCAGACATAAGAGCACACAGATGCAGGACAGAGCGATGGCAAACCATAAACAGGAATGGGAGCTGACAGGAAACAAAAGTACAGACAGATGCAGAGCTAAGACAGCATAAACAGAATCCGGACACAAACTCATGAATACAGACAGAACTCAGACTGCATACACAGAACTTTGAGAGCGGGACAGAACTGAGATGGCACAAACAGAACTCAAACTCAGGAATACAGAAAGAACTCAGACTGCATATACAGAACTCAGAGAGCGGGACAGAACTGAGATGGCTCAGACAGAAGGTGACGACAGAAAGCTGAGTATAAGAACACACACCAATTCTGAGGCCAAGGGGAAGTGCCACAGCTCAGCTTAAATAGAGGAGTAAAGCCTAATTAACCCCACAGGTGAGCTGAGAGCCAGAGAGCTGGTTAACCCTCTCAGTTCCGGACGAAAGCAGACAGAAAGGGCAGAGGGATGCTTGCAGCTGCCTGGAACCACATGAGGGCGGCAGACACGAGTAGCGACCTTACAACTGCTCCAGTTTGCCTATGTCTTTTTTAAATTGGGTGCCCAGAACTGGACACAGTACTCCAGATGAGGTCTGACTAAGGAAGAATAGAGGGGAATAATTACCTTACGTGATCTAGATTCTATGCTTCTCTTAAATACATCCCAAAACTGCATTTGCTTTTTTGCTGCTGCATCACACTGATGACTCATGTTCAATCTGTGATCTATTACTATACTCAAGTTTCTTTCTCATGTGCTGCTTAGCTCAATTCCTCCTATTCAATGGTTTTTTAAAATGTTTTCTGCCCAGACGTAGGACCTTGCATTTCTCATTCTTAAATATATTCTGTTATTTGCCGTCCACTGTTCAAGCTTGTCTAGATCTTTTTGAATCCTCTTTCTTTTCTCCGGTGTTAGCTATTCCTCCCAGCTGTGTGTTGTCTACAAATTTGATCAGCTTCCCCTCAATTTCCTCCTCCAGATCATTTACAAAAATGTTGAATAACACTCGGCCCGGAACAGAGCTTTGTGGTACCCCACTTGAGACATTCTTCCAATTGGATGTATAGCCATTTATGATGTGTACATATTTGAGTAGGTCATTCAGCCAGTTATGAATCCACGTAACAGTTGTCTTGTTAATCCCATATTTGGTCATTTTTTCAAAAAAGGATGGTATGAGATACTTTGTCAAATGCTTTGCTAAAGTCAAGATATACTATATCTACTGCATTTACCTGATTAAAGCAGTCGGTGCTTCTGTCATAGAAGGAAATTAGATTAGTCTGGCATGACTTGTTTGTTACAAATCTATGCTGCCTCTGGTTAATTACTCCATTCTCATCCAAGTACTTGTAAACATGGTGTTTTTAGTAATTTGTTCGAAGATCTTTCCTGGTATAGAAGTCAGGCTCACAGGTCTGTAGTTTCCTGGATCCACCTTCTTCCCTTTTTGGAAGGTAGGGACAACATTTGCCATTTTCCAATCTTCTGTGACTTCTCCTGTTCTCCATGAATTTTCAAAGATTATGGCAAGTGATTCAGCAATTACCTCTGCTGCTTCCTTCAGTACAATGGGATGAAATTCATCTGGACCTGGAGACTTGAATTTATTAAAGTTAGCTAAGTGTTCCCTCACCATATCCCTGCTTATAAATAGCCTACATTCTTTTACTCCTTCATTAGCACAGGGAAAATCAGTTGATGTTACATGAAAATTGATACAAAATAGGAATTTAAAAGTCCAGCTTTCTCAACATCATTTTTAACCAATTCACCATTTTCATCCTGTAAATATCCTTTAGCGGAGTTGGCGAACCTTTTAGAGACCGAGTGCCCAAACTGCAACCCAGAACCCACTTATTGCAAAGTGCCAACATGTCTGGGGGCAGGGCTTATCATGGCATATGATTTTACTTCTGTCATTATAAAAAGGAATGGGCTGTTTCAAAATAGACAGGGGGCAGATTTTGACAGATTTTTGGATGTGGAAATGCTGCGGAATTAGGCACGGAAATGTCCGTTGAGGACATTCTACAGCATTTCTGACACATGTAAACATACCCCAGCAGTAATAGTGACCCCACCACCACCACAAAGAGAGGACTCAGCGGTAATAGTGACCCCCCACAGAGCATCCCCAGCGGTCATACTAACCCCCATAGAGCAGCCCCAGTGGTAATAGTGATTCCCCACAGAGCAGCCTCAGCAGTAATAGTGACCCCCCCACAGAGCAGCCCCAGCAGTAATAGTGACCCCCCACAGAGTGGCCCCAGCAGTAATAGTGACCCCCACAGAGTGGCCCCAGTAATAATAGTGACAGCCCACAGAGCAGGCACAGTGGTAATAGTGACAGCCCATAGAGCAGCCCTAGTGGTAATAGTAACAGCCCACAGTGGTCCCAGTGGTAATAGTGACATCCCACAGTGGTCTCAGCAGTAGTAATAGCGCCCCCGCGGTCCATATACTTACCCCATTCTCCTCGAAGTGCAGCTGCTCCTGTGCTCGGCACTGTTGCTGGCACTGATCCCAGGTGCACACTGTGATGTTAGTGTATGTATCCGGAGGCCTCCTCCCCCTGCTCCTCGCAGAGGATCCTGGCTGCACACTGATATCACAGTGTGCACCGGGATTGGCGCCGCTAGCAGCGCCACAGAGTGAATATCGGCTTTTGGCCTCTGTTGCAAGCCTCAATTCATTATTAGCTTTAGGTTTTCAAACAATTGCCCTACAGTTTCTGCATATTGCATTATATTCTTCTTTAGATATTCCCCCCTCTTTCCATTTAATAAACATATTTTTCTTCTTTTTTAGCATGTATGTAAGTTCTGTGTTCATCCATCCTGGTCTCCTTAAATGCTTCCCATTCTTTCTTCTTTTAGGGATTCTAAACAATTGTGCCTTGAGAATCTCATTTCACAATATTTCCCAACCTTCTTGGACATTTCTGTCCTTAAGAACATCCAGCCATTGGATTCTTCCTACCCTCTTTCTGAGTTCATGGAAATCTACCTTTCTGAAATTCAACCTTGAGGCCTGAGTATTCCCAGGTCTTCCTCCCTTAGTTATCCAAAATTCAAGGATAGCATGATCACTGCCCCCTAAGGTCCCAGATAGCCTTACTTCCTCAACTATTTCCTCCCTGTTGGTAAGAAATAAGTCCAAGATACGTATGAATGCTGACTGACTCCTGATCCTCATGCTTCTTTGGGTCACATGCTTCCATTCCTCTGCTTCTGTCAGATAAATATTCTGCCTACTTCAGTGTAACTCAGCATACACGATGAAGGTGAGCAATCCTTTACCACTGAGGCTAATCCGGATAATCAGAGTCCTAACCCATTGAATGACTCTATGTCATCCTCCATTAACAAGCGAAAACAGTTCACAGCCAGATAGTGGTTGTAGTACTACTTCTACAATATCTTTTTTAGAGCTTCCCAGCAAGCTCAATGTGCGAGGAATATCAATAACCACCCTAATAAAACAGTCCATATCAGTCCTGTTTATTTACAGGCTGCAGTTCTGCCCAGTTTACGAGCGTCACAGGCACTACAGTCAATAACAGAGCTCAGCGATCGAGCTCTGTTATTGTCTGTAGCATCTGTAATGTCCCGTAAACAAGTTGGGGCAGCCTGTAAACATGACGTCAGAGGGGAGACCCAGAGCTGCGGTGCATGACACAGCAGGAGCGGGGAGAGGCAAGTATATGCTGATTTGTTATTTTACTGCATGATGAACATACTTTTACTGAAAAAATATAACTCGGACAACCCTTTCAAGCAATTACGTTATAATTACTCCAGCGTTTCATTTCTAACAATAGATATGACAGCATTATATACAACTATCCCTCATGTTGAAGGCTTGAAAGCTATTGATTATTTTCTATCTCTAGATGAGTCCATGTCTATCATTTATTCTTCACAGCAATGTCTTTGACTTTCAGGGTGGAATATACAAACAAACCTGAGGCTGTGCCTAGCGCACTCGGGTAGCACCATTGTACAGTAATTTGTACATGGGCAAGTTCGAATTAGAGATATTGGACTCCTTCCATCCTCTTAAAAATAATTTGTTTTTTTTATGGAAAGGTGATGAACACCAGGCGAACAATTTTCTACAATAGGTTAATACATAGCTATGGAATATCAATAGTTCACTAGCCAATATTCCACTGAACAGATTGATGTTTTTAGATTTACACATTTATTTGAACAATGAAGGCACTTTCCAACGGATTAGAAAGAACATATTTGATAAACAAGCTGGGATATAACGTGCAAGATTTCAGTAGAAAGGACACCCTAAGAACTTGCTCCAAAATGCATACAAAAAAGTAAAGTTCTAAAACAAGCCACGTGTTTGAAACAAAAAGAGAGGATGATGGATTCCCAAATTTTCAAACATTCATTTCAACATACAATAGAAATTTCTGCTGTATACAAAAGGTCTTATCAGAGTTTTGGCACAAAAATTTTGAAATAAAATATCAGACAACCCGAAATGAATATAAAGCAGGTCTATCACACTATGTGACATTCAAGTACCAAGTCGATTCAAGGCAAATAAAAAAAATTCTTTTTTTTCCCTTGTGGGTTCCTTTCAAGTATGGAAGTAATCATTGCTATTGTAGTAGTAGCTGTTATTGCTGTCATATGACACGTAGAGCCACTAATGTTCAATAATTAAATACTAGAGAAGTATTTCCAATAAAAACGTTTTTAAATTGTGGATTAAGGGTATGTTAGCTTACAGGAATTGAAAGAAAAATTGCAGCATGCCAAGATAGTACAAGGTGACTGGCGGCACCCAGCCAGTACCTAATGTCATTGCATATTGGCTGCATGCCGCGCACATATATTTTGCAGCTGGCACGCTGTGAGATATACTTGTGTGAGCCCAGCCTAACACATGCAATAAAACTATCGCAGTATAAATATAACACAGATGTGTTTTTACAAACAAAGTTTAGATACATAATGGTTGGTGGAGAAGCATAAAAACAATATAAATCTAAGAGAGTACAGAAATCACATAGTAACATAGTATCACCTAGTTCAGCCTATTTCACCCCCCTCCTTCTTTGGTCCAGGGAAAGACAAAATTTTGCTCATTTGGAGGAAAAAAATTCCTTCCTGACTCCATAATGGCAGTCAAAATAATCCCTGGATCAACATTTGAGTTCTACCTAACTCCAAGAACCGGATCAACAAGCCTGCTGATCACCTATTGTCTATATCCTGTAATATCGTAGCACTCTAAAAATATGTCTAGTCCCCTCTTAAACCCCTCTATCGAGTTTGCCATCACCATGTTCTCAGGCGGACAGTTCCACAGTCTCACTGCTCTTACAGTAAAGAACCCCCTAAAATGTTGGTGATGAAACCTGCTTTCTTCTAGACGTAGAGGATGCCCTCTTGTTACCATCGCAGTCCTGGGTATAAACAGATCATGGGAGAGATCCTTGTATTGTCCCCTAATGTATTTATATATATTTATTTGATCGCCGCTTAACCGTAAATAATCCCAATTTTGATAGCCTCTCTGGGTATGCCAGTCCTCTCATTCTGTTTATTAGTTTAGTTGCCCTTCTTTGAACCCCTCCAAGCACTGCAACATCTTTCCTGAGCACCGGTGTCCAGAACTGTATACAGTATTCCATGTGAGGCCTGACAAGTGTCTTGTATAGTGGAAGAATAATGTTCTTGTCCCTCGCCCCTAATCAAATAGAGATTTTCATATCTAAATCAACATTAATAATAACATACAGTTTAAATTGATATAGACCAGTCTGTAAGGGGAATAGCGGGAGGCTGTAATAAGTCCATTAAATACTGGAATGCATTTTACGGAATTCATCAGGACACGTACTATTCGTATATACAAGTCTTTCATATGGAAGTATTGTATTAACTATACTGCACCACTGAGAGAGTGTAGGAGGTTGCCTATCCACTCATCTTATTGCAATAGCTTTACCAGCCATAAAGAATACCTCAGTGAGGAAAGCAATAAGCTCCCTCCATTTGTACACAACACCCAGGTGTACATAAGCCATTTTAGATTGAATAAGAAGGGTATGCTAATTAGAAATCAGACCCTTAGGTCCCTGTGTGCGCAGAATACCTATCAGTGGGAATGTAGAGATGGACTGTTGTGGCTCCTGAAATTGAGCATGAAGTGCTTGTCTAAGCTGAAAAAAATCTATAAAAAACGGATCTGGGAGACTGGTATGTTGTAATTGTTTAAAAGAGACAAATACCCCATTTATGTATAAATGTTCTAGAAAGGAGATTCTACAACCAACCCAGTATTGTGTGTCCGGGAGCTTTTACAGTTGTGGAAGAGATTTATTTCTCCAAAGGGCAGTCTCAAGAGAGGTTTCCTCCATACCCAATTATCTGTATTGCCAGACCTGGGCAGCTAGCCTATGTAGTAGTTGTCCAGCATATGAATCCTGGTGTTTCAGCACAAATCAAAGGTATTAGTGTACCTTGACGCCACTGGAAGCTAGGGGTTTGACAGGGTCAATGCGCCTCTTACACCCCCAGCTCTGGGTAGGGTGAAGGCATGAAGGTCCTAGCAGCACACTGTGCACAGCTTTTGTGTCGGCGGTGCTGCAGCAGGGCCGGCAAAAAGCTAAGCACGCGCTGCTGCATGGACTCTAACTGCTGGTTATCGCGGCTCTTCACGGGGATGCTTAATTTCCTCACCCAGATCAGCCGTGAGTCCTAGACACAGCCTTTCTAGAGCGTCCCGGCTGCCTGCTCAGTCCACGGCGCTGCCTGTCATAGCGGATGCCACAGGATGAGCCCTCCTTCCTGGCCACAGCCTGTAACTTTGCTGCTGCCTGCCTGTAGAGTGGACGCCGCCCACTGTGAGACCGGAGTGCCCTGCAACTGTGTCCCATTGCGGCTTTTCTGCTGTGCACAACCACAGCCGCCTGTGAGACTGTCTCTCTGCTGCTGCTGGGGCCTCCGTGCAGCCAGCCCTTATGTGAAAGGGACATCGTGGAAAAAAAGGGCCCGCCTTGTGTGCCTGCGCTTGGAAATAGGCTGCAGGCCGATGTATGCTTGTCATATTAAACCCTTGTATGTTCCTTTTCTGCTTAGTGGGCTGCTAGGACCTGCAGCCCACGGCGCTGTCCAGCCAATCAGCATTAGGGGGCGTCACTTCCCTGTCCATCTTAACTCCACCAGGTCTTCCTGGTGGCGTCAAGATACACTAATACCCAGATCAAAGGGATGTTTTGGATAGGAAGTGCATCAGGTCATGTTTGGCATTCGGCAGGGGGTCTTTAGAAAGCCAAAATTGCATGTATCATAGTTCACCTGCTATATAATAAAGTTTAAAATCAGGAAGAGCAGTAACGGTCATATCTTTGGGACACATTATTGTTTCTAGATGCAATTTGGCACAAGATTTTCCCACACATTTATCCAGTTTGTGTTAATCCATTACAAAACGCAAAGGAAAAGGATTTTTTGTCTGTTCAAAAAATAGCAATTCCAGAAACTAAACAAATGAAATGTATAGGGGTCGTGGCCTAGATACAGACCATAATGGCTGCTTCATTCTGAGCTCTGCTCAGTTCTCTCCTCTATTAGCAACATCCCAACATACTAGCGGGTGCTTCATCCACCCGAACCATCACTTTTTCCAGGGGAACTTCGAGATGACCCAATGTAAGACTTCCAAGGTGCAGTCTAAGCGGCTTACAGAGTTTTTTACTGCTTGCAGTTCCCATCGGAACTTCAAGGCTGAGGCCTGCAGCTCCTTTTCACCTGGCTACTCGCAAGCTGGCAAAGAGTACTTTGCAATTCTCTGCAGAGCTCACCAATGTCTATTTGACATTGCAGCTGTTTGACATTGCAGCCACTCAGCTACAACAGGCCTACTATGCTGGCTAAGATGGTGCCCAAGCACATGGCGCAGGCTTCTCATGCAGCTTTGAACCCTTCACCTTCAGATAGCCCTACAAAGCAGAGACCTAGATTGGAGGACTCCATATCTGCTCAAAACACAGTATTTGATTCCACTGCCCCTCTTCTTAATATGCCTTTTTCTAATCAGTTTGCTTCTGAATCCTTTATTAAGGAAATGGTCTTGGCACTGAAAGGGTCTATCCAAAGTGACCTGATAAACTGTCCACCTCTCTTGACACGTCCATGAGCATACTAGGTGAGAGAGTCAGCCACATGGAAAACAAAATGAGTGAACTGACCCAGTCTCACAAAGATTTAATTGATGCCCACTACTCCTTAAATGATGAAGTAGAGCTGATCAAGAGTAAGCTAGCAGATCTCAGAGATCACAGTAGGAGAAACAATATGAAATTTATGGGTGCCCCTAAAAGGATTATCCCAAAGAAGCTTAAGGACTTCCTATTTCAACTAATGAAACGTTATTGCCTGCAAATTTAACCCCACGGGCTTACTATTGATAGAACTCACAGACTGCCTAAGCCTAAACATCTCTCCGATTATGTGCCACGTGATGTGATTGCCAGAAATCACTTATTTCACATTAAAGAAGCTTTAATGTCAGTGGCACATTCGACTTCCAGTCTCCTTGCTCACTACACAGGCATTCTGTAGTGTAGAGTGTAGAGTCACCAGACTACTTGTGGATTTGTCACCAGTGTTCACAGGGTCCTGCCACATGCAGACCGAAAGCAAAAATCACCCCCTGATCCATTCTAACACACTCCACAATGCTGCTTGTACACACACTGCCAACACCATGCTTACAATCTCTTCGGAGTTATGGTTTGTTTTAAAACGGACAAGGTTTGACTAATAAATTGCAGATTTATTCTAAAAAAGCCTAACAGTGCGTATATATATATATATATATATATATATATACACACACACACAAAGGGTATACAAAAAGGTTGTTACACGGGAGTATAAGGGAATATAGATATGCACAACAAATGGTATTTTAAAATAAGCAGGAAGAAAATAAAGATTTGGGATATCTGGCCTAAGATTCTTACTTGTGCAGTCACTGAAGCAAACGGGAACAGCCTTATGCCGAGGCATATCTCTGAAGTCTGAGACCCTTAGTTTTAAAGTTTCCCCAGAACACACCTCCCCCCGCTCCCTCTGAGGTCATTCAGAGAAGGGTGGGGTAAATGCATATGGACCTATGGAAAAAACATAATTCCCCATTTCGGCCATATCTTCGCAGCAGTTTCTCTGGTCGGGAATATATGCCTGTCATAGTTTATCTACTCAGCGATATCAAACATGACACATATATTATAACGAGATACCCAGATATGCCATTTGTGGATGTTCTGGGCCCCGCAATCCAATGTGTTTAGGTGCATTTTGTTCAGCCAGCCCACCCTATTCTGAAAATATAATTCATATCGGGCTAGGACCTTTACACAACCAATAACCTTTTTCCCTAATTTATATGTCAGAGCCAGCACAGCGGAGGGAACCCAGCTTATAGTTTAATGATTTTCCTAAGACTTCATTAACAAGTACATGATCCCACAATGTTGTTTACTCATGCTATATCTACACCAACAGTTACAGGTGAGAGTAGAAAGGGAGGGAGTTATTTACTCACATCACAGCTGTTGTCCAGGGAAAGCTGAGACAATGGCCCTTCTAAATGCGAATATCAACAGGCAGGAGTAAATGGGTAAAAGGGCATTTGAAAAATCACCAAGGCAATCTACCTATGTACAAAATGGATGACACTATAGCTAGGCCTGAATGGGCTAATATAAAATATTAAGCTGATATAGGCCTAAAGCCTGACACACACGAATTGCGGCCTACCAGTCTCTATATCACAAGAACCTTTTGAAAAAATGATTACATCAAATTCCAATAACAAAAAGGTATTGTAGCTGGTCTTAAGCAACACAAAATATGCCTATTTGCAGATGATGTACTATTGATTCTTTCGGATCCCCTTCCATCTTTAAGAGAATCATATAATTCTCTTCGTAGTTTTACTCAAATTTTAAGCTCAACATTAGTAAATCATTAATTCTTGATATCAATATTTCACAAGACCTTAAAAAGCCCATTCAGCTTGAATTTCCCTTCTATTGGCAACAAGATAAGATTCCGTATTTGGGAATTAAACTTTGCATCCTTCTAGCAAATCTTGTTTCTTTAAACTTTTTTCCTCTTTTGGCTTCTGATCAAGAGAATTAAATAATTTCTTGAGCCACTAAATTTTCTGGCTAGGTCGTCTTGTACTTTATAAGATGCTAATTCTCCCTAAAATTCTCTATTACTTTCACACGATCAACGTGCCAATTCCCCACTCCATAACTAGGAAATTCCAAACACAACTCTCAAATTTCATATGGAATAATTAAAAACCAAGAGTTGCTTGTCCATTATTTAACTACGCTGCAGACAAGGTGGACTGGAAAAACCAAATTCACACTCCTACTATTACTCAACGGTTCTTAATCAATTGAAAAACTGGGATATTTATTCTTCAGACACCAGTTGGCCTTCTTTAAAGTTATACTTAAGCGATAATAGGCCATTAAAGTCACTTGTAATTGCACATGTGTTATCCTCCTCAAATGTAAAGGTTCAGACTCTGCCTTTCCTGGGGAAGTTCTCCCCCATCTTGATAGTGACTATACAAGCTTGGAACTTTTGCTTTAGGGAAATAACTCAATGCATAAAGAAAACAGTTGTAAAAATTCCCCTAGAGACTCTTGAGTAATTTGTTTCTGACTTCAGTGTATCTAATTGGGTTAAAAGAGGAGCCATTTTTGTTTCTGATGTTGTCCACAACAATAAAATTAGGGTGTGTTCTGAGTTTAGGTTAGAGTTTAGAAATTCAAAAACCGATCTACATAAATTTATCAAGATCTGTTCTATTTTAAAATTGCTTAACACATTTGAAGTTACCATTCCTTCAAGACTACATTGTATGATATTCATACATTCTCTAGGTAGTTATTCATTTGTATGGCAGATATATAGTATGCTGTCAGAAGACATGGACAACTCCAAAAAGCTAATTTTCTAAATTGGGAAAGAGACATGTCTAATAAATGGTTTTCAGTGTTGGATTGTATTAATAATCCCTCCCTTAGCTCCTTCCCTATACAGGTTCAATACAAGCTTCTAACCAGATGGTACTTTTCTCAAGTCACGGTTGCTAACTGCTTCACTGGTCTGAGCAAATTTGCTGAACGAATTGCAGCCACCCTGGCTCCTTAATCCATATTTTTGGAGCTGTCAATTTTTGACCTTCTATTGGGAGGAAGTACTATATTTAATAAGGAATATAACTGAAGTGACAATCTCTAATAGCCCTGCTATAGTACTCTTCATGCTTGATTCCAAATCAATATCTCCTCCCTCTAGGAAACTAATGTCACATTCTTCTTTCTGCAAAACTGATTATAAAGTGGAAGTCCCTCAAGTCTCCTTCTATCAAAGCCCTGATTTCCCTGGTATCGTAGCATAAGTCCTATGAAAAAAATCTACACCATTCGTAAGCATACCCTTCACAAATATTACAGGATGTGGAACCCTTGCATTCATTACTTTTCCCATGGAACTTTATTCTTGTTATAAATCCCTGTTTTCCTTTCTATTTTTTCTCATATATGTTTTATCTTTTATTATTTTCTTTGCTTTAATAAGGGTTAGCAAATCTTGTACATAATATTGCTATTTTACTCAATTTATGTCAAATCATATGTTTTCAAACGTCTGTCCACAATCGGCATTAATTATTATTTGTTAAAACTCTTTCGCTGAAAATCAGCATTTAGTTGCTGAACTTCGTCTTTGTTGCAGGCCGCCATTGCTGCTCTTCTTTTATCAGCTATTCTGAAGGTTTGCTCGGACAACCAATAGCGTTGTTTTTTTTTGCTTCTAATAGGTGAAATGCTTACTGGCTGTTTCCATGACTGTGGACTGTATATTATTCCATTGTTTCTCTGGATGCTTTTTCTGATGTGTCAAGCAGTTCGAATTTGTTTGCTACCTCATGTTTCAGGAAACATGGACTGTGTGTCTGGTTTCACCTTATATGCGGCTTGAAAAAGACCTTTAATGGTCGAAACTTTGTCTTGCCATTTTAAGATGAAACAATAAAGTCGATGTTTTCTATGATACTGTGAAGCACCGTTTATATGCTGCCACTCTCCCAATCTACAAAATTACCAAAAGAATATCTGCATGTGCTTCATCGACTACATCAAGGCCTTTGATTGTGTTGAATATGACAAGCTGTGGCAGGCCCTACTAGAGCTGGGAGTATCAGCACATCTAGTCAAGCTGATAAAATCACTTTATACCAATCAGGAGGCCACTGTGAGAACAAAATTTGGGGACACAGATTGGTTTGGGATAGGCAAAGTTGACTGTCAGGGCTGCATCCTCTCACCCCTCTTGTTTCAACTTTATGCAGAAGTGATCATATGGAAAACGGACCTACATGATGCTAGGTGGAATCTCTGTGGGTAGAAATACAGGGAGGAAAAAATAACAAAATCCTGATAGGGGTCTTCTATAGACCACCAAAAGCAACAGAAGAAACTGAAAACTTACTACTAAGGCAGATAGAAGAGGTGTCAAAGCGCAACGAAGTAATTATCATGGGGGACTTTAATTATCCAGATATAACATGGGAGAAGGAAACCTGCAAATCTCACAGGGGTGATAAGTTCTTGAGAGTAATTAAAGACAATTACCTAAACCAACTTGTGCAGGAACCAACAAGAGGGAGAGCCATTCTGGACCTAGTACTAACCAACAAACCGGAACGTATAAAGGGGGTGCAGGTTGAGGGGCACTTGGGGAACAGTGACCACAATATAATCAACTTCCAGCTGTCAATCAATAGGAAGCCTTATCAGGGAGCAACAAAGAAACTAAACTTTACTAAAGCAAAATTTGATGAGCTTAGAACTACTATCGGTAACATTAATTGGGACAACATCCTCAAAAATAACGGTACAGAGGACAAATGGGAAATGTTTAAAAGGATCCTAATCGCCTCATGTGAGCAGTTCATTCCCTTTAAAAATAAAAGAAACTCAACTAAAAGGAAACCAATGTGGCTCGACAAGACGGTACGAGGGGCAATAAACGAAAAGAAGAAAGCGTTCAAACTACTAAAGCAACAAGGCAGCGAAGAAGCGCTAAAATCATACAGGGAAAAAAACTAAATATGCAAAGATAAGATCAAAACTGCCAAGAAGGAAGCAGAAAGACGGATCGCCAAAGAGAGCAAAAACAACCCGAAGCTATTTTTCAACTATATTAACAGCAAAAGGATTTGCAGGGAGAGCACTGGCCCTTTAAAAAATAATGCAGGAGAAATCATTGATGATGACGAAGGGAAAGCAAATCTACTAAACAGTTTCTTCTCAAGTGTATTCACAAACAAAAAGGAAATGCCACACCAGATGCAGGGGAATAAAATTAACCCCTCACAAAATATCTCATACCTAACGCAGGAGGAGGTGCGGAAGCGACTAAAGACTAAAATTGATAAATCGCTGAGCTCAGATGGATTACACCCAAGGATACTAAGGGAACTAAGTGACGAGATAGCTAGGCCGCTATACCTAATATTTCTAGACACTATCAAGACCGGTGTAGTACCATTGGATTGGCGCATTGCCAACATGGTTCCAATTTACAAAAAAGGGAGCAAAAGTGAGCCAGGTAACTACAGGCCAGTAAGTCTCACTTCAGTAACGGGAAAAATTTTCGAGGGGACTCTGAGAGACGCCATCGATGAGTACCTGAAGGAGAATAAGGGAATAACTCCTCACCAGCATGGATTCATGAAGGGTCGCTCATGTCAGACAAATCTGATCAGTTTCTACGATGAAGTAAGCTCTAAGCTGGACCAGGGAGAATCTATTGATCTTGTATATCTGGACTTCTCTAAAGCCTTTGACACCGTGCCACATAATAGGCTAATATACAAAATGAGGCAGCTCGGACTGGGCGAAAACGTGTGTAAGTGGGTTAAAAATTGGCTCAATGATAGAAAGCAGAGGGTGGTAATAAATGGTTCGTACTCTGATTGGAACACAGTCGCTAGCGGGGTGCCACAGGGTTCGGTATTAGGCCCCACTCTGTTCAATATATTTATCAATGACCTGATAGAGGGGCTGCACAGCAAAATATCAATATTTGCAGATGACACAAAATTATACAATATAATTAATGCAACGGAGGACAATGTGCGGCTACAAACAGACCTAGATAAGCTGGGGGCTTGGGCAGGAAATGGCAAATGAAGTTCAATGTTGAAAAATGTAAGACTATGCACATGGGCAGGAGAAACGGATGTCACCAATATTCAGTTAATGGGGTATCACTAGGAAAAAGTGATATGGAAAAGGATCTGGGGGTATTAGTGGATAGTAGACTAAACTGGAGTAACCAATGCCAGTTACCTGCTGCAAAGGCAAATAAAGTCTTGGGGTGCATTAAAAGAGGTATAGGGGCGAAGGATGAGAACATTATCCTTCCATTATATAAGGCACTTGTCAGGCCTCACATGGAATACTGCGTACAATTCTGGTCACCGGTGCTCAGGAAAGATGTCACAGTGCTTGCAGGGATTCAAAGAAGGGCAACTAAACTAATACATGGAATGACGGGACTGGAATACCCAGAGAGACTATCCACATTGAGCTTATTTACTCTAGAAAAAAGACGGCTAAGAGGTGATCAAATAACGATGTATAAATACATGAGGGGACAATACAAGGATCTCTCCCAAGATCTGTTTACACCCAGGACCACGACGGTAACAAGAGGACATCCGCTACGATTAGAGGAAAGTAGGTTTCATCACCAACATAGAAGGGGATTCTTTACTGTAAGAGCAGTTAGACTGTGGAACTCTCTGCCGGAGGAAGTGGTGATGGCAAAATCCATAGAGGAGTTTAAAAGGGGACTTGATGTCTTTCTGGAGAGGAAGGACATTATAGGATATAAATCTTAGGTTGATTGTCAATCCGGGTATATAGGCAGGTAGGAACTATTAGGGGTTGATCCAGGGAACAGTCTGATTGCCATTAGGGAGTCGGGAAGGAATTTTTTCCCCAAAAGGGCTAATTGGCTTCTGCCCTTGGGGTTTTTTGCCTTCCTCTGGATCAACACAGGAGGATAGACAGGCTGGACTAGATGGACATTGTCTTCATTCAGCCTTACATACTATGTTACTATGTTAGGTCTGGCAGACGTAGGCATCGCTCTCTAAATCTGTGAGTTCCTTTTTTTGTCAAATACATCTCTGAAACTCTGATAAGCCTCAAGCAGGCCCTGCAAGCAAGGAGTTACAGAAACCGGGAGTACGAGATGAAGAGCGTCCATACATCTGGTGTGGTAAGCTCCACTGCAACTTAGTACCTCGCCCTTATTCCAGTCCAGGACTGGGTTATGATTGCGGAGCCTTGGCAAACTTAAGAGCAGTGGACTAGTTGCCCCATGGAGTACTAACAGAGAAGTCATCTCTGAATGTAAGGTGCCTATTAGAGATGAGCGAGCACCCAAATGCTCGGGTCCGCGTTATTCAAGTCGAGCTTTTCGTAAAATTCGAGAGCTCTACTCGAGTAACGAACCCCATTGACTACAATGGGAGACTCGAGCATTTTTGTATGTGGGATGCCGAGTCCCGAGCTTTTTTTTTTTTTTCTCTCTCTCTCACTCTCGTACGCTAATACTCGAACGAACATCAAGCTCGGCAGAGTATGTTTGCTCAACTCTAGTGCCTATCTTTAACTGTAGTGGCGCTGTGATCAATTGGATGGTCTCGGGGAGGATGCTACTATTGACGGTGGCAACCATCAGGGGTCTATCGAGACAGCAAACTGTAATTTGATGGAGATTAACAAAGGCTCGTTGGATAAAATTCCCAATGGCGCCTGAATCGACAAAAGCTTCCATCAATACCTGGGTGCCGGTGAACACCAAAGCACTAGGACGATTTGAGGACAGGAATGGTTCTCACCTAGGCCAACCTCTCCAACTGATCCAGGTGGAGGAATTTCCCAGTTTGCAGGGGTATTCACACACTAAATGGCTGGAAGACCTGCAATATAAACATAGCCTCTTCTCTAGTCTCCACTCACGCTCCCTCCTAGACAACCCAAGCCGGTCCACTTGCATGGGTTCTGAATCACTAGGTTGGAAGGCCAGAGGCAATGCTAAAAGGACCACTTGGGATCAGGACAGATAGAACTCCTTCGCTGCCTAACCTCACTAGCTCTTTTCTGAAAGCGTCGATCTATCCTCATAGCTAATGAGATAAGAGCATCCAGAGAAATGGGAACCTCGCATCCTGCCAACTCATCTTTGATCCACCCATTCAGTCCCTCCCACAACACAGCAATCAAAGCCTTGTTGTTCCACCTTAACTCAGAAGCCAAGGTGTGAAACTGGATCGCGTATTGACCAACCGTGAGGTTATTCTGAGCAAGCCGCAACAAGGCGGATGCGGCTGGGGATGGGCGACTGGGCTCGTCAAAAACTGGGTGAAAGGTTTCAATGAATAGGGCGATGTTGTTTACCAGTGGATCATCCTTCTCCCAGAGAGGGCTAATCCATAAGCCATGTCATTAGCCCTTAAGGTAAGTCATAATGAATGCCACTTTGGCGCGATTGGACGCAAAGAGGTGTGGGAGGAGTACGAAATGCAGGGTGTACTGATTTATGAAACTTCGAAATTGCCCTGGGTCTCTCTTATAATGAGGTGGTGCCGTCAATGGCGTACCTGACGCGGCAGCAGGCACAACTACGGGAGTTTGCAGCAATGTCACGACAGCGGAATTACTTGATAGGAGACCGAGAGTTGCTGGCCTTGGAATTTTGGCGATATCTGCTGGAGGCAGCCTCTCATCCTATTGTGAGTCATACGGACCACAGGAATCTCACATACCTCCAGACCGCTTAAAAGCTCAATCCTCTCCAGGCTTGGTGGTCTTTGTTTTTTGCACGATTTTGTTTTGTACTTTCACCATGCCAGCCAAAATATTAAAGCTGACGCACTGTCTAGGGCTTTTGATTATAACGACATGGAAGAGTCTCCACAATTCATTATTGATCCTGGTAAACTGGTGACCATGAATCCTGTTCATGTGAGGGATATACCACAGGGGAAGACCTTTGCGCCAGAGGTAAAAAGAAGAAGGGTTTTGTCTTGGGTCATTGCTCGAAGTTAGTTGGGCACTCTGGGTTATGGAAGACCAGCGAACTAATTTGCCGACTTTATTGGTGGCCATCCATTGGGAGGGATATCCGTGAGCTAGTGTCGTCTTGTACCTCATGTGCTAAAAATTAAGCCCTAAAGTCGAGAACTGCAGATCCCCTGTATCCACTACCCATACCAGAGTCTCCATGGCAGGATATTGCGATGGACTTTATTATGGATCTGCCTCCGTACAGTGGGTGTACCATCATTTGGGTGGTAGTTGACCGTTTTTCTAAAGTGGCTCATTTTGTGCCTCTGCCTGGCTTGCCTACTGCCGGTCAGCTGGCCGAGAGATTTATCGAACATATTTTTCGCCTCCATGGCTTCCACAAACACATTGTATCGGATAGGAGAGTACAATTTACCTCTAGGTTTTGGCGAGCTCTCTGTAAACTGGTGAACATAGCTCCGGACTTCTCCTCGGTGTACCATCCACAGTCCAATGGACAGGTGGAAAGGGTCAATCAAATTCTTACTGGGTATCTTCATTATTTTACTAATGCCCACCAAACGATTGGGTGAGCATTTTGCCTTGCGCTAAGTTTTCATATAACCAGCATGTCAGTGACTCCACCAAAACCTCTCCCCTTTTTATTGTCTATTGGCAACAACCCAGGATTGCCTGGCTGATCTCCAACATTTCGGAGGTGCCAGTCGTGGCCATGTTGGCAGAGAGTTTGCCAGGATATAGCAGGAGACCAAGGTGAATCTTGAGATCAGTTGCTACTATGAAAAGGTTCGCTAATCACAGGCATGTCTCCTCTCCGCAGTTTGCACCTAGGGATAAAGTGTGACCTTTCTCCAAACACATCAGATTGAGGATACCATCTTATAAGCTCTCCCCACGCTTTTTGGGTCCTTTTGTGGTTCTAGGGAGGATTAATTCTGTTTGGTACAAACTTAGACTTTCCCATTCCCTCCACATCCCCAACTCCCTTCATGTCTCTCTGCTCAAACCCTTGGTACTTAATAGGTTTTCCAAGCAATCCAGACCAGTGTCTGCTCAGATTCATTCTGAGGACACCTTTGAGGTTAAAAATATTCTTGATGTCAAGAGGGTTAGTATTTTCTTGTGGATTGGAAGGGTTATGGGCCAGAGGAAAGGTCATGGGAGAACTGGCAGGAGTGGAGGTGGGCTTAGAGAGGGGGGTACTTTTAGGTCTGGCAGACATGGACGTCACTTTCTGAATTTGTGATTGCCTTTTTACAGCACATCCATGGTTAAATTGGTTTTACCTCTCCCACCCAGCTGCAGAGTGTCATCTCTTTACCACTATATTTGATGCCTCAGACCTGACAGTCAGTGTTGCAGTGTTATTGTATGAGCCCTCTAATGAAAACATGTGTCGCAGTCTCTCCTGCTGTTCCTGTGTTTCCAGTTGGTGCTTAGTCTTCTGTTTGCTTGATGCTTGAACTTGCCCGCTCACTCCTTGGTTCTTCAGATTGCTTGGTGTTATCTAGTTCCTTGCTCCCTGGTGACTAGGCCTGACAAGGTTCCCGCGCAGGCTTGCCCTTGTCAGGGCAAATTCTCTGCTGTTTACAGGCAGGGACTTTCCACCACCTGTTACCAGCATAGGGCTAGATCCCCTGGTCACCTTCACATTCCAAGTCACATCTTCAGCTGTGAGCATCCGGGTTTCCAGAGTCAGCCCTGCCAGTCTGATCAATCTACTGGTTGGGTGACACAGTGCATCCACATCCGCTTACATAACACATGAATTGGAAAGCAGGGTTAGAATAAGTGGCAGAAGCATTAACAATCTCCGTTATGCAGATGACACAACTCTGCTTGCAGAAACAGAAGCTGGTCTGAGGCAGCTGATTAGAAAAATTAAAACTGAAAGTGAAAAAATGGGCCCCTACCTGAATCTAAAGACAAAAATTATGACAACTGCAAAAAATAGCCAATTTCAAATCAAAATTTGATGAGGTCGTAGAATGCGTGCAAGACATCATCTTCCTCGGTTTGAATATTGACCAAGATAGAGAACCTAGGCCAGAGATAAAACGTAAGATAGCATTGGAGCGAAGCACAATGCTAAACATGGACAAAATCTGGAAAAGTAGGGATATCAGCATCGCAACTAAACACAGGATAGCGCAAACCATCGTTTTCCCCATAGCCATGTATGGATGTAAAATCTTGACTGCAAAAAAAGCTGATAAGAGGATTGACAAGTATCAAAATCCAGCAGCATAGATGGTGCGTTACAACTCCCAAAGTGGGTTTCTTTATTACACCACAAGTACAGAACAGCAGCAACGTTTTGGCTTGTTTTAAGCCTTTGTCAAGCTGTTAAAATGATGGTGGGTCCTGCATATTATCTGAGGTATCTACCAACGGAGGAATGGTTTAAATAGCATTTTGCATATTGAGACCATAAGCTGTACGCTACCAATTGAGATACCATTATAGAATTCTCCATTGTACAGAAGCTGTTAGATATTGATCTGTGGGTCTCATACAGAGTGCCCTGTAGGTACGTGAATGTAATTGAGGCTTCTTTAATGGGGGTTCTTAGTGTGTAAAATGAGCCAGATCCACAGCACACTATCTTTGAGGATGGTTGTCCTCTAGAGTGTAATGGGGGTGGTTACCCTCTGAATCTGTGTTATTGATAAAATGACTCTATACCAATTGGCAATATATGAGGTTGAGTAGAGATTTGTACAGACATGTGATCCGCTAGATATATGGGCTAAATGCTCATGTGCGTTGCACATGGGTGGATGTATGGTACACATGTGAAGTCCACCACTGGCACCGAGCGGTATGACAGATAGTCTGTCTACACATGGATAGTGATGATTAGTGAGATAACATCTGAGACTCTCGATACATAGATATTTCCCCCTGAAATAGGGGATGATCCAGGGTGGGTCATGTGCTTTACATGTGATCACTATGCATAATGGTCACTAGGCACCACACTGCCCCTCATCCTTAACCACATTACACATGTCCATGCTCCTCTCAGAGTGGTGGTGGTGGTGGGTCTTTCACAGGAGTTTAGTGCTCACGAGCATGCGCAAGGTCATTGGAGTGCTGGTGCGTATGTGGGCACGACTAGCATTTATGGACTTGCGCGAACAGCATTGTGAGAGACTGGTACACTGCATCATGGTGAGGGATATGAGCAGATCCAGGTTACATGGGACATGTTCTGATCTGCCTCGGCTGGTAAGATCTAAAACAAATGTGTCTATGGTGTTTTTATTGGCCATTCACTTGTTAATCGTTTAGACATTTATATTTGTCATTACTTGTGTAAGTTTTAACAGCTTGACAAAGGCTTAAGACAAGCCAAAACGTCGCTGCTGTTCTGTACTTGTGGTGTAATAAAGAAACCCACTTTGGGAGTTGTAATGCACCATCTATGCTGCTGGATTTTGATACTTGGAAATCTTGCTGACATTGGGACCTTGATTAGGCTTTGTATCTGGTGTGCATCCCATAGCTTTCTCCACCCCGCTCTATTGAGGTATTGGTAAGTGCTGCTGCCATACACATCTGTCTCATAGGAGGATTGATGCGTTTGAGCTGTGGTGCTGGCGACAGCTGCTGCGTATACCTGGACAGCAAGAGTAACAAACAGAAAAGTCCTGAATCGTAGACCGGATATATCAATGGAGGGGAAAATATCCCCGCTCAGACTCACGAATTTTGGCCATATAATGCAAGCAGAATCGCTAGAAAAATCTACAATGCTTGGTCAGATCAGTGCAAAAGAAGACTTGGCAGCCAAAGAACATGATGACAAAGCTGATACAGGCATGGATATCACACAACTGAAAGAAGCAGAGTTGTGGGCCCTGTTACAGGTTTTGCATTGGAGCCCAGAAGCGTCAAGTTACGCCTCTGGTTCCCATGCGATTTTTTTCCAAGGTCCCACAGGAAACGGATTACCGCAAAATGAAATAGGCTGCAATTTCTTTTTTGCTCATGTGAATAAATCCATTCAAAAGAACAGATTTCCCATTTGTGTGCGTCGCACCAAACTTGCACAAGTTCATGTGAATAAACCCTAACGGCCACACTCTGCTCACACAAGACCAGCATCGTTCTGAGAGAAACCGCTGCAGCTCTGCGCACGGCTCGCTCACCAGACGAGAGCTGAGGGCTTATCACTCGCTTATCGCCACCCATCCCTTTCAGAACCCCTCACATTTACGCCAAATTTCTGCGTGGCTTTCTGCAGCCACTGACGTTAGGACATTGTGTGAGGTAAAACCCTCTCAGCACATGCTGCCCAGTAACTCCAACACCACCCAGCAGGCAAAAAGGCATTTTCGAGCCACCGCCGACGAGCGGCAGCCGTGAGAGGCGACATGAACCGCCCAGCAATGGCCGCCTGGGCCGTGTCCCTTCCGCAGCGCCCCACGTGACCGGCTCCACTCCCTTCCCGCCGCTAGGTGTCACTCGCGCGCCCACGGCCGCAGCCAGTCACCTTCTGCCTTATTTCCACTAGCTCGTCCAATGGGGAGGCCAGGTGTTGGCGGCGGCAGGAAGTGACGTCGCGTACCCCATGTGAGCAGGCTGGGATTGCAACACATGCAGCAGCAGCAGGCTCGGCGAAGAAAGAAGCCGGTCAGTACGTCACTTCTGGGAGCTGCTGCCTCCATAGAGCGCGGGCGGCGTGCTGCGGGCTGAGAGCCGGGACTAGGGGACAGGTGAGCCGCACGCCCAGTGCTCGGCGGGCCGCGGGCGGGGGACTGTGTGCCGCGACCAACCGTTGGCTTCTCTGTTGTGCAGCTCTCGGCTTCAGGCAGGAGGAGGAGAGAAGATGGCGGACGATCCGAGTGCGGCGGACCGAAATGTGGAGATCTGGAAGATCAAGAAGCTCATCAAAAGCTTGGAGGCGGCTAGAGGGTGAGCGCGGCGGCGGCAGGGGGCGCTGTGCGGGGAGGCCGCGTGTCCCCATGTTCCCGGGGACACCGGCGGCGGGTTAACCCCTGCGGTGCCGGCTGGGATTCACTGCCGGCTGCTCTAACATTATAATTCTTGTCTTCAATTTGTGGACTATAACAGAGGGGGTAACCGCCCTGCGCAGGGTGACCCCGCATACCGCTGCGCGGATGGCGAGTGACAACGGGCAAACCTGTTACCCGTTGCTGATTCTGCTGCGCTGGCCCTGTTTGTAAGCCACCTGGCACACTACTGGCATCTGCAGGGCTGGTAAATACCGATGCAGCGATGGCTGCCTGTGGGCACACCTGCGGGTCGCCGGGGAGGGTTCGTATCGGGTTGATGGGGGATTGCCTAGTAATTTATTTTTTCGGATATTGTTTATCGCTGCTACATGTGGGTGGATTATTGGCGCCTGCTGATTAGTCCGTGGGGCACTTACCGGTCCTGTGATCCCCTAAACTTTTTTTTTTTTCTTAAATGGGTGGTTATGACCCTCTGAAAATAAGCGGGCGTACTCAACAGTTTTTTTGGTCCTTCTGGGACACAGCTGAGCGGTTCCAACACCTCCGCTGATCAGGTGACCGCTGCCGTCAATCGAAGACCGCAGCCTCGCTGTCCTGGTACCGCGGCGCCCAGGGTATTAGCGCGGATGCCTGCAGTTAGCAACCAGTGGAGGACATCCTCGCCAGGTGCCAGAGCTGGCGGCCCAAGACGGGTAAGTATGCTTCCCCATCCCCCCCTCAAAAAAAATCCTGCTTGTTAACCCCCGCTGATGGTAAAGCCACAGCGTGAGATTACAGCGCCGGCAGTCCAGCAGGTCGGGCTCTCTGCTGTCAGACACATCCGACGACCTCAAGGAGACTGAAGCGGTTGTTAACCACGGCTGCCATCTCCCTGAGGATAACTTCACACTGGCAAGTGCGATATCGGACCGCGAACCCTACCGCCATATCGCGCTCGCCATCTGTGTGAAATCCCAGAGGATGCAGGAGTCTTCATGTCAAAACATCCTCGCACCACTTCGGGGATGAAGGCATCCTCCTGCGAGGATTGTTTCCAATGGCAGATCTTGCATTGCGTGCGCTCTGGACGCGGCGCGATGCTGTCGCCGGCCCCGTTAAAACAATGAGCGATGCGAGGGCACGCAGGAAGAGAGAACGTGCAGCGATATGCTTCCTGCATCGCGGGTGTATGGCCCCGTTTAGAAGAATGGGGTTCATATTTGTGATTCTCGCAGCGCACATATTCCGCACGATTTTCTGGCCTGTGTGAAGCCGGCCTTACAAGCCACATATGTAGCGCTTGCAGGAAGCGGCACTGCCTTTTCCGACACCGGCCCCAGTGATCGCCAGCACTCCCGCATGTCAGAACTACAGGGTCTTGGCAGACCCCTGACCAGCTCTGTCAGGGACTACTGTCACACTAAGACAGTGGTGGTGAAGCTATGGCACGTGTGCCGGAGGGGGCATCCGGAGCCCTCATTGTGGGCACCCATGCCATCGCCCCAGCACAAATAACAGTCGGGTGAACGCCCTGCGCAAGCGCTGATGCTTGTCGTGGACGCTCGCACAGGGCGTTTACACTGGCAGAGGTCACTGCTGGTTTTATTTTTTTGCTCCTCGCTCTACCTGTGTTGAGCGAGGAACGTTTACACGGAGCGAGAAGCCAACAGTAACAAACTGCGAATGGAGAGTGAGCGGCTCTTTATGGGCCCTTACGCTGCACGATCGTTGCTCATATTTGTTTGTTTGAATGAATTTTGAGTGATAATCGTCCCGTGTAACACGGCTGTGTTGGCGCTCTGCGATGAATAAGTGGGTTTTGGGTTGCAGTTTGGGCACTAAGGTTTTGCCACCATGGCACTAGGAGGATGATTTCCCCTGTAACTGGGGGCTATGAGGTCGTGTATGACATCAGGGGGGACACAGGTGTGTGTGTGTATGTGTGTGTGTGTATATATATATATATATATGTATATGTGTGTGTGTATATATATATATATATGTATATATATTACACACAAACTTTATTCTACAAACTTTATATCAAAACGCCGCACAAAATGGTGAACCCATTCCTTTATTTTAAAGTAATTGTAATAATTTTAAGAATGAACTAGGCCTTTTTAATAATGGATTGCTGTGTAAAGCCTCTGCTGTGTGGGATGGAACGGCAGAATCTGACCTAGATTTTTCCATGTGGCTTCTGCCGTTCTCACCAGATGGAAGGCTGCGGTTCCGCACTCGGATTCTGCCGTCTTTCAATGGGTAAACCCATGTGTGCGTTCTACGCCAAGAAGTAACAGATCACATTTTTTTTCCACATTGTGGATTTTAAATCCATTACAGAAATATTCAGATTCCCATTCAAACAAACAGGCCTTGGATTTGGTACGGATCTTTGTGTGGAATCCGTGCTGAAAATCCGCCGTAGGACAGACCCTTAGAGTGACCTATGTTGGTCGTCACAAGTATAATGAACTTGCCTTGGTGACGGAGACGCTGCGGCGGTGGATGCTAGGCCGGCCGTACGTTTTAGACAGAGAAGTAGGTTGAAAGAGCTTTTTACTGACTGCCTTTCAGTCCTTATCGGTAGTTAAAAAGAATGAATCGCCATTCATTTATTTATTTTCTTTTAAACTCGTTACAATCAAATAGCGAAACTTTCAAAAAAATTTTTTTCAGCTGTTATTTTCTGATTGTAGATTTTTTTTTTTATATTCTTTTCCCTGGTCATGACTTTGGAGTCGGCCATCTTGCCATTGCTGCAGTTAACAGCATTTAGAGAGATGCTTTACAGCCGCAATCTTGTCCCAGTCACACAGTGGACAGGAGGGGAGCCGTTGACTTCTACAGGAGACTGTTGCAGGCATGCTCTGACCTGTGCAGGGAGGGGAGGAGATAAGTTGTGACTCACCTATAGTGAATAGTGAATGGTGGATCCTGTGTTCTCTATATATAGGTGTTACCTCCTCGGTGTAATCCTGCCTGCCATGACAAAGAGATTATTCCCTTTTTTTCTCTACAGAACAGGAAGTGTCAGACTATTATTAGGTTTAGTGAGAAGTGTGAAAACTGAAGGATTTTAAGTTTTAATATAATTTGTGACTTCAAAAGTTTAAACATAATTTCTTAAATGTTTACCATAAAGCCCTGATCTCTAGAAGAAGTCATTTTCTGAGGACTCCTTCCCTTTAAAGTTCAAGTTGGCCATATGTTGTGTAGTGTGGAGGCGGGAGGGGCGAGTGCTTTCACTGGGCTGCCTTTTAATCTTTTTTTCATTGTGGGAATCTTTTTGACGGGACAGCCGTTGGTTTACTAGTGGGATCCGGTGCCGTTGGCCGTCAGATGAAGGTTAATCACCGCTGACGGCTTTCCAGATGCTGACAAACTGTTGGCTAAAGTGATCGCTCATCCACACAAGAAGAATCATTTAGTAGAGTCTGTTGAGCTACTTCAGACTTATCTGTAGGCCCAGCTTTATAGACTTCTGGCAGACCTCAAATGTAGCAACTGGAAGAGCGATATTAGAAGCCGCCTCTGTCCTGGCAGAGGAGATAAAATGAAAATGCTAGCATCTTGTCTGGCTCCAGGGAGCTCTGCTGCTTTATTTCATTGGTGGGTATCCCTTCCATCCCCACCAATTAGAACTGCTGATGTGTCTGAAGGTCTGTTTTGTTTTCCCTTTAATGGCACACCTATGCTGGAAATCCCCAATGCTTTATACCTTGTGTGCGACATTATACTAGTCGAGAGCCGCGATCAAGTCAGATATTTTCACGTCGTCAACATGGAAAAACGGTCATGAAACGTTATTTTGTAGGTCTAGATCAGTTTGAAAATTGATAACTGGTGTTTACATCACCCAGATTGCCAGTGTCCTGGGGGACGGGGCGCCAGTGTCCTGGGGGACGGGGCGCCAGTGTCCTGGGGGACGGGGCGCCAGTGTCCTGGGGGACGGGGCGCCAGTGTTCTATTGTACACGCTCTCAGGACTCCTAGCTAGCCACTGGTTGGGGACCTCTGCTTTAAGCTTAGGGTGGTCAGTGGCTCAGAGCCATAGCAAGGTGTTTTCTTACCGTTTGCACCAGACGATGAGCTAAAGCATCCTGCCTGCCACTTGAATCTACAAATAAAAACTCGTAACCCGGTTGTGCACCCCCAATATGTTTTTCTAAATGTGACTGATATTAAAAAAACAAACAAACCCCCAAAACACACCAGTCTTATTTAGCCCCTTAAAGACGTATCTCCTTTTTTCATTTTTGGGTTTTCCTCTCTGCTTTTAAAAACCTAACTTTTTTTTTTTAATTTGTCCGTCGACATAGCTGTCTGCTAGCTTGTTTTTGTGGGGTTAGCTGTATGTTACAGTAGTACTACATAATGTACTGTAACAAATCTATTAGTGGAGTGAAATGCAGGGGAAACAAAATTCTAACATCTTTGGGGAAAGTCTTGTTTTACGGCATACACACTGCAGCAAAAATGACAACTTTATATTATGGGTCAGTACAGTTTTGATGATACCAAATTTATAGTGTTTTTTTTTTTTTTTTTGCTGTACTATTTTTTTTAAAATACGAAATACCGTATGTACTCGAGTATTAGCCGACCCGAGTATAAGCCGAGTCAATAAGTTTTACCACAAAAAACTGGGAAAACTTATTGATTCGAATATAAGCCGAGCTATACTCGAGTATATACTAGGTAAAAAAAAAAAAATGCAATACTCACCTCCCAGCCGGCGTCTGTGTCCCCGGCGCAATGGTCTCCCCGCGGTGCGGCAAGCTGCTTGAGAATTTTCCTGCCATCAGCTCTGTGTAAGTAAGTGCTGTGTTTGGATCGAGTGCCAGCCAATTACAGCCGAGGCTCGATAAACCAATCACAGCCATTCAGCAATGTCATCCACTGAATGGCTGTGATTGGTTGGCGCTCGATCCAATCACAGCCGTTACCTACACAGTGCTGACGGCGGGGGAATTCAAAGCTAAGCAGGGAGATGACAGCGGGGAGAATTCTCAAGCAGCTTGCCGCACCGCCAGGGAGATCATCCCGCCGGGGACTCAGACACAGGCTGGGAGATAAGTATTGAGGGTTTTTTGTTGTCACTTTATTTATTTTTTTAAACCTCACTACAGTATAAGCCGAGGGGAGCTTTTTCAGCCTAACAAAATGTGCTGAAGAACTAGGCTTCTACTCAAGTATATTTGGAAAAGCATAAAATTATTTTCTGCTTGCATCTTCTGACCACCATAACACTTTGATTTTTCTGTCAACATAGTTGAGTCGGGGCTCAGATTTTTTGCAGGAAAAAAATGCCCTTTATTGGACCCAGCAAAAGTGTCAAACACAGTTTTTATGTGTGATGCAAGTTTCACCAGAAAAGTGTTGAATTTTCAATAGTAAATAAACCCCTCGTTCTGTACTGCTGTGACCAATAATCTGAGCTTTTCGGGTTCTGTGATGCCCTGGATCTCCCCACAAGCTCCAATGGCGCTAGACACTGACAATGTGTCATCTCACTATTTTTAGATCTTGCGTTCTAATTCAGCTGTGTGTGTATATGTATATGTGTGTGTGTATATATATATATATATATATATGTGTATATATATATATATATATTTTTTTTTATAGTTTTATGAGGAAAGCTTCAGTATAATTTGTATTCTTTTAAACCTCTGCTCCTTCTGAGCTGAACAGTCCAGTGGGCAGCCCTATCAGTGATAGACAGCTCTGTGTATGTGCGTACAGGGAAGGCTGCCAGTAGGACCGCCCATTGGACGCTTCAGCTCAGAATGTGCAGAGGTATAAATGAATACAAATTACTGTATAAGCAGTTTTTCAGCACATTGCTTTTGTGCTGAAAAAGCCCCCTCTGCTTATACTCTAGTCGGGAAAGGGTTAAGAAGCAAACTTCTGATTTAAAATTCTCCCTGCTTGGCTTTCAAATCCCCCACCATCAACGCTGTGATTGGATCGAGCACCGGCCAATGACAACCGGCGCTCGATCATTCACAGCCTATCACAACTCTGACGGGAGGGGAGTGACAGAGCTGAGCAGAGTACAGCAGGGAGGATTCTAGCAGCTTGCTGCACCGCCAGCTGGGAGGTGAGTATGGAGGGTTGTTTTTACCCAGCATATCCTCTAGTATAACTCTGCTTATACTCGCGTCAGTAATTCTTTTTTGTTTTTGTTTTTTTTTTTTTTTACCTTTTTTTTTGTGGTAAAATTTACTGGCTCGGCCAAGACTGGAGTATATACAGTATATAATATATATATATTATATACTGAATCTTTCCCCATAAATTATAATCTCATATACGTTCAGCTCCTCCGGCTCTATAACATGATGCCGCAGTTTGGACAGCGTGTTTCAGCTGACAGATTCCCTTCAAGGGGAATGTGTTATCAGAAAATAACCTTTTGTATAAATCGGGTTTTTATTTTGTGTTTTACATATTTCTAAAGAATTTTCGGTGTGGCCGCCCACCTGACATTCTAATTCGCTGTATTTTTTTAAATTTTTTTTTTTTAAACACGTTGTGCCAGGATTTTGTAGTAGAGAAGTTGCAGATTTGGTGTAAGCAACCATTGCTCTTGGGGCTTAACGCTGGGGGCTGGTGCTACTCGCAGCCTTTCAGATTTATGCCAAAAACTGATGGAAATTATCGCTTACACCTATGCCTGCTCGTAGCTGACATAGATTTCAGCTTTGACATGCAGAAGGTCCGAAACCTGTGGCAAATGTATTAAAAGGCTTGTGCCTCTTATTCCACTAGCACGCTCCACGGCAGCACCCCCTCTACTTATGGGCCATTATCTTGTGCCTCTTATTGAACTAGCGCGCTCCACGGCAGTATCACCTCTACTTATGGGCCATTATCTTATGCCTCTTATTCCACTACCGCGCTCCACGGCAGCACCACCTCTACTTATGGGCCATTATCTTATGCCTCTTATTCCACTAGCACGCTCCACGGCAGCACCACCTCTACTTATGGGCCATTATCTTATGCCTCTTATTCCACTAGCACGCTCCACGGCAGCACCACCTCTACTTATGGGCCATTATCTTATGCCTCTTATTCCACTAGCACGCTGCACGGCAGCACCACCTCTACTTATGGGCCATTATCTTGTGCCTCTTATTGAACTAGCGCGCTCCACGGCAGTATCACCTCTACTTATGGGCCATTATCTTATGCCTCTTATTCCACTACCGCGCTCCACGGCAGCACCACCTCTACTTATGGGCCATTATCTTATGCCTCTTATTCCACTACCGCGCTCCACGGCAGCACCACCTCTACTTATGGGCCATTATCTTATGCCTCTTATTCCACTAGCACGCTCCACGGCAGCACCACCTCTACTTATGGGCCATTATCTTATGCCTCTTATTCCACTAGCACGCTCCACGGCAGCACCACCTCTACTTATGGGCCATTATCTTATGCCTCTTATTCCACTAGCACGCTCCACGGCAGCACCACCTCTACTTATGGGCCATTATCTTATGCCTCTTATTCCACTAGCACGCTCCACGGCAGCACCACCTCTACTTATGGGCCATTATCTTATGCCTCTTATTCCACTAGCACGCTCCACGGCAGCACCACCTCTACTTATGGGCCATTATCTTATGCCTCTTATTCCACTAGCACGCTCCATGGCAGCACCACCTCTACTTATGGGGCATTATCTTATGCCTCTTATTCCACTAGCACGCTCCACGGCAGCACCACCTCTACTTATGGGCCATTATCTTGTGCCTCTTATTACACTACCGCGCTCCACGGCAGCACCACCTCTACTTATGGGCCATTATCTTGTGCCTCTTATTACACTACCGCGCTCCACGGCAGCACCACCTCTACTTATGCGCCATCTACAGGGGACCATTATCGCTCAAAGTTCGTTCAAAGAAATGAATTTGAGTGCTCATCGTTCAGTGTAACTGCACAGAACTCGCCCAGTATTCGTTCACCGGTTCTTGTTGCTGACTTTTCAATCAACATAACAATCATGCTCCCCGCTCAACATAGGAGGTGAATCGTTAAGTAAGAAGCCCGCGATCCAGCGGTGAAGTCTGTCCGTGTAAACGCTCTGCACGAGCGCTGACTACCTTAGCTGTGATGTCGGTGCTCGTTGACCCGACTGTCGGCACATGGAAGGGGCCCGTTGGTTCTAGATTTTAGATGGCGGTCATTGTTGTATACCCTGTTGTGTTTTTTATTATTGTCCACTTTTCTTCCTTTCATTTACCCAGAAGAGATGAGGCAGGGGAGTGCGTGTGTATAAAATGTATTGCATTTATATTGTTTTCATTTTGCACACTTATGCATAATGGGGACTACGGCATTGTTTAGTTGGTTTATCTCCAATGTGTGTTGATGTGCGTAACCCCCAACAGTCATGCAAAAATACTCCCAAATTTTTATTTCATTTTTTTTTTTTTCTTAAGTTTGTCTCCTGTAAATAGACTTCACAACTCAGTTGCCTTAAAGGGTTTATCCGGGGAAATAGTTTTGTTCAAAAACTCCTTCACCCTGCAGTAGTAAAATAACAGACTTTATACTCGCACTTCCACGTTCTGCTGCCGTCTCGCCAGTTTTCCAGTCTACATTGACCTTCACTACCTGGAGAGGAGTGGTGAACCTGACACTGGGTCACATGGGCGTGTCAGCTATTCACTTGTTGGAGGGAGTCGGTGATTGGCTGCATCGATCACGTGACCCTTTGGTCAGGGTTGTCATCACTGGTTCCTTGCATTGGGGAGTAAAGACCCACAGGGACCGGAGAGCTGGTGAGGCGGCAGTAGCCGGGCGTGGGAGCGAGAGTATGCATTCTGCTATTTTACTACTGCAGGCCGACATTTTTGAGCAACCTTATGTTCCCGTAGAAACCCATTTTTAACCCCCTAAATTTTAGCCATAGGCTAATTTCACAGGGGTGAGTGCAGTGTTGGGCTGTGGAACTCGGCCCGATATTGCGCTTGCGCACATGCGATGTCCCTGCTGATTCGAGGTGTTTGTCTCAAACTCCTCCCATGACTCCAGTGCAGTTGCGATCTTCTGGTGCAGCTTTCAGCCATACAAAAGGCTCGGCAATTGTTTCCCTTTGTTTTCAATGGGAATCCTTGCATCACCACGCAATGTTTTTTGTTTTTTTTTTGGCCCCACTGAAGACAATGAGCGAGGCCTTCCGGGGGAATGCCCAAAGAATAGGGTTCATATTTGTGCGTCTCGCATCACAAAAATCTCGCAAGAGTTTCTCGGCTGTGTAAAGCGGCATTAAGAGCGGGTAAATCTTGTTCCAGTGGTCATCATTTAATTTTTACTTCAATGTAGCTGTTTGATTTTGTGGAACAAGTTCTAGTTTTCATATAAACCAATTTCGGGTGCACATAAAGTATTGAATAACTAATTATTGATTACATTTTCTTTTCTAAGAAAATAGCAATTCCACCCTGTTTGCCATGTATTTCATGGTATTCACACTGTGGTATAAATATTGTGTTACCTTCACTCTTAAGAGTTATTTTGATTATGAAAACGCCTAATTTAGAGGATTTAGTTCCCCTGTCACTGGCGGTAAACCGCCGGCGAATCACACTGGCCGACGCTTCCCGTAGCATTGCTAATGAAAGCGCCAGCACCTATCCATGAGCGGAGAACCATTGCGATTCTCCGCTCGCGGCGGGCAATTCGCAGCATGCTGCGAATTGCCCCGATTCTCTCCGCGGTTAGCCTATCTATTAGATAGGGCTGACCGGCGGAGCTTCGCCGCGGGATGCTGCATCGCCTGTGGACAGCCGGCCTTAGGTTTTACCACTTTTCTGCAATACTAACACTTTTTTTAAAAAAAAACAAAACAAAAAAAAACTGTGGCACCACATTCCATGACTGGAGCATTTTTTTTTCATTTGATAGAGCTATATCAGGCCTGTTTTTGTGGGACAGCTTGCAGGTTTTTTTTTGTACCCTTCTGATGTGCATACTTACAGTACTGGCTATGTCTAGGATTTTTTTATTTAAAACCTTGTGTAAGGGGAAAAAAGGCTTCAAATTTTTGTTTTTTGTAAAAACGTTTAGATGCCACATTCAGCAATGACTGCGGCACCTGCAGGGTTAAGTGGTGTAGAGAAATGATTAAATGAGCAAGTCTATTTCACAAATTTTTTGAGAGAAAAAAACCCATGTATGACAATTAGAGAGCAAATATACTCTTATCGGGTGAGGGAAGGTGAGGGGGATAACATGAACAAAACTCCCATGTCACCCTTCCCCTAGGACAGGGAGATATACAGAAGAATGGCAAATCATAGGCGTTCTGTCATAATACAGAGCTTTTCAGCCAAGGGATTCCCCTTTCCTGATCCCCAAATGAAGCAGAAAAACGGAGCCCCGCCGCAAGTGTGAAGGCTGCTTTACTAAAACCCTGCAGAGTCATTTCAAAAATTGTTTGAAGTAATCTTGAAAAATGTGAATGAAGTTCGTATTTAAGTGGTTCAAATTTTTCCTTGTTACAGAAATGGCACCAGCATGATCTCTTTGATCATTCCTCCCAAAGACCAAATTTCAAGAGTGGCCAAGATGTTGGCAGATGAGTTTGGTACAGCGTCTAACATTAAGTCACGTGTGAACCGTCTATCTGTCCTGGGAGCAATTACATCTGTACAACAACGGCTGAAGCTCTATAATAAAGGTAAGCTTATTTACCCTGCTTATTTCACCAAAAAGAAAAGTGATCATTTAGGATCTGTCTTGGAGGCAGAAGGAGACCTCTTTAAAGAGGACCTGTCACGGGATAAAATCGGCAGGGCTGGCTGCATAACTGCAGTCGTGGCCCTGCTGACTCTGTCCCTGTGGGTTTTTATTTTTTGCCATTTCTAACCTCTGTTTGCCTGGATGGGCTCTTCTTTGGTCAGTGCGTCAAGTGGGCGTGATCTCCTCAGTTCGCTCTCTGGGTTGTCCATTGAGTCTGACACTCACTGAGAGTGAGCGGTGGGGACTGCATAACTGAGAGGCCAGGAGCTAGACCTTAGAAGAAGCTGTCTGGTTGAACGGTGGTGAACATAAAAGAGGTGGGGGGTGATGGCGTGAGCAGGGCCGCGGCTGCAGAGCTATGTGCACCAGCCTTGCTGATTTTATCCAGTAACCGTTCCTTTTTAATTTAGATGCTGTAATAGAACTGAGCAACTAAGCTAGTGGCAAGTGGCGCTGAAAAGCCGCCCAAATGGCAGATCCCTCTCTCCTGTTGGCTGACAGGCCTTGAGATGCTTTCTTCACAGCACAAGAAAGAAGTGGTTGAGTTGGGTGATCATGCCCGGGCAATCAGGAGGGAGGGAGACAGTGATGCAATAGTCTCAGATCACTCTTATTCAGGTATCTAATACTTTCCTATACAACCCTTTTATTCTGCCTTATTGTAAATGCTTGTGGAATCCAATTATTTTTTTCTTGTCGTAGAACTTCGATTGTAATATAGTTACTCGTAGAAGAAAGCGTAACTGTTGGTGTAATGCAGCTTCTGTATAGCTTTCGGGATGTAGTTTTTGTCAGGATTTCGGTAAAGAAATGCTTCAGGTTTCATGCTTTACATGGCCAAGGGTAACATCCACAGCAAACAGTAGACATGCTAAGATATGTTAAAATCTCATTCACATGGCTTGTTCTGTTCAGGTCTGTTTTGGGAAAATTTGATTTCTGTGGACTTTCAACTAGGAATAAATATTTATTTGTATAGCGCCAACTTATTCTGCAGCGCTTTCAGGTAATTTATTTATTACCCCCACCAAGCTGGGTGCTTATTTTACCAACCTTGGAAGGATGGAAAGCTGAATCAACCTTGAGCCGGCTACCTGAACCATGCAGGTATAGAACTCGCAACCTTCAGGTCATGAGTGAGAGCTTAGGACTGCATTTCTGCTTCCTTAACACTCTGCGCCACACAATGTTGTACACATACTACTGCCATCCAGTGCGTCTTCGAATGTGGCATCTGCGTCAACAATTTACGTATAACATTGAGCTTAGTTTCCAGACGCATATTTCAGACTCTGTATGAAGTATGGCGTGGTTTCCCATTGATTGTGGGTGGAATAATGTGGATTCCTTAGTGGCAGTCTTTTGCGCCAAGGCCACAAGTGCCAAGACCTTCCTTGCTTTCCCATTCATTTTGAATTCAGCTCAATATGGGCGGAGGTGGTGAACTGCGCAGGCGTGGCCATTGTTTGAAAGTGGTGCTGGTGGCTGTTACTATTGGTAACTGGATTTAGAAATAAAATGGGGACATGGAGCATGGGTGTGCCATTATTTGTATGGTGCACTCTTCAGAATTGGTTGTAATCACCTACATTATTACTAAAAAGCTGATTAACTAGTTTTGACTTGCAATGAGTTCCATGACTTTGACTGCTAGAATATCTTCATTCTGCGCTATTCTTGCATATATGATGTAATGGCCAAACAGAACTTCAACACAAGTTGAAATGTAGGCTGATTCCGGCAAAGCTAGACTCATTCACTTCAACATTTGTGTGGGGAAAGACACTAAAGTCAGATTATAATTTAATGTTAATAAATCCTTAGATATAACCCTTAACATTAAAAGTCTACAATAAAAAAAACAAACATATTTAACGTTTTTTTTTTTTTTAAATGTCTCAAATATATTTGTCGTGTAACTGTCACCTTAATTCCATTTTTAACACTTTTTTAATGACATTTTAGCTTTAAGAACCTGTAAATCAAGTCTTCCATTTTGTGTCCCAGCAATCATAACTCAAACTTGTCATTGTAGCTATATTACACCTAATATTTTGCAGGCTTACTTCGAGTTTTTATAGTAACTAATTTTGGGTACATAAGCAATTGGAGAAAAACTGCAATTTCCCCCTTGTTTCTTTTAAGGCATTCACCATGTGGTAAAATATTATGTTAACTTTTTTCTCCGGATCATTAGATTCTGAACACAGTGACATGACAGATGTAAATTCAGTATTCCCAAGCCCGCTTCAGATGACCATAGCTGTTTTGACAGTGCTGCAGACAAGCTTCTGATGTCATTGTAAAGCTTAATGCTCGGCTTTAAACTCGTGCCAAAATCATGTCTGTAGAACCTGAGCTACAGCTGTTTGAAGTTGAATGACCTCTGTTTCTTAGATGTGTCCTTGGAAATGAAGGCATATTGTAATAGGTTTTCATTAAAAATGTCTTATTTGGTTTCTATGCTTGTATTTGTTCCAAGACACTGTAGATAGACCAACAGATTTGCAGAATCAGTCAGTGAGACAATTTAAAGGCTGCTCCTCTTTATGATGAAGCTGCTCTGAGGGACACATTACACAGCAAGGGATTTGTGAGACATGACCCCTGCTTTCTGCAGTGACAGGAAGAAATTGGTATATTAGTCACTTGTAAGTTCATGTGAGCTTCCACACAAGGAAGTGCAGTCTATAAAAAGCTTATGTAATTGATTGTTAGTCACTCTTAAGTTCTTGGTAAAAGAGAATTAGCAAAAAACAAACCTCTGCTATGTCTGTAGGGAAAAAAAACTTATTACAGAGGGCTTAATGACAGTGTTGGAAGATGCTAGTCATGACCCAGCACGTTTCACCTTCTAGTACTGTTTTGTTATGTGCTGCTCTGCAAGTTATAGAATCTGTCCATTACCAAGCTGTCTCTCAGAGTAAAGGGGATATAACATTTGTGTAGTATCGAATGGGTGTGTCTACACACCCTCTGTCACAGAGGGGAGGGGGGCTGAGCTTCGGCTGTTTAGTGCTGGAACTGTACCCTCTCCCCCTCCTCCCCAGCCACAAATTTAAAAATTTTTTCTTTTTTTTTTTCTGCAGTGACTTAAGGCCCTTTTATATGCTGCGATTATCACTTAAACAATCGCACGACTGAACGAACTGCCAACGTTTTTGAGTAAAATTACACGTGCAGATAATGGCTTTAATCACCTGCATTTTCCTTCACAAGTTATTAGCTCAGCTGGGCGTGTGTTTATGTGATGGTTATTGCATAAATACACGCCCAGCTGAGCAAACATCTGATTCCATTGTTCTCATAGTAAACGATGTACTCATTATGTATGCAAAGCAAACCCAATGAGTACGCTGGTAAAGTTTTTTGAACAGCCAATGGATGTTTTTTTTTTTTTTTTTGCTTGCTAAAAAACAGCTCTTAACGACATTTGAGCAAATGGTGCACGATTACCTGCGTTTACATGTAACCATTATTGCTCCCTTTTGGCTGTTTGAACAAATTTTTAGCCATAATCGCTGCGTGTAAAAGGGCCTTTATTGTGTGTGTGTGTGTGTGTGTGTGTGTGTGTGTGTGTGTGTGTTCGTTCACACACAAAGGTTTCCATAACCTTTTAGTGTGCTTATCTGCAGAAAGAACAGAGTTTGTCCTAAATTATGGGGGGGTTGCGGATCAGGACATGTCTTCAAATTGATACTGCTAGATTTTGATCACTGCCGTCTGACATAACTGTTTTTGTTTTTTTTTTTTAGTACCACCAAATGGTTTAGTGGTTTACTGTGGAACAATTGTAACAGAAGAAGGAAAGGAGAAGAAAGTTAACATTGACTTTGAACCTTTCAAACCAATCAACACATCTTTGTATTTATGTGACAATAAATTTCACACAGAGGTATGGTATGGTTTAGTTCTGGCGTTTACCTGTGTGTTTTTTTTGTTTTTTTTTTACTACTTGTTCAAGTCTTGGCGTCAATGAGTGATATGACATGTGGTCGGCACAAATGAGTACTGGCACAGATCAAGCAGAAACTCCCAGACAAAATGGTTTAACGTGATGCACTATTTTGTCCAGGAAAGTGCCAGTCAATGGGGCATGCTGACACTATTTGGTTCCACCATGTGCCTGATCCACTAGTACTTTCATTAGTTTACTCCTAGGATGGAGCCGAACAACGGAAAAACAATCAATCGTGGGTGCACATGTAAATGGGATCTTGGTTATAGACTACAAATTTGTAAATCAGGATGTCCCTCCTTAGGAGAAAATCTCCCTCTGATTTCATATGTTGAAGTAAGCTTATATAGTGTGTAAATAAGGAAGATGGAACTATTCCTCTGCACCGCCACCTATTGGATAGCAGAATTCCTTTAAATCAATGTACGACTCTTTAAACAAGTCTTTAATTAAACCAATGATTGGGAATAGGAAACCAAGCCAGAAAGCCATACACACACAGCTGTTTCGGGGTTTTTGCCTCATCAGTGTGCAGTAGGTTTCTGGCTTGGCTGGTGAGAGGCCTGGTACGTGGGTTGAGAGGGGTTTACTCTTTCCTTAAGGAGAGCATCCAGAGGGGTGTGGAGACACTTAGGAGGGGAGGAGGATGGGGGCACATCATCTACATATAGTGTGTGTGAAACTGTAACAATAGACCCACATCTAGAGGCATATATTGAAAGAGGAACAAAAACTGTACTCCCTGGCCCAACTGTTCCGTTATAACTGAGCTGAATGGACCCCCATGGGCTAATGGCATCTATTCTGATTTATATAGCAGTTCGGTGTTTTGCCAGAATTTACAGGATAGCGCTCTCTCGTCCTTTTCTAGCTGAAGGAACTCTCACCTACCGTATCTCTTATGGCAAATAGAGTGGTAAGTGCTTAGATAAATGATGTATGAGGTTCTGTACCTCAGGATACATTGAAAGCTCTTTCAGTCATGTGCTAAAAGATCAAACATACAGGGTGGTTTATCAGAGAATTACTGAATATTATGCATCGGCTGCTCTGCCTGACAAGTGCAGTAGTGTCCTCACCTCACCTCTTAG
Organism: Eleutherodactylus coqui; assembly: GCF_035609145.1. Taxonomy (NCBI): domain Eukaryota; kingdom Metazoa; phylum Chordata; class Amphibia; order Anura; family Eleutherodactylidae; genus Eleutherodactylus; species Eleutherodactylus coqui. The sequence continues at coordinate 62,492,898 of NC_089838.1, read as the reverse complement.
AGCGAAAATAATTATTCCATCCCTACAAGCCTCATCTGACTGTTACAGTCTGGAGGTCTCCTCTGTGTATCACAGCCAATTCCATGCAGTGCAGCCTCCTGTCTGATGCTTACCAGACACCATCTTGATGTTTTACTTTCACATCAATCCCATGGTGCATCAGCACAGCATTGCATGAACAGCTACAGCCTGGGACATCACTGCTGATTATCTTCTGTATTCATCTAAATCCACAAACCATAATCATGCAGTCAGATTTATGAGCTCTCCTCTGTTTATAGCTGTGTGACAAGACACAAATACACCCTGATTTAAATGGCTATTTAGTCTTCAGAGTTCCACATGTTCTTTCCAGCAAATTGCGCAGTGTTTTGAAGCATTCCCTTGTGCGTGCATTTGCGTGCCCCCTTGGGGGTGTGCTGGTTCTAATTGAAGAGACTTGGCAAGTGTATAGAGATATAGATAGATATATATATCTATTTTTTTTTTTTTTAGGGAATAAGTATGTAAACGCGGTCATTTTTCCATCCTATGGAGCGATGCCTGAAAATAAGTCTCCCAACACCTGGCAGTGTAACTGGTAACTCCCCACTCTCTACCTGCCTGGCGCCACCAAAAAGTGGATGCATAGGATTTCAGGTCATTTGCAGGAAGGCTTTTTGTCTGATGGAAGAAAACTGTTGGCTTTTTCATTGTTCGGCAATTCCATGAAATTGAATTTCAGTTGGAACTTATTATCCGCCTTATCTTAGGATGCAAATGTGAACTTGGCCACACCGTCGTAGTAACAACTACGCACAAGACTAGACACTTCTTTTTAGAAGAATCTGTGGTAATATAGTCATGGCAATGTGTTGTTGCAGGCTCTTACAGCTCTCCTTTCGGATGACAGCAAGTTTGGATTCATAGTAATAGATGGCAGTGGAGCTCTCTTTGGAACTCTACAAGGAAATACTAGAGAAGTGCTGCACAAATTCACGGTGGATCTTCCAAAGAAGCATGGTGAGTCATGGAACCGGCAGATCTTAATAGGATAGAGGGGGATAGTCATTGTGGGAAAATCTCGTCACTTTGTACCATTTAATGACTTACAATCCTGTAAGAAGCTTATCTGTGGCTTCAAGAGTCCGTTCCATGAATCTCTGAATCCCTTTAACCTCCTGCCTAGACAAGTTTGCTGCTTCCTCCCACCCCCTATAAAATTATATTTATTCTACTCTTCTTTCCATCCGCCAACAGGTAGAGGAGGGCAGTCTGCTTTGCGTTTTGCACGTCTAAGGATGGAGAAACGACACAATTATGTCAGGAAAGTAGCAGAAACTGCTGTGCAGCTGTTTATTTCCGGTGATAAAGTGAACGTAGCTGGTCTCGTGTTGGCGGGGTCAGCTGACTTCAAAACGGAGCTTAGTCAGTCTGATATGTTTGATCAGGTGAGAGGTTTATTACAAAGTCTCTTTTCATGGGAGTTGCCATATGACATTCAAGATACTGATAGGTGGAGCCCAACCTGTGACTACAAACTGCACTTGTCAGAATTTGAAATGTTAGACAATGAATTTCAGTGAAGGTGGACTTGTTTGTAACAGTTTAAGATGTAACTGGGATAATTAAAAATTCTGTCCCAATTTTTCTCCCGACTCCTCTCCAAGCTATATACCATAATTGTGTAGTACTAGTGAGCCCCCAGGTGGAAACTCAAAATATAAATTTGCAATTACATACTTCCAGCTATTAATTGTTACATTTCTAGGAGGGATTGTGGAGGTACAGAACCACACAGGGTTCTGCTGACAGGTCCTCTTAACATTTCAGAGTAAAGCCCCATTTACACGCAAAGATGATCGATCAAAAATTGGTCAAAAGATAGGGAGAATGACAGCTTAAGCGATCATTTAGCATAAGCTGCTAATGGGCACTATTGCTTATTAGCTTCTTTTGCATGTAAATGAGGCTCCATGCGCTGTATGCAGAGAACAGGTGGTCTGTTCTCTGCATACAGCTCTTGTTCTGCCGTGGGACTGCAGCTGAATACAATGTTATCAGCGCTCCTGTGGAGAAACGATGTGCGGTCCCTGCTATCAGGTCTCCGGGTAAACGATGGATTCTAAGCTCAACTAAAAATAACCATTCGGCCGAAAAGTAAACAATGGTAGCATTTACACACTATAATTATTGCTCAAAAGACATAGTTTGAGCAAATTTTAAGCAATAATCGTTGCATGTAAATGGGGCTTACGATGCCTGAAAACATGTATGCCTGCATAGAGCAGACTAGCACTACAACTGAATGAAGATTATCCTTAATGTTACTTTATTGTTTCTTCCTAGCGATTGCAATCGAAAGTTCTGAAGCTAGTAGATATCTCTTATGGGGGAGAAAATGGTTTTAACCAAGCAATTGAACTATCAACGGAAGTCCTTTCAAATGTGAAATTTATCCAAGAAAAGAAGCTAATAGGTAAGAATCGTGTGGGCTGTCTAGTGAGAGAAGCAAAAAACCCATGTTCTGTCAAATTTGGAAGTTTTAATCACTTCATTGATGTTGGCAGGAAATTTCTGATTCTTTTTTTTCCCTCCTCGATTTATTTGTATTCTCCTCAGCCTCATTCTGTATGCTATATATTATAACATGTCAACTACATAGAAGGGGGTTATGTTTCGCCTTGCCATGTATTGCATTGATGTCCTGTCAATTGAGTTAACACGAACTATACAGGTGTGATTAACAAAGTTGAGTTGATGTAGAGCTCTTCTTAAAGATCTCATTCATCAGCTTATTAAGTGAGCTAACATTATGTACTCTTGTACTGATGATTTTGTGAATTAAAGTTTAATTTCTTTCCTTTACAGGAAGATACTTTGATGAAATCAGTCAGGACACGGGGAAGTATTGTTTTGGCGTTGAAGACACACTAAAGGCTTTGGAAATGGGAGCCGTGGAAATTCTAATAGTGTATGAGAACCTGGATATCATGAGATATGTCTTAAGATGTAATGGCTCGGAAGGTAACAGTCTCATTCCACTTCCCCTTTGAAGAAAGTTGTAAAAGTTCTATGAAACTCTGAAACCCTAACGTTGTCTTTCCCCTTTCTAGAAGAGAAAGTTCTTTATCTAACACCAGAACAAGAAAAGGACAAATCGCACTTCATTGACAAAGAGGTATGTCTTATGTAAAATTCTGCTTGAGCTTTTTTTGATTAAAATTGCTCAACAGTGTCAGAATAATTACAACTAAAACTTAGGACCTAGATGGCTCTATATCCAACTATATCCGAAAATATGGTGGTGTCCAGTGAGGTAACAGGGAGCCACTGCGCTGTTCCCAGGGTGTCTGTTGAAGTTGTGTGCGGTCTGAAAATCTGACTTTCAGGCTGCTAGGCACGCGCACTTCAGGTCATCCCAGATTTCAGACTGCGCACAGACTTTTCCAGCGGAACATAAGTACATCCCAGGCTCCCTGTCGCCTTACCAAACAGCGTTAGAACTTATTTTATGGTGCTAAACATGGCACCAACTAATGCAATGCTTCATGTTGTAAAACTGGTGAACACTTTCAGTGAAGCTTTGTGGCTTATATTTTTGTCTTTGGTGCAATCTAATTTGTGATTCAATTCTCTTTAGACTGGACAAGAACACGAGCTGATAGAGAGTATGCCTCTATTAGAATGGTTTGCTAATAACTACAAAAAATTTGGAGCTACACTGGAGATAGTTACAGACAAGTCACAAGAAGGATCTCAGTTTGTGAAAGGATTTGGTGGAATTGGAGGTAAATGCAGACTAATGCGCTTGCTATAGGAGATGCCCAAAAACCTACATCTTTACAGCTTTTTTCCCCTCAACTAATGCACATTGAAGCTTTAACCCCGTAACGACCAGCCCATAGTGTTTTTACGTCCTGCCCAAGTGGGCTTTATTCTCTGAGGACGTAAAAACATGCGTCCTACAGAGAATAAAGCCCCGTGGGCTCTGGACGTGACAGAGCCCCCCCGGCTTTGCGATCGGCGCTATCCAATGGATAGCGCCGATCGCAAAAAAGTAAATAAAAGTGCCCAAAAAGTTAGTTTCAGCTGAAAATTCTCACCTGGCTTGTTGGCGGTGTCCCCCGGAAATCTGGTCCTCCCGGACCCGCTGCCGCTCTTCTGCGCATGCGCGCCAGACGATGATGTCGCACGCACAGAAGCCTGGGAGCCCCGGGCAAATTCAAAATCTCCCGACTCCTGAAGGTAGCCAGCGATCGCGGAAAAAGTAAAAAAAAAAAAAAAAGTGCTAGTTTCACCTCCCCTCATGGATCAGATCCATGAGGGGAGGTGAAAATACTCACCTCAGGTCCGCCGATGTCCCCGGTGTTCTGGGACCCGAAGTCCCCCTCTGCGCATGCGCGCAGAGGGGCTCGAGCCCCGGGAAATTCAAAATCCCTCTGCTCCTGGCTGCCATGTGTAGCCAGGAGCAGAGAGATGTCACCAGGGACATGATCACTGTCCTCCAATGGATGACAGTGATCATGTAAAGTTAAAAAAAAGTTTTAAAGTTTATAAAAAAGTTTAAAAAGCGTACCTTTTCATCTCCTCACGGATCATATCCGTAAGGGAGGATGAAAGTACCTACATAAGGCCCCCAGATTTATCCGCGGACCTTACCCCAGCTTCTGCGCACACGCCCGTCGCCACAATGGCAGACGCATGCGCAAAAGCCGTGGATTGCCAGGATAATTGAAATTCTCCCTACTCCTGGCTACAAAACTGAGAAAAGAGCCTGGAGATTTCACGGGGGGCCGCGGTGAGCGGTTCCTGATCACGCGTTCGCCGTTATAAAATGGATAATGGCGATCACGTAAAAGTTTTAAAAAAAAATGGATAATGGCGATCACGTAAAAGTTTTAAAAAAAATATTGAAGTTTCATCTCCCCTCACCGATGCGGTCGGTGAGAGGAGATGAAACTTTTTACCGGAGGCCTCCGTATTTGCCCCCCGACGCGATCCTCATCCGTGAACTTACCCGGATTCTGCACATGTAACCGCCGGCAAAATACCAGACACATGCGCAGGAGTCAGGGAGCCCAGGAAACTTAAAATCTCCTTGGTCGCCGAGAGCGTGGAGCAGTGACGGGTGGCCTCGTTGAGCGGTGCCTGGTCACGTAATAAAAAAGTAGTGCTCTAACATAGGTCGGTCTCACATGACTGGATAGGAATTACGGATTCCACATGCGTCTGATCCGCGCTAATACGCGGATCAATCGCATTGGATTACACAATGGCGCTCACATTAGCGGGTTGGAATTATGTAATCCACTCGCAGAAAACAGAACGCAGCAGGTTCTATTTTACCGCGGATATCCGCAACATAGAGCCAATTGTGCTTCATGGTCGCGGATATACCTGCTGCCCATACGCAACTACGTTGTATACGGGCTGCGGGTACCTGCGTCATCGCTAAGCGACAGTGCGGGAAATACAAACAAAAAAAAGGTGTACTGCGCATGCCCGCCTGTGTAAGTACGCAGTTATGCGCAGTACATTACGCGGCCGTACGCAAGGTCACAGCCGGGCTCACAGATGGGATCCGCTGCGGGCCTCCGCAAGCAGATTCCGCCTACGGCTGCGTGAGCCCGGCGTTATTCAGACCGCTACCTGTAATACGTATTTTACAAGAAGCCCCGGGAATGCTCGCCTTCATGCAGTTCCAAGAGCAGCTTGTTGAGCGCCTTCTGTGCGAGACCGCCGCACCTCTTCAAGTTTACGGAGACTCACGGAACGCCACTTTTCACACCCCGTCCCTGCCACTAAGGTCACGAAATACCCCCAAAAAGCAGGAGAGGAGGGGGGGATACACGGCTTTATTGCCCCATGGTCCCATTCCAACCAGCCTCCGTAATTACCCCTGTCTTTGGAAATACCACACAGTTCACATTATTACTTTTATCTAAGATTTGCGAACGCCAAAAAGGGCGCGGAGTGTGTGGCGGAGGCGGGAAAATTTTTAGGGAGTCAATTTTTATTCCGTACAAATAAGCAATGGGGCCTGGAATGTATTCAGTTGTGCCCTGAAATCCAACGGGTGTTCCCTCCTTTATAGGCCTTGCCATGGGTCCTGTATGTATATTAGGGCCACAATGGGTGTGTTTCTGAACTCGGGACAAACAGGGGTATCCATTTTGGGGTGAAGGTCTTCATTCCTATGTACACTGTACAAAAAAAACTTTTTAAATTTAAAAAATTGCCAAAAAAATTGAAAATCGTAACTTTTTCCCTCTGCTTTGCTTAGATTCATTCAAATGCTGTGGGATCAAAATACGCAGTACACCCCTAGATGAATTTGTTAAGGGGTCTAGTTTTCAAAATGGCGTCATTTGAGGGGGTTCTTTATAGTTTTGGCCGCTCAATGGCTCTATAAGTGGGCAATGGGGACTGGAATTTATTCAGTTGTACCCTGAAATCCAACGGGTATTCCTTTCATTGTAGGCCTAGCCATGTGTCCTGTAAGTCTATTAGGGCCACAATGGGTATGTTTCTGAACACGGGACAAACGGGTATCTATTTTGGGCTGAAAGTCTTCATTTATATGTGTGCTGTACAAAAAACCTGTTTTTAAATTGACGCAATAGCCCAAAAAATAAAAATCGTAACTTTTTCTTACTGCTTCGCTTAGACCTATTCAAAAATTGTAGGGTTAAAATACACAGTACACCCCTAGATAAATTCGTTAAGGGGTCTAGTTTTCAAAATGGGGTAATTTGTGGGGGTTCTCTATGGTTTTGGGCGCTCAAGAACTCTACAAGTGGGCAATGGGGCCTAAAAGGACTTCAAGCAAAATCTATGTTCTGAAAGCCACCGACTACTCCTTTCATTTTGGGCCCCGTTGTGCATCCAGACATAAGATTAGGGCCACAATGGGTATATTTATGAAAACAGCATAAACAGGGGTATCCATTTTTGGGTGCAAGTCTTCATTCATATGTGTGCTGTACAAAAAAAGCTGTTTTTAAAATGACAGAATTGCCAAAAAACGAAAATCACAATTTTTTCCTTCTGCTTGGCTTGAATTCATTCAAAAACTGTGGGGTCAAAATATGCAGTACACCCCTATATAAATTCCTTAAGGGGTCTAGTTTTCAAAATAGGGCCATTTGTGGGGGTTCTCTATGGTTTTGGGCACTCAAGAACTCTACATGTGTGCTATGGGGTCTAAAAGGACTTCAAGCAAAATTTCTGTTTTGAAAGACACTGACTACTCCTTTCATTTTGGGCCCCGTTGTGGACTCAGATATAACATTAGGACCACAATGAGTATATTTCTGAACACGGGAGAAACAGGGGTATCCATTTTGGGGTGTAAAATCCTCTTTCATGTAAACTATAAGAAAAAAATATGTCTTTAAAATGACAGATTTGCAAAAATATGAAATTTTACTTTCTCCTCTAAATTGAATTAATTCCTGAAAAAAACAAAAACGTGGGGTCAAAATACTCATGACACCCCTCAGTGAATACACTAAGTGGTGTAGTTTTTAAAATGGGGTCATGTGTGGGGGGTATCTATCATTTTGACTCCTATGAGCCTTTCCAATCTTGGCTTGGTGCCGGAAAACAAAGTGTTCCTCAAAATGCTAAAAAGTAATGTTAAATTTGTACGTCTCCTAAATGGTTAAAAAAACGAAAGTTTTTCCAATGTGCGCCCAAAATAAAGTAAACGGATGGAAATATAAATCTTAGCAAAAATTTCTATATTATGTTTGCACATATTTAAGATATTGCAGTTGGAAATGTGAAAAAATGACGATTTTTTTTACAAGATTTTCCCAATTTTGGCGCTTTTAATAAATAAACACAAATTCTATCGGTCTAATTTTTTCGCCTAAATGAAGTACAACATGTGGCGAAAAAACAATGTCAGAATCGCTTGGATATGCAAAACCTTTCTGGTGTTTTTCCATGTTAAAGTGACACGTGTCAGATTTGCAAAATTTGGCCTGGTCATTAAGGCGCAAACAGGCTTGGTCACTAAGGGGTTAATGTTTCTGCAATATGTTGTGTTCTTGTGAATTCAGTGGGATAGCTAGACTTGTGATTGGGGCTTTTAATCTTTGTGAAGAAAAAATTTTTTCCACTCAACGTCATTCTTAATTGTTCCTTAGCTAAAGCTTTATCGCTTCCTTTAGAATTTACACATTTATTTCTAACGTTAATCTTTTTTCCTTAGTCTTAACTGCACAGCCATGGGGTTAATTCGAACCCCTGTGTACTATAAGGACAGATGCAATATTTTAAATACTAGTTATCAAGATCCCCCTGACCATATAAGGATTTTTAGCCGCTGCCACTTTGTTTATTATAAAGTAATAGTTTAGAATTAAAGGGGTTGTCCCGCACCGAAACGGGGTTTTTTTTTTTTTTTTTCCAACCCCCCCCCCCCCCCCCCCCCCGGTTCGGCGTGAGACAACCCTGATGCAGGGACTTAAAAAAAAAACCCGCACAGCGCTTACCTGAATCCCTGCGCTCCGGTGACTTCTTACTTACCGGTTGAAGATGGCCGCCGGGATCTTCTCCCTCGGTGGACCGCAGGGCTTCTGTGCGGTCCATTGCCGATTCCAGCCTCCTGATTGGCTGGAATCGGCACGTGACGGGGCGGAGCTACACGGAGCCGGCATCCTGCACGAGCGGCCCCATTGAGAAAAGAAGAAGACCCGGACTGCGCAAGCGCGGCTAATTTGGCCATTAGACGCCGAAAATTAGTCGGCTCCATGGAAACGAGGACGCTAGCAACGGAGCAGGTAAGTGAAAAACTTCTTATAACTTCTGTATGGCTCATAATTAATGCACAATGTGCATTAATATGGCCATACAGAAGTGTATAGACCCACTTGCTGCCGCGGGACAACCCCTTTAAAGTACTGCTTTTAGTCCTAGGGGGAAACAGATTAATGCTTCATTATGCCCCACAGCAGCACAACCATGGTTATTTAGCAAGAAGTTGCCCTATAGGGTGGGCCCTCATGCCTCCTGGAACTCAAAATTGATGTCACAGGAATGTCTCCACCACATTGTAACACTTCTGTGGCTGCCCGGTCACCAGATTTATCAATAGAACATGTCTGGGACCATCTGGGCTGCCAACTATGATAGCTTACAAGGTTGCATGATCTAGAGGCTCATTTATAGTAAATGTGGATATGCTGCCCGATAATGTGGAACCTGTATGCATCTATGCCTGCCTGTATTACAATTTGCATCCAAGCTAAAGGCGGCCCAGCAGGGTACTAGAGCTTCCATGCCCGCCTGTATCACATTCTTGTATCCAAGCTAGAGCGCAGCACAATGGGGTACTAGAGCTTTCATGCTCACCTGTATCACATCTTGTAGCCAAGCTAGAGGCAGTACAACAGAGCCTCCATGCCCGCCCGTCTGTGGCTTTAAACACAAACTGTGTGTGCCCACCTCCTATGAAATATATGTCTTCATATAAGTGATCTGTATAAGAAGGCATATTCAGCATCCCTCCCTGCTCCCCCCTTTATAATGCAGTATTTAGTCCTTTACTAAAACCTAATTTATATTTCAGGTATCTTGAGGTACAGAGTTGACTTTCAAGGAATGGAGTACCAAGGAGGAGATGATGAATTCTTTGACCTGGATGACTACTAGGTAGTCGAGATGGGTCTGGCAGAATGTGCCTAACCCTCCAGCATCCAACCCAAGAAGATGATTTATGGTGGAAAATAAAATGGACCCTTGCCTTAGAATTTGAACATTTCCAATACTTTGCCTATAAGCATTGGATAAGAAAAATGAAAACTTTTTTTTTTTTTTTTTTTGTCATGATGGTAAAACGCAGCTGCAAGGTTCCCTCATGCCACTTGGACGTGTATGACAGAATCCGTTTTTACTTACCAAGAAATCAGTTCATCTTGTATTTTAAGAGAAAAAAAAATTTTTTTTCATTTTATCTTTATAGACAGGCAATTAGTTTGCTTCAAATATCTGTGCAAGTTCATAAACCATTCTGCGTACTTTTTATTTTACGTCAGGGGTAAATAATACGTTGTTAAGCTATCCATTTATACTGTTTGATTTTTCAAAATAAAGAATGGATGAGTACACAGTAAAACTATACAATGTATACAGCAGATCGGAGACACTTAACAGTCCTCTTATAAATTATATGTGCTATGTAAGTTCTGTTCTATAGCGAATGAAGTCCATTGATGTGACTACCAGTTAGTAACATTGGTGGACCAAAAAGACACCAAAATGTAAGTACAAAGTTAGCATTAAGAGGAAAGGATATAACCCAACCTTATTACAGGGTCAGTTATGAAGATGACTTATCCTTGCATGATTCTGTAAAAACAGCACACAGCATGCATATAGTACTTCGTACACTAATCAAGCTTCCCGCAGCTCTGAGTGGTCTTAACCAAGCATCTAATGACTGACAACGTATGGAATGTGTGGTTGGTCGCCTTCCGTCACCTCCACACAGTATCCCGATAGAAGTGGTCAATTCATATATGCAAAACTCCTGACCTCTCAAGTCTTTGAACTAGTCTGTTTAATTTTATTCCTTTTTTAAAGTCATTATTGTGACTTCTTTATCCCCTCGTACAACTATTTCCTCTGACAGGTCAGTAACCGTTCGACATAACGTTAATTTGATGTTGTACTTCTGTAATAACCTAAAGTCTGAATATACTTTTTTCATAATTTTTTCCCGTCTCATTTTTCTTCTTACTTGCATAAGGGTCATAAGTTCTTTTCACATTGTTGGCCCATTTATTTAAGGACTAAATTTTATCCAGATCTCCAAATGTTAAATTGACTTGCTTTTTCCCCTCCCACCACATAAATTAAATTGTACTGTCCCTTTAAGGACAGATCTACTTTACTTATTTTGTAGTGTCAATTGCTTCCAAAATAAGTATTTTGCCGTGTCTTGATATTTCAGAATTGACAGTCTGCATAATGCTGTTGTACATGGGCCTGTTATAAAGTTTCTAAGAAAAAACGGATGTAAATTTGCATTGATTTAGAAAATTGTTCTACTTCAAACACAAAATTTAACATGGTAGCTTTCTTCCTTTTTGCTATATTTGGAAATGATGCCAAATTTTTGTATTTCTTTAATGTGTTCTTTTCAGTGGCACATCATATACATATATGTACAAATAAAATGGGGTACAATTCTTAACCTTATATATCCTGAAATGAGTGTTCCCAAGCAGTAATAACTTGGTGTTGTGATGTACAGAAATGGAGAAAAGTATTAAACCATATTTAAGAATAGTCATGTTTCTGGGTTTTTAATTGTTAATGTTTCCTTACATTTTTTTGAAAGCCTGGAAATATTGTGCATTAAACTTTACTGCGGTCCATTTTTTAAATTTGATCTTTTAAGAATATACAGCTGAGCACAGATGTATTCTTGGATACAGAGATGCACATAGTGTCATGTTGCAAAAACAGTGACTGGTGCAAATCATTGGCTTTTCAACTAATTGATTACAGACGAGCCACATGTGTGTTTTTTTTTGTCTTTTTACATGTTACACTGATGTTAGGAAAGCCCTAGGTAATGATTCGCACTGTTGTCACATGGCACGCTACCGGTGCTTAGGAGCCTGTGTGAATTACACCCTAGTGGGATTGGAGAACAGCCAAGTCAATTCAAACAGCTCATCTGCCTTAGAAAGTGCTGCCTACTTACATGTATCTTTACAGCTCCTACATAGACATGGTTTTTGTTTAATAATTCTTTAGGTTACGAATTGTCCCATATAGATCTATGTATGCTTCCTTTTTTTTTTTTCTTTTTTTTTAACTTAAACTAAGGCTGGCTGTTTTAAATTGCCTTTCTAACTTTTTGTTTTCTTGCTTACCCTTTATGTATAAACCATTTTTGGTGCATGCTGAATGTTGACTCAGTGATAAGAAGACTTGTTTTGATACTTTTATTTTCATTGCAAAGTGCTGACATCATGGAAAAAAAATATTTGGCCAAGTGACGTAAGCAAACAGATTTTACAAACCATTCAATGGGTGTCCTAGCAGTTCCATACTAGTTCTGGTTTTCACTGCTCTATCAACTCCAGCCCTATTCTTGACCTTGCAAACATAAACCATAATTAAGTGACCCTCCAGTCCTAGACAGACCAATATGTCTGCACCACTTATTGGACTACATGATGCACACCATGTATTTGTTTTGTCAGACACACGTTTTGCTGATTGGCCAACACTTCTCGTATGAGCAGCGCTGACTAATCAGTAGTGTGTCTGACTACACTGCATTAGGTAGACCAGAGAAACTGTGTGGCCATCCTGGCTTGACTGAGACTAGAGTGTTGATTTAACCCCTTAGTGACTAAGCATCGTAAATATACAGCACTTTGTTCCTGGCTTTAAACCCGTGCTATTGTAAATTTATGGCGCTAGTTTAAAGCTCCAGCAGTCTCATGAGCAGGTTGGGTGCATGGCTGTCTGAAAGCAGTGTTAATCCTTTCATGCCACGATTAGTAGCAATTACGGCATCAACACCCTGCAATGTGATCGTGAGGTGCCTATGGATTGGATTACTATGGCAGCATGAGGCCTGATGAAGGCCTCCGTGTCTGCCATGGTATCTCAGCCTCTGATAGTCTAAAGCCCCATTTACACTAATGATGATCGCTCAGAGAACAGTTTGACAGTTTTGAGTGATAATCTTTGCATAAACTCTTAAGTAGCTAATTAGCTACTTAGAAGTTAAATGAAGGTGGCGCGGGACACTGCTGACAGCTCAGAACTGCTGCTTTGTCACCAGCTGAAAGAATGCTATCAACAGTATCGCGCTGAGAACTTTGCGCATGGCGCTGATAACAGTCGTTGCTGACTTTTAGCTTGTTAAAAACCAGCGATGAATGGATAGTGCACGATGGCAGCGTGTTTAGAAGCAATGGTTATCGCTCAAAAGATGGATTTTGAGCAATAATTGTCTAAACGGGCCTTAACAGACTGAAGGTATATGCATATTATACATTTTAAGTTCCCTTGGAGTAAAAATGATGATCATTGTTTTCAGTGGGGAAAAAAAAAATATCCACTGTAAAATTAAACGTTTCCACTGCAAAACCATTTTTAAATTTAGAAGAAAAAAAAAAGTTCTAGAAATACACTTGGCTATTGCAGTGCTCGTAATGACCTGAACATTTAAAATATAGATTATACTTACCCGACAATCAGGATTTCGGGAGTCTGCACGACAGCACCCCCTGATAGGACAGGAAAAACCAGAGAGGTTTAAATGCGCCCCACCTCGCCTACGCTCTACAGTGATTTAGAACGAACTGTCTAGGGAAAGATTTAAATGATAATGGAAGTGACTTCTATATGCACCCCTACATAAGTAAAAAAGAAAAAAACATTTCCCACTTTTTTTTTTCGGGAGGGGGAGGTAATATAAGGGTGCTGTCATGGAGACTCCCGAAAACCCGATTATCGGGTAAATATAATCTACCTTTTCCCTAACTTCTCCATTACAATACCACCTGAGATACAAAACATGAGGGGTGGACTACTGTTGAAAAGACCTTCCATCTGAACACCAAGTCCTCATCTGCTCCAACATCTAATCTATAGTGTCTGATAAAAGTTTGTGGAGTTTTCTAGTGCTGTCCTGCAAATCTGGTAAACTGAGGCAGAAGCCTGTTCAGACCAGGTAGTCGACAGTGCTCGGGTAGAGTGGGGTTTAAGCTGCTCTGGCACTGGTTTATTAATTGGAAGTATGTGTGTCAGAAATGGCCAGACGTATCCATCTTGAGATGGTGCGTTTAGAAGCTATTAATCCCCCAAAAACTGGACAAAGAGGTTTGTATTTCTCCTTCATTAGCTAGTAGCCTGGATATATTGTAGAACTGCACATCTAACATCTAGAGCGTGAAAATTTCTCTTGGTCATTCTTAGGATTGTTACAAAAGGATGGGATAGTATCCTTGGACCTGTGAAAAGGTGATACAACCTTTGGCAGAAAAGAGGGCTCTAGTTTAGTTTAAATACAATTTACTGGGGCTGGATGTTGACAAGGGAAATTTTCCATCCATAAGTAGTCCCCTTTGACAAATCCAGAAAAGTGATGACTTATGTATGTTGGTATAATGGCTTCTATTTTTAGTAGAAAGAAAGCATTAAAAACGAAAATTGACAAAGGATAAAGAGTTGTGTGCGAAAAAATTGGATGACAATGCAAAAAAGCCCATATGCTCAGACTGGACAGCAAAAATCATAAAGGATGAACAGAACTGGTTACAAGCCATCCACCTAATGGTGAGGGAAGAAGTTCTGGCAATACGGTCTGAGCAAAATTCCAAACACCAGCCAGGACCTTCCAGACAGGCTAAAAGAGCCTGTACTTGGGACTATGTCGTCATCATCATCAGAACAGTCTGAGGTAGATTATCCTGAGGCGGAATCATCTGAATTTTCAGCGCCTGTTATAATGGATGAGAGTGAGAAGAAATTTCTCTAACCAGGATATTGGGGAATTACGGCAGTATGTAACATCATGGAAGTGATCCAGGTCCAGCAACCAAGATCAGTGCAGGATGAAATGTTCAGGGGTCTTAGATCCCGACGTAGAAAGTGTTTCCCAGTAAATGAATTTCAAGCAGCTCATTACTGAAGAATGGGGCAGAGCAGAAGGAGGCTATCCATTTCTATGGAATTCAAGGATAGGCTCCAGTTTGCACCAGAGGACACAGTTTTGTGGGATACAGTGCCAAAGGTGGACATTCAGGTAGTGAAGCTTATTAAAAAAACTTCCTTTCGGGGACACATCTCAAAGTACCTAATGGACAGAAAAGTCGGGGTATTCCTTAAACGCACATGGGAGTCCGCATCTACCTTGGTAGAATCCAACATAGCAGCTATATCTGTGGCGAGGTCCATGTATTTATGGCTTACTCAGCAGGAGTCTCATTTAAAACAAGACATCAAAAGGAGAGAGTGAAATGTATTCCTTTACTAAAAGGGCCTCGTGTGCCACAGAGTGTTAAAGTGGCAAAATGCAGTCTTAAGCTCTCACTCACCACAATCCCTGCATTGTTCAAGTAGCTGGCTCAAGCTTGACTCAACCTTCCATTCTTCCCAGGTAGCACCCAGCTGCTTGGGGGGTAATAAATTACCTGAAAGCACTGCGGTATAGTTGGGGCTATACAAATAACAAATCCCTTCACTTTACTTAAGGCTACAGCTTCAGCCTTTGCGGATGCATTGAGGTTTGCAGTGGCTCAAAGTATGGACTGGAGACACAATAAGCTGTGTTCAATTCCCCTTCAGGGTTATCTTATCTGTTTGGCCTGATTTCTAGATAAAATCCTGGAAAAGGTAGGAGATTGGAAACGTCTTTTCGGAAGGAAACTTGCCCACCCCAGAGGGTGGAATAAGGGAAAAACGGTGGTCGTACCCAAAAGGGCAGGGGTAAAGGCCTAAATCCAGATAAAACCACAGGTTCGGTAGAGGGTAGGCTCTCTCAGTACTCCGGGAGATAGAACCAGATTTCTGGGAATCCCTGGGTACTTGAGGTGATTTCATTAATTTTTTTCATCTCTGCTCCCTAAAATTTTTTGATTATGCCGATGCAGATACCTCTTGAAGAGCGATTGGAGGAAGGAGTTAAAAAATTACTAGTGGAAGCCATTGTACCAGTCCCTGTGAAGGAACAGGGTTGTGGTGGTTATTTATTTTTGGTCCCTAAACCAAATGAGTTGTTTAGAACCATACTTAATTTAAAAGCCCTTAATGAATATATCAGAGTTTCTCGGTTTAAAATGGAAACCATCAATTCCTTTAATTGGCCCGTCCTATTTTATGTGTACGGTGGACTTGAAGGACTCCTATCACGTACTCATTTACGCAGCTTGTCAAAAATATCTCATTTGCAGTTTGAATGAATGGAGGGATTTTTCACTTTCAGTTCATTTGCTTGCCTTTCAGTATCTCCTCAGCTCAAAGAGTTTTTTTTCTAAAATAATGATTGAACCATTTGGGTTCCTTAGGGGAAGGGGCGTAAACATAATTCCTTATCTGGACGAACTTCTAATTATCTCGAAGGATATTAGTTCTCTGGAGCACCACCAGAAGCAGACACTTTACTCCTTTCGCAGTTAGGGCGCCCACCCACTGGCGTTTTTTTTCACTGCGAAATTCGCAGGTTTTTTTTTTTCTGCAGGGGGTCTATGGGACTTGTAAAAATCGCGATCGCGCAAAATCGCGATTTTGCGCGATCGCGATTTTAGCTTTGCATGTCCCATAGCCCAAAGACCCCTGCAGAAAAAAAAAAACGCTGCGAATTTCGCAGTAAAAAAACGCTAGTGGGTGGGCACCCTTAGGTTGGCTTATCAATCATGAGAAGTCCAGCCTAAATCCAGATACCCAAAAAGTCTTTCTGGGGGTTCTTTTAAACTCCTCAAAAGGCTATTCCTTTTTACCCGACTCTAAAATGAAAGATATCTATTTGATTGGAAAATTTAAAAGGAAGAACTAAGTCTCCATAAGAGAAGGGATGAAGGTCCTTTGGCAAATGACAGCTTAGACCTGCTGTCTAAGAGAAAGCCAGGGACTCTTGTTACTAACGGTTGCAGGGATCGATCCACCCATGAAATAAGGCATTAACAGAGTAAATCAATCCCTGCAACCATGGGACACAGCAGAGGTGGAAATTCTCCTTTATAGAGTTTGGGTAACCCATAGAATGTTGGCAACGCTGGGTTTTCAGGACACAAGAATTTAGCTGCTTCTTCAGTTAATACACCCATCTTTACAACTATATCTAATAATCTCCTTAAACCACTTAGACATTCTTGAGTTGGATTAGAGTCTATTCTTCAATAAATTTCTTCATTATATAGGATTTTTTCTATTTCTGATACATAAAATTTTGAATCCATGATGACGATATTCCCCCCCCCGTTATCTGATTTTTTTTGATAATTCTATTCTTGTTAGATGACAATTCTTTCAATTCACTTCTCTCTTTATCCGTGAGATTATCCTTCTTAGATTTATTAATATTTTCTTGTTTGAATTGTATGAGTTCTTTTTTTAAGATGTGTTGAAAATCGTCATGAACCTTGATCTGGACGCCGGGGGGTAGAATGTCGGGTTTGGGATATCAAATGCGATGTAAAAAACTGGGCCACATATCCGTTGTGATGATTTGAAGTCATTGGAGAATGGGGGTGAGTGGTGGCCTTAAGAACTCTCCTCTTTCTCTCCCAACGAGCTCAAGAGGGGGCAACCTCCACGTATGCTGTCACGATAGACTCATGGAAAAGGAATTAATGGTAGAATAATTCCAGTTTTCAATACCCAATTCAGGTTCCAGCTGGGAAATGTTAGAGGTTCTAAGTCTTAGTCTTTCTACGGCTCCTGAGAACCTAATGACCCATCTATTCTGAGATAACCTGGTATCAAGGAAAGTACTAATGGCTGATATCTGCATCCTAAGGGTATCTGATCGAACCCTTCCTGCAGGTAGTCTAAAATGAGTGGGTTTCTGGGGATAAAGACTGAATGTCTCTTTCCTCACACTAGGAATTAAACCTCCACACTTTAAGATAAATCTTTTATAAATGCTGTCCTTCCACCTTAACAACATGGTTGAAATAACCTTCTCAGACAGTCCTTTGCCTAGTAATATGGATTTTTCAGAATCCATGCTGAGAGGTGCAGATTCTTTAGGCCCATATGTGTCAGAGGACCTTGAGAGAGCAGTATTGGGATGTTTGGAAGCATAACTGGTTCCTGCATGCTTGTCATCTTCAGAATGGGGAAGCAACTCCTTGGGACAGAATGGTACCATGACAAAGAGTGTGCACTTCTTCAGAAATTTCTGTAAAACTCTTGGAATGAGTGGGAGAGGGGGAAACACATATATCCTAAGAGAGTGCATCCACTGCTAACGGATGATCCGACGGATTGAGGGAAATTTCTTTTTTTTCCCGGCGTCATCCTGACGGCAGACATGGAGGTTGCACCATGACCTTGTAGGGACAGGAAGCAAGAGACTTCAAAAGGCTCCTCCTGCCTCCCATTCACCAGTGCTTCCTGTCCCTACAGGGACATGCAAGAGGTGCTCCCTCCAGGGAGCTACAGGATAACACCGGGATTGACTGTCCACGGGGCCGCTTCTTCCCTCTCACCTTTCCAAAAGGAATCTTGCTGACAGCAGGGCTGACGGTCCACAGGACTGCTTCCCCGCTCACCTCCCCTCCGGAGAGTCTGAGCGGTCCGGTAGCACGGCGGGCCACAGGTCTGACCGCCCGGGGATCACCACCGCAGCGCATTGGACCAGAGGTCCCTGAGTCCACTCCTGCTTCATACACGGGCTTCCGTGCAGCGTTTTCCAGCCGGGGAGTGCGGCGGGCCATAGGCTCAGATGCCTCTCTCCTCCAGGCATGCCGGCGCGGCCGCGCGCAACGTCGGGGGGCGGAGCCAATGACGCGGCGTGACGTGGTGACGTCAGACGCCATCAGCTGACCCGGACAGCGGGAGATTTAAAAATGGAGACCCCCTGGCAAGCTTCCACTGACAGCATACCTTCAGAGAAGGATTTATCTGTCTGCCTGATCCTGTCTACACTTCTGGCAAGTATGACTGCAAAGGAATCAGAGATGGAAGCCCTGCAAACCGTAAGTGTGACTTATTGCAGGAATGTTATGCCCAAGGATTTAGCATTGTGTGGGGGTTTTCCCTTATGTGCATGCATGTGTCTTTTGCAGGACAGGGAATCCACCTGGTCTAAGCAGGACCTTAGGAAAAAATACAAGAAATGCGCCCTGTGCCTCAAAAAATTAGATAAGGCGTATAAAAAACCGCTATGCCAGGACTGTACTTCCAAGATCCTTACAGATGAACAGGCCGCATTTAGGGATGATATTAGATCCCTAGTCAGGGAGGAGGTCTGGGCATCGATCTCCAGTCTCCCCCCAGCCCAGCGGGAAAGGAGGGCCACTAAAAGAGCGAGCCACATACGGCTGTCAAGCTCAGACTCTGAGCAATCCCTGGGCGACCTGTCAGACGGCGAACTCTTGGACCGTCCCTCTGACACCAAGGATGAGAATAAGAAGTATTATTTCTCATCCGGGGACCTGGATGACCTGATCAGAGCCGTCAGGGATACAATGAAGCTAGAGGATGTGGTCGAGCCGAGGTCCGTACAGGACGACATGTTCGGCGGGCTCAGGCCAAGGAATCGCATTGTGTTTCCAGTCAATGATACTTTGAAAAAAGTAATCATGCATGAATGGGCTTGTGCGGACAGACATCTCTACTTGTCCCGCGAGTACAAAGAAAGACTCCGCTTCGCGAAGGAAGATGTGAGCGTCTACGAAGAGGTCCCCAAGGTGGACGCACAAGTGGCCAGAATGGCCAAAAAGACAGCCCTGCCATTTGAGGACTCCTCTCATCTTAAAGACCCGATGGACAACAGGGTTGATGCGTTGATGAAACGGGCCTGGCAAACAATGGCCAATACGCTGGAGTCCAACATCGCAGCGACTTCTGTGGCGAGGTTGATGTTCCTCTGGTTAGGGGAACTAGACGACCAGATTAAGCAGAAGGCCCCCAGAGAGGCGTTACTGGAATGCATGCCGTTACTAAAATCAGCAACAGGCTTCCTGGCAGACGCATCCGCCGAGTCCATGAGGCTGGTGGCCAGAAGCGCCGCATTGTCCAAAATGGCCAGGCGGGCAGTCTGGCTAAAAACGTGGAAGGCAGATATGGCCTCCAAAGGAAGATTGTGTTCCATCCCCTTTCATGGCCAGCACATTTTTGGCGCGGATTTGGAGGAGATCCTAAAAGAAGCTACAGACAAAACCCACAGTTTCCCGGATCAAGCCAGAACGGGATTTCCCTACAAACGCCAGCCATCCTTCAAGCCATACTGGGGCAAAGGAAAGATGGGGCACTGGTCCTACCCCAAAGGAGGCAGGGGTAAGATAAAAACAACCCCTACCTCTATAGAAGAGTACCAGGTGGGGGGCAGACTATTGAACTTTTCCCAAGAATGGCAAGAGATTACAGATAACCCGTGGGTCCTGCAGCTCATAGCCCAGGGGTACAGGATAGAATTCTTCACCCGGCCCCCCAATTTCTTCAGAATCACCCCCACACAATCCTCTGCCATGCAGGACATCTTTAAAGATGAAATCTCTAAGCTGCTGCAAATGGGGGCGGTAGTTCGGGTCCCCACAGTAGAGCAGGGCCAGGGATTCTACTCGCCTCTATTTTTGATTAAAAAAGCCAAACGGCAGTTTTCGGATGATTCTTAATCTGAAGGGCCTGAATAAATTTATTACCTACAAAAGGTTTAAAATGGAGACAGTCCGGTCAGCGGTAACCCTGATCGAAAGAGGGGACTTTATGAGTACCGTCGACCTAAAAGACGCGTACTACCACGTCCCAGTCCTGCCAGAACATCATAAATACCTGAGGTTTGCCATCAGAATAGGGAGGCGGGTACGCCATTTTTAGTTTCAGTGCCTACCCTTTGGCATCTCTACAGCACCCCGAATATTCTCTAAAATAGTGGCAGAGATGGTGGCGCATCTCCATGTAGCAGGTATAAATATCATCCCGTACCTGGACGACTTCCTGGTGATCGCCTCCTCATCCAAGATCCTCAGAGACAATACTAGCAGAGTCATCTCTCTGTTTCAGAGATTGGGGTGGATAGTCAACTTCCCCAAGTCTAGTCTTCTCCCCGAGACACGGAAAACCTTCCTGGGGGTGCAGATAGACTCAGTATCACAGACCTTGTCTTTGCCTCCACTCAGACAGGAAAGTCTTAGACTGGCAGCACAGGAGGGCGGCCAGAAGAAGCAAATGGCAATTAGGGACGCAATGAGGCTCCTGGGCCTCATGACCTCCTGCATTGGCATTATCCCTTGGGCCCAGGCGCACTCCAGAACACTACAGAGAGCCATCCTGGGTAACTGGGATGGGACACCCATCTCTCTGGATAGGAGGATGCCCATGTCATCATCTGTCTTAAGGTCCCTCCGCTGGTGGCGGTCAACCGACACTCTAGAAGCTGAGTCCCCATGGGTGGCAGAACCCTTCATCTCTGTAGTAACCGATGCGAGCCAGTCTGGCTGGGGAGCGCAAGTGGGGCAGCGCCTGCTCCAGGGCGAGTGGGGACCGACGCTGCGTGCCCAGACATCGAATTTCAGAGAACTTAGGGCCATCTGGGAAGCGCTTCACAGATCCCAGGATATCCTAAAGAAGAGACACATAACAGTCTTCTCTGATAATGTGACCGCCGTTTCACTTATTCGCCACCAGGGGGGCACCAGAAACGTTCATCTGCTGAAACTAACAGCCCGGATCTTCAGATGGGCCGAGACCACGGTACAATCCCTGACAGCGGTCCACCTCAAAGGGTCCTAGAACCGACAGCCGACTTCCTCAGTCAAAGACGCCTGGACCCCGGAGAATGGTCGCTGAATCAAGAGGAGTTCCGTCTTATTACAGAAACCTGGGGCAGTCCACAGGTGGACCTGTTCGCGAGCAGCAAAAACTCAAAATGCCCCGCCTACTTTTCCCTAGATCCGAGGGACAGGGCCGAGGGGTTAGACGCTTTTTCCCAGAGTTGGGATTTCAGTCTGGCATACGCCTTTTCCCCCATACCCCTGATCCCGAGAGTTCTTCAGAAGGTCCAGCAGAGCAACATCACGCTGATCATAATCGCTCCACACTGGGGAAAAAAGGGCATGGTTTCCGGTACTCCTAAAACTCGCCATCACGGAGCCAATCCGCCTTCCATCCAGGAAGGATCTTCTAACGCAGGGCCCAGTTCTGTGCCCCAACTTAGAGAGACTGAACCTCGTGGTCTGGATATTGAGGAATATTAGACGCTACTAAGACAAGGTCTGTCCTCTAGGGTCATCGCGACGTTACGCCAGTCCCGAAAACCCGTGACCTCAGCTATCTATAATAAAATCTGGAAAAGATTCTCCTCCTGGAGGGGGCTGGAAGTCTCCAATCTCGACACTTCAGTGGCAGAGATTTTGGATTTCCTCCAGGAGGGTCTGGACAAAAACCTGAGACCGGGAACCCTGAAAGTGCAGATATCAGCACTCTCGGCCATTCTAGATCAGCCCCTAGCGGATCATAGACTAATCCGCAGGTTTATGAAAGCGGCAGAGAGAATGAGGCCAGTTAGCCGTAGTATGGTCCCCCCATGGGACCTAAACTTAGTCCTCCAAAACCTGTGCAAAGATCCCTTTGAGCCTATCGAGCAGATACCAATTAGGTTCCTCACGTTTAAAACTGTGTTCTTGGTAGCTATCACAACGGCAAGGTGCGTGAGCGAGCTCCAGGCCCTATCTTGTAAGACACCTTACCTATTAATCCAGGACGATAGGGTCATACTAAAAACAGACCCCTTCTTTCTCCCAAAGGTAGCCTCAAAATTCCATAGACAGCAAGAAATTATTCTCCCATCCTTCTGTCAAAATCCCCAAAACGAGAGGGAAAGAGACTACCATACCCTGGATGTAAGGAGGGCCATTTTATGCTACTTAGAGCAGACCTCATCCTTCAGGAAGGCTGATTGTCTTTTTGTCCAATTCCAGGGGCCGGGCAGAGGAAGAGCGGCTTCTAGAAGATCCATTAGCCGCTGGATAAAATCCACCATCCAGCAGGCCTACTCTTCCTGCAACAGAACTATCCCGGAAGGACTCGAGGCCCATTCAACCAGGGCAGTATCCTGCTCCTGGGCAGAGAGGGCTATGGCGACACCGGACCAAATTTGTAAGGCAGCCACATGGTCCAACCTGCACACCTTCGCAAAACACTACAGGCTGAATACGGACCTCTCCTCTGATCTCTCTTTCGGGAGAAAGGTCCTGCAAGCAGTGGTCCCTCCCTAGAGAGTTAATCTGGTATACTCCATGTCTGCCGTCAGGATGACGCCGGGAAAAGGGAGTGAACTTCTTACCGAAAATTCCTTTTTTCCGAGTCATCCTGACGGCACGTATTTCCCTCCCAAAAATTCACTACGTCTATGCGGGCACGAACCAGTAGCCCAGAGGCTCCTATGTTGGACATTTCTGTTTTATAGGGTAAATTTGTGCATATTTCCTTTGTTTAATCCGGGTAAGCTACCCTCTTATTGTTTATGTTCAAATAGAACCAACCATGTTAATTTTGTCTCGGAGCAATAAAAATCTTCATTGGTTAACCACGACATGTCCATGTAAGTAATTTAGAAGACACTGGTGAATGGGAGGCAGGAGGAGCCTTTTGAAGTCTCTTGCTTCCTGTCCCTACAAGGTCAAGGTGCAACCTCCATGTCTGCCGTCAGGATGACTCAGAAAAAAGGAATTTTCAGTAAGAAATTCACTCCCTTTACCGCTTTGTATTTTTCTGGTGGCATTATAAATCTATTTCTGGAACAACCCCCCCCCCCCCAACCCCCATTTCTGTATCAATTCCTGAAACACTGACTGGGAAAGGACCTACTTCCCTTGATCTATTTCGTGGCAGCTGAGGAAGTCTGCTTTTATATTCTGGGAGCCTTTCAGGGGGGTGGCTGATATGGATTTTATGTGGTGTTGGGCCTGGCAAATTTTTTTTTTGAGCAATACTTTGAAGAGAGGTGCACTTTGTGCCTCTCTGGTGGTTGACATATGACACTGCTGTGGCATTGTCTGGTAAAATTTTTAAGTGTCGTCCTTTGGTCAGGTTTTTCGAGTGATGGAGAGCCTTCCAAATCACATATAACTCTTGGAAATTTGAAGACTGGCTCCTGACTCTCTCAGACCATGTTCCTTGAAAATAGGGGTCCTGTATCTGAGCCCCCCAGCCTGATGCACTGGTGTCTATTGTGATCTGTATGGCCCTGTTTTGGAACCACTCTACCCCCTTGGAGATGTTTTGGTCTGCAAGTCACTACCAAAGGGAGCTCTTTACAGCATTCCCTATTACCATATTCTTTTCGAGCGAGGACTGTTTCTTGTCTCACGATGACAGGATTGCCTCCTGCAGGACTCTGGTGTTGAAATGGGCCCATGCTACTGCAGGAATACATGATGTAAGCTTGCCCAAAAGAGACATTGCTATCCTTATTGGGAAAGTCCTCACATATAGGAAGGATATTACGATGACATGAAGGTCCTGGGCTTTGTCTGCCAGCAAAAAGGAGCTCTGTTTTATGGAGTTTAGGATCACACCCAGGAACTTTTTTTTTTCTTGACTGGGATAAAGACCTGATTTTTCTCATTTTATAATCCATCCTAGCTGTTGAAGTAACTGGATTGTGACATTGATATGGTCTCTTAGAAAATTTTATTTATCTGAGCTATCACCAAAATATTGTCGAAGCATGGGATCAGGAGGAGGGACCTTCTACTCAAAACTGATATCGTCTCTACCGTAACTTCCAATGAAATTACGAAGGGGAGACACCTGAACTGGAAGTGTTGCACTTGACCGTTCCAACACAAACCTCATGTATTTTTGGTGATCTTGATGTATTGGCATATGAAAATATGCGTTGTTGAGATCTATTGTGGCAACAAAGGCCCCCTTTTTAAAAAAAATCAAATTCACCGCTATATGAGGATTCCTCTTTTTTTTGTAGGACAAGTTGTAATTTTTAATGATACTATTTTTGAGTATGCCTAATGTATTGCAAGACTTTTTTTTTCTATAGGGTGGGTGTAGGAGTCAGAATGCATGTTCATTGAATGACCAGTTGCCAGAAGTGTTGAAGATGGTTCACAGAACTTTGTAGCACCACTTGCCACTTTGTAGCACCACAAAATTGCGATATTGCCATGAGAAAACACCATGATATCGCATGGCCCACCGATGCAATATCCCTGTGATTTTCTCACGGTGTTATTGTGTCGCCCGTGGGAAGCAGGCCTAAATGGTATAGCTACTAATTACTTCAGAAGGGTCGGTGATCCAGGGATTATTCTTATTACCAGATTGCAGTCAGAAAGGAATTATTTTTCCATCAAATGAGGAAAATTGTCCCCCATGTCATTGTTCTTCTTTTTGCTTTCCTATGGATCAACATTGGGCAGGGGCAGGGGGCATAATGGCCTGAACTAGATGACATTTGTATTTTTTCAGCCTAAAATAATATGTTACTATTTGTCTGATTGCAGGTCTACTGAATCGAACTCAAAGCATCATAGGTTCAATAGATCCATGATTGGGCCAAAATATTTCTCTGCATTAGGGCTCCTACCCAGTTGCGTTTTTTTAACACTGCACTATTACTGCGTTTTTTTAATGCAATAGTTAATGGGGCTTTCTAATGTTAAAACTGCATCGCACAAAAATCGCAAAGCACAAACTTGCGATGCGTTTTTAACATAAGAAAGTCCCATTGACAATCGCGTTAAAAAATGCAAGTGGGTGGGAGCCCTTACTGGAGCATAAATGCACACATAATATGCTCATGTGAAACTGGTAATCTACAGAATCTAATCATGCTGTGGATTGTCAAATCTGCAGCATGCTTTAGGTATTACGGAATAGTGGTGGACTTTCACCGCGTGTTTCATTTATCTGCTGAGCGGAAAGTATTCTCCGTGTGTGAACTCACCCTTATGAGGTTTTAAGAGCTTCTTGCTAATCTGTAAAAAGGCACAAAGAATAAGACTTTTTAATATTTGGAGTACAATAGTGTTGTCTTTAGCATGACTTTGAAGTAATGTAGCAGACGCTCCTGAGCGATCCCCTCTAGGATGAGCTACAAGGACAGGAGGAGGAACACGTTTTATTGGAAACAAAGCCACTCTTGCATTTAACAGCGCACGGCACTTGGCTGACAGTCCTTCAACAGGCTGTTTTATACAAGCAATCCAACAACAAAAAAAATAGCCTGTTTGTACAGTAGGGTCACGTTATCGAGCAACTACTGGCATTTTTCTTTAATTTGTTAACGACATTAGTAGGCAAATGAATTGATTGTACTCTTGGTGTATAGCAGCATACACCAAACTTATGCAAGTAAACAGTCAAAATCAATCTAGGTTTTTCTTGGAAAAGCCTTTTTAAGGCTGGTTTCAGACTCTTTTTCCCTAAAAAAAAAAGCAGCTTTTTGTCATTTTGATGCAGTGGCATTTTTGAGGCAAAGCTACATCCATATATTTGCTGAAAGTCAACAGTAAAATATGGAATGTGATACAACTAGAGATGAGCGAACCTACTCGGCCACGCCCCTTTTTCGTCCGAGCGCCGCGATTTTCGAGTACTTCCGTACTCGGGTGAAAAGATTCGGGGGGCGCCATGGGTGAGTGGGGGGTTGCAGCGGGGAGTGGGGGGGAGAGGGAGAGAGAGAGAGCTCCCCCCTGTTCCCCACTGCTACCCCCCGCTCCACCACGCCTCCCCCCGCCCCCCCGTGCCCCCCAAATCTTTTCACCCGAGTACGGAAGTACTCGAAAATCGCGGTGCTCGATCGAGTAATTACTCGAAACGAGTATATTCGCTCATCTCTAGATACAACCATTGCATTTTTTGTAGTAGCATTTTTTCTCATTTTATTATTTTTTGGAAAACAGGCACCAGTAATGATGTTATTTGTAAAAGAGGGCCAGGTACTATTATAATTGATCTTTACAGAAATTCTAAACTAAATGTCATAGTCAAGTGCAACTCATTAAAACAATTGCTAACTGCAAATCTCTAGACAGGGCCGGATTAGGAACTTGAAGTCTTGAAGTTTTGGTTGGGTTGAAACTGAAAAAAGACAGGTGAGGCAGGCACATAGGCGAGGACCAAAGCAATACAGCCGTTGGCGTACTAAATACAAGTAGATGAGCCAGCATTCAGAGTGAGTTAGGCATATACATCAGTTATGTGGGTAATACGTAAGAAAATACCATAAAACATAAATTAGCAGCAATATTTGAGGTTTATGGGGAGGAGCACACTCTTTTTTAATTTACTTTCACTTTAGGACTGCTGTCCGCCCACTGGTCCCAAGCCTGTTCCTGTTTGTTGGTTCACATTTTATTTTTGGATATTTTAGAGGAGACACATTAGTAATAGTGACCCCTCCGTGGCTTAAAGGGGTTGTCCGGCCACACAGGGTAAAAATTTTTTATAATGCTGCTGCTTCCCTTTCAGTAAGGATAGTAACACACAGCATACAGGGGCTCAAACCGGCAGACAGATCAGCTGGAATGTCAGTTTCTTACCTTAGAATCTGATCTTCACTGCAGCTTTCAAAGATGGCGCCTCTGTGCTGCCTTCCCACAATGCTCTGCGCTCTCCCTCTTCTGTGTGCGCGCTCCAGATGGCAGTAAGAGGCATGAAAAAGCAGGATTTCATGGCCTCCCTCAGCTCACATCCTAGCCCCGCCCACAACACGCCCACCTCTATTGAACTGCTCTACAGTCTCGCCCGCCCCCCGCTGCATACTATAATCAGAGGGGGTGTGGCCAGGGGAGACTGCGTTATACACTCATGGTTCAGGATAAAATCCTGGCATGAGTGTAAACAGCAGCACTATGTATAGTGAATGGAGAGGGGCTGGGGAGAGCCGAGAGAGGACTCTCCTGCAGCCCCCCACTGCAAGGCTACCTACTGCCCCCCCCCTGCTAAAGTAAAGTAAAACAAAACATTTCCCCACACACACATGCCCTCATAGTGCCCCTCCCACAGTGACCCCCCCTCACAATGACCCCCCCCCACAGTGCACTCTCTCACAGTGCCCCCCTAATGATCCCCCACAGTCCCCCCCTACAGTGCCACAAACAGTGCCCTCTACAGTACCCCCTACACATTCCCCCCCACAGTGCCCCCCAGTGTCACCCCTATAGTGCCCTCCAAAGTACCCCCCTACACATGCCACCCCCCCAGAGTCCCCCCCAGTGCACTCCAAAGTAGCCCCCCTCCACATGCCCCCCACAGTCCCCCCATCCACAGCATCCCTATACAGTGCCCCCCCTGTGACCTCCCCCACAGAGTCCCCCTTTACAGTGCCCACACACAAGTACACTAACAGCACCCCCTGCCCCTCCCCCCTACAAGTACAGTGATACCTATATATAGATAACACAGGATCCACCATTCACAACAGACACAGCTCACCTCCTCCCCTCCCTGCACAGGCAGGATTATACATTGTGTGAAAAATTACTGTGACAGCCCCACGCTACCCCCCCCCCCCAGCGCGGCAAATTACTGTCACAGCCCCCTCCAACCCCACGTGACAAATTACTGTGACAGACCACCCCCCCCACAGCTACAAATCTATGTGACGGGACACCCCACCGCGACAAGTCTATGTGACCGCACACCCCCTGCGACAAGTCTATGTGACCGCACCCCCCCGCGACAAGTCTGTGACCGCACACCCCCCCGCGACAAGTCTATGTGACCGCACACCCCACCGCGACAAGTCTATGTGACCGCACACCCCACCGCGACAAGTCTATGTGACCGCACACCCCACCGCGACAAGTCTATGTGACCGCACACCCCACCGCGACAAGTCTATGTGACCGCACACTCCACCGCGACAAGTCTATGTGACCGCACACTCCACCGCGACAAGTCTATGTGACCGCACACCCCACCGCGACAAGTCTATGTGACCGCACACCCCACCGCGACAAGTCTATGTGACCGCACCCCCCACCGCGACAAGTCTATGTGACCGCACCCCCCCCCTCCCCCGACTTCTGACAGCCGGGTCTCCTGACACCCCTAGCACACACACAAACACACACACACACACATCACTGCACTCCCCCAGCCGGTTCTCCTGACACCCCTAGCACACACACAAACACACACATCACTGCACCCCCCCCGACTTCTGTCAGCTGGGTTACCGCACACCACTTGCACACATCCATCCATCCATCCCCCCCCCCCCACGAGAGCCTGCCCCTCCACTCATTCTTACCTTGGAGATGAAGAGCCAGCAGCCACGCCTCCCCTGCAGGCAGAACTGAGCTTCCCAGCGGCTGAAGTTCTTCTGCACATGCGCAGAGCTGTGCTGGAGAAGTGCGTCCCCGTCGTCCCGACAAGAAGAGGACAAGAGACTTGTCGGAACCATGGCAACCGAGGAGCAACACAGGGGGGGGGGGGGGGGGCACCCCAAAAGGTAAGTGAATAACTTCTGTTTGCCTAATTTACAATGCACAATGCATATTACAAAGTGCATTGTATTGGGCAAACAGAAGTAATGAGATCTAATGTTTATGGCCGGACAACCCCTTTAATTAATAACTACCTCCCTTCAGGGCAATTAGTAGCGTAGTATCCACTGTATGGCCCAAATAATAAGAGCTATCCGTCTGTGGCCCAGTTAGTTCCCCCTTTTCAGTACACAAATAACCCCAACCCCTGCACCTAATGAGGAGGTTAAGACAGCAGCATTAGAACTATCTTCAACACTTCCGGCAACTGGTCATTCAATTAACATGCATTCTGACTCCCCCCCCCCCCCGTTGCCTGCACTTTGCACTGAGATGGAGGGAAGAGTCAGCATACATGTTCACTGAACGAACAATTGCTGGAATTGTTGAAGATGCTTTTAACACCACTGCTGGAATAACATTCAGCCCCATACTACAACACAGCTTCAATGGACCCTGTTGGCAATCTACTGGCCACCATCACCTTCTCTGCCATCAATTTCGCAATGAGGGGATTTAAAAAAGCATTTTTTTTATTAACAGATGGTTAGGTTCATGTTCGCTCACAGCCCTGCAAGGCACAGTGCTTTAATAATTGTGTTGCATACTGTCTGTTTAGCCATGCAGCCCCATGTAGAAAGTAAAGCGGTGGCAGTCTTTCTATCCAGGAATTTTCCCAGTATAATACATTGCTAATCCGCCCCTGTCTCAAAGTGATACAAAGATCAGAAATCCCCAATATAACAGGCTAAATAGTCAATCTGCTCATGGCAACCAAATATTCACACTGAACCACAGTGTCATAGTATAACAAATGGTGATAATGCCAGTTTTATTATATAGTGAATTGGGTACATTGACATATTTTGTAGTGTCATCTGTAGAAGATAACATGGTCGGAATTCCCAACTATTTGCTGCCAAAAATGCATTTACATAAGAACATACAGTATGTGAAGCGTGCTGTGAATATGCCATAAATGTCTATAATAGGAATACCCATTTAACACACCATTTAGTACAAGCTACAAAAACCTAAATTATAAAATAATCATACTAATTCCCCATGGCCATGTATTTTCTGATAGTAAAAACCTGGCAGCCTTAGGGCTCCCACCCACTGGCGATATTTTCTTTCTTGCGCTGCGAGAGCACGAGAAAAATCTCGCATCGCAGCGCAAGAAAGAGGCCGGTATAGAACCGGCATATAGCCCCTTTGAAAGCATAGGGAGAATGCTGCGGACTTCTGCCACAGCTGTCACAGCTGTGACAGAAGTCCGCGGCATTCTATTCTATTGCTTCCAATGGGATCGGCACTGCTGCAGATCCCATTGAAATCAATGGTTTCAGCCAAGCCCTGCAGAATGATTATCGGGGAAGGGCTTGAAATATAAGCCCTTCCCCGATAATCATCAATAAGTGTTTAAAAAAATAAAAAAATTTATTACTCACCTCTCCTGCGCTCAGCCGCGTCCTCCTGCTGGCTCCCTGGCACTGCTATGAAGCTCCTTCAGCAGTCGGGGATTTAAAAATCCCCGCCTCCTGAAAGGGCTGTGCAGATTGGCTGAGGGCTCAGCCAATACCAGCTACTGCTTAGCTATTGGCTGAGCGCTCAGCCAATCACACATAGCTCTTAGCTATTCATTCATAGCTGGGTCCCTGCGGGGATGAAGGAAACTCCTGCCACAGCTGTCACAGCTTTTACAGCTGTGGCAGAAGCCCCCGGCATTCTCCATCTCTTTTCAATGGGGCTAGCGCTGCTGCCGCTGGCCCCATTGAAAAGACTGGCGATATGATGGCGTGATGCCGATATCCCGGCGTCATGACGATTTTTTTCTCGCACTGCGATGCAAGACTTTAACTTTAGAATCGCATCGCAGTGGAGATAATATCGCCAGTGGGTGGGAGCCCTTACAGAGACAGGAAGATCATAGATCACAAATCACCCTTCTTTCCCTACAGCCTGTCACCCATTACCCCCTCTACTTAACCATGAAAGCAGGGATGCGAGTTGACTGAAAGTGTGTGTATGAGATTAATTCAGCTTGCTCTATCTCAAGCTGAGTCACATCTATAGCTAAAATATTGGGTTTCAAATAAGATCCAGTTTTCAGCTATAGCTGTGAATTATCCTGAGATACAGCCATTAGTAGCACAGGCTGAAGTGATAGTTGTAACTATATGCAGTGCTATATTTAACTCCTTAGATAAAACAGCTCTTCCAGCCTTGTTTTAAAACAAAAATTCTGGCTTTAAAACAAGACCAAGACACCAGCTGTGATCTAGTCTGAGATAAAACACTTATCAGTGAGAATATAACTCATATGTCCTTGGCTACTAAAATACCTCCCTGCTGGGAGAAATGAGATACATCCTTGTCAGGAAAGGTTTGAAGACTGGGATGCTGCACAAGTCATGTAAGCAGTATATTTTTTTTGTGTTCCTTGTATTAGATTTTTAATAGGGATTCTCAGTAAAACCAAATATATCTTTTATTAATGTGGAAATCCTTGCGGTTTCAAAAGGGTGGGATGCTAGTATGGAAGTTATCCATAGAGTGCTGATAATCATGGTCCAGCAGTGGGTGCACTAAATCCAATGCTATATTCTCACTAACTTCCAGGAAGGGGGCAATCCTGGAGTCCTTCACTTCATTAAACCCTAAACCTGTGGGTGTACTCTTGGACAGCACATTTTAACTCCATATGGGGAATTTAAATACCCCTTTAAACATGTATCAGGGGCTTGCCTAGGAAAATTTACTTCTCACATGTGTTTAGGCAAACTTGGAATTGAAGTTGTAATTACTGGCCTGATTTTACAGCATGTTTTGACCTTTTTAATGTGGCGATTTTTCTTCCAGTTGTTTTGAGTCCTACCTTCCGAGAGCCATAGCTTTTGCCTGTGTATAAGGGGGAAGAGTTGTAGATTTCACTGGTACCATTATGGGAACTTTTTGATCATTTCTATTTCTATTTTTGGGAGGCAAAATGAACAAAAGTTGTATTTTTACACTGTTCACTACAAATGACATGTTAACTTTATTCCTCTGGTCAATAAGATGACAATGATACCAATTTTTATGTTTTGCACAATAAAGTCACCATTTTCATTCTTTTTATGGGTAGCAGTTTTCATTGGTGTCATTTTTGGGTATATACAACTTTTTGATGCCTTTTTTTTCCAATAAAGATAGGAAAAAGAAAAAAATCAATAATTATGTACTGCAGTATATTTTATCTGTCAATTTTGCACTGACAGGCAACCTATTAGACAGGGTTCCCTCTCTGACAACCACTTTAATGTCATTAATACTATTGACTGCAGCATCAAAGGTGTTAAACTGCTGGGATCAGAGTTATCTTCCATCCTGGCCCTTGCATTAGAGTGTCTACTGTAATATACCCGCTGCTGATGGTTCAGCCTTAGCTTATGACAGAAAGAGAAAGATACTGTTTGCTTGATTGGGTGCCAGTGCTGGTTTGATCACAAGACTATTAAGCTATAAGTTTTCCCTATAGGTGTACAGCTTTAAATTTCCTGCTGGGTAAGATATTCCAGTAATTTTAGTTATGACTGTCTCCCTAAGCAAGGTCAGGTAGTAGTAGATAAAGGAAGGAGTGGAGCGACCCCGGTAGGAAATTGATAGAAAAAAAATATTCATTATCAAGAACTTTTTTCTATGAGGGATATACCCCTAAGGAACAGTCTGTGAATTTGAGTAACAGCTACCGTCACACCCACAGTGGTAGTTGTGTGACACGCTGAGATCATGAGAGAGAAAAAAAAGAGAAGCTTTTAATAAGGGCTCAGTCACACGGGTGTTTTTATGTGCATATGTTACCTGCATTTGTGATCCGCATCTATATAGAACCAATGCTTTTCAATGGCAGTGGTCAGATTCACGATATTTACCTGCGCACAAAAATGCGCAGCGGTAAATATAGGGCAGTGAATTTTAAAACGCAGGTAACACCGGCATCTGTCTTTTTTGGTCGTGAAACAGCATCCAGGGGTTTCATCTTGTGCTCAATGGGGCCTGGGGAAGCAGTGCTGACCCCATTGAGAACATATAGTAAAGAACACTAATTTTTATACTAGATTGCAATGTTGAATTTGCACACAGGTGCTAAGAAGTTTTAAGTGGCTTTAAATGAAATGATAAAATAATGTATGCTAGAAGCTAAAATTAGAAAAATAATCAGTACTGCGCATGTCAAAGGCGTGCTGCCGGGTCCATCCACATTACAGATGAAGGCCAGAAATGACCGGTACGCACGGACGCCACTGCTGTAGGGGGTCGGATTTCACTGCGGGCTCCTGCATGCAGAATCCAGCTCCGCCATGTGCAGGCGGCCTTACATTTATAAGTTGCATGCACAGTCTGTTACAATTGGCACTGTTTAATTTATACGCCAAAGTTTCTTCAGTAAAGGGAAATTAAAAGCAATCCCCAGTGTGCCTCTGTCTGACAAAATCTACCACCTTTCTAAAGTATGAACAACCCACCATTGCTAGTACCTAGAAAGAAAGGTTGACTGCTAAATAGTTGCAAAACATAGCAACTTGTAAGACAACATGTTTTGGCTATAAATATTACAAGGAAATAATGGTGAGTATTGGTCAAGATGAGCAAAAGGAAATATTAAACCCCTTAGCCTTAAAGGAAATCTGTCACCTACTTTTAGCCCTATGAGATAAGCTTATGAGCTAAAAGTAAGTGACCTGCTGAACCCGTGGATGTGTTATACTTACCTTCCCAGTTATTTCCACAGTGTGAGCACTGGAAGCCTCCTCTCAATGCATTGAGCAGCATAGCAAAGTAGTCCACCAGATTTAATTTTATTATGGGTGGACTACTTAGCAGCGCTGTTCAATGCACAGCAGCGGCGGCTTCCAGGGCTCACACCTGGGGAATAATGAGGGAGGTAAGTGTAACACATCCCCGGACTCAGTGGGTCACCTACTTTCAGCTTATAAATGTAGCTGATAGGGCTAAAAGTAGGTGACAGATTCCTTTTAAATACATATCACACACACTACTCTGCTGCCCCTCTTCTGGACTTCTCTGTACTTGGAACAAACTGATGTTATTGCACATGTCTAGATATAGCAGGGCTGGGAATATTTTTACACGATATGCAATTGTGTGAAAAAATACACGGTATGTCCTATTTTTGTGCATATAACACACTGCAATAGTCCATTGAAGAGAATGGGCTGGCGTGAATATTTAAAAAAAACTATATTTGCACACATGAAACCCGCAGGAGCTGGTAAAATATGCAGAAATAAACTATGAGACCTCATACTTACAGATTAATCACTGCAAACTGAAATTCAGCTCTGCTGGATTGGAGAGTGCATTCTAAACATTTACCACTAGAGTGCACTGTGTGCCCATTACTTTACTACACACTGAGAGCAGCAGTACCAGATATTATCACTGGAGATCCCTTGATCCACACACAATCCTGCTTTGGAAAACTACTGCACAGTGTAAATCTTAAAGCCAAGTATTTTATGTGGCTGTATTACACTGCATACGAAAAAAACCCTCATCAGCAGCACCTCGTGAGGAACTTATATATAAGATGTAGTAAAAAGGGCAAATGGAACAATATGGACTGCAGCCGTGCAACACATGTAGGACAGAAAAAAAACAATTTGATTGAATAGAAGAAAATCGGAAATACCAGCACCCAGATATTTGGTGGTATAGACTAAAAACAAAATTGGCATTATAAAGCTAAAATGCATTTGCTGTGGACAAATCTCAATATGCTGACAGGCACACAATCATCAGCCTGCCCATCAGATGCCATTTATATCAGTCTATAGTTTGCCAGCGGCCTCCTGACCAGACGCTGCTGTAAAAACAAAGAAGCAATAATTATCGATAGCGTTGTAAGAAGAAGGACACTAACAAAGGAGAAGCAATAAATTTGGCGCAAATTGCAGAATCATTTAACAAGATAACACACGGTGCGCATTTGGGGCAAATCATATATCTGCATTGCCTCGTGGCTCTTGTTTAGCCTCTCCCATTTGATGCAATTTAAAAAAAAAAAATTGTACATGATGCAGAATGGCATTGAAAATATTGCAGGTCTGTTGTAAAGAAAAAAGTTTGGTACTGTCTTAGTCAGTAGAGCAAAATGTTATTGCTTCAGTAAGGGAAGTGAAATAACCTTGTACATATATGATACCTTTTAACGACTAGCGAAATGATGTTACAGAAAGCTTTCAAGGCTGGAAGGCCGTGTCTCTGCTCTTTTGTCTCTTTCGTATATATATATATATATATATTAGCTGATATACCCGCCTTCGCCCGAGTTAATTTGGTACTGGTGTTTATCTGGTGTACACACGGAAAATTTTATGAAGTCGTCGTTACTTTAGAGATACCGAGGAAAAACATATGTTCACCATTTTGCATAGTTCTTTGACTTACCCAGGAAACACCACGGGAGGTAACCATGCGACGTTTCCTTTATATAAAATTACATCAGGAAGTGAGAGAATTAGATTCCGTACGTAAAATTTGGACGCTAATTTTTTTGCGCTTAGAATGGAATAATCGAGTTGGGACCCATTAGCTTTTCCTATTTATGACATAATCAATGCCCGTGCCAAATTTCATGTTTCTATGACATCGGGAAGTGAGAGAGATAGATTCCGTACGTAAAATTTGGACGCTAATTCTTTTGTGCTTAAAATTGAATAATCGAGTTGGGACCCATTGACTTTTCCTATTTATGACATAATCAATGGTCATGCCAAATTTCAAATTTCTACGACATTGGCAAGTGAGAGAATTAGATTCCGTACGTAAAATTTGGACGCTAATTCTTTTGCGCTTTCAATTGAATGATCGAGTGGGCACCCATTAACTTTTCCTATTTATGACATAATCAATGCCCGTGCCAAATTTCAAGCTTCTATGACATCGGGAGATGAAAGAATTAGATTACGTACGTAAAATTTGGACACAAATTCTTTTGCGCTAGAATTGAATAATCGAGTTGGGACCCATTAACTTTTCCTATTAATGACATAATCAATGCCCGTGCCAAATTTCAAATTTCTATGACATCGGGAAGTGAATTAGATTATGTACGTAAAGTTTGGACGCTAATTTTTTTGCGCTAGAATTGAATAATTGGGTTGACACCCATTAACTTTTCTTATTTATGACATAATCAATGCCCGTCCCAAATTTCAAGTTTCTATGATATCGGGAAGTGAGAGATTTAGATTCCGTACTTAAAATTTGGACGCAAATTTTTTGCACTTAGAATTGAATAATTGAGTTGGGACCCATTAACGTTTCCTATTTATGACATAATCAATGCTCGTGCCAAATTTCATGTTTCTACAACATCGGCAAGTGAGAGAATTAGATTCCGTACGTAAAATTTGGACGCTAATTCTTCTGCGCTAGAATTATATATATATATATGTATCTCTGTGTAAAAGATTTACTCAATTGTGGAAAAATTGCTGGCTGCAAAGTAATTTTTCTCAAAAATAGAAGGTGTCTGATTGACTCCAAATGTATTCTGCAGCAGGACAACAACCCCAAACATCCAGCTAGTGTCATTAACAACTATCTTCAGTGTAAAGAAGAACAAGGACTCCTGGAAGTGATGATAAGGCCCCAGAGAGCCCTGATCTCGTCATCATCGAGTCTGTCTGGGATTGCATGAAGAGACAGAAGGATTTGAGCAAGCTCCAACCACGGAAGATCTGCGATTAGTTCTCCAAGATGTTTTGAACAACCTCCCTGCCAAGTTCCTTCAAAAACTGTTTCTAGAAAAATTGATGCTGTTTTGAAGGCAAAGTATGGTCACACCAAATATTGATTTATTTAGATTTCTCTTTTGTTCACTCACTTTGCATTCTGTTAATTTTCAAAAATAACTATTAACACTTTTATTTGAAAGGATTTCCTGTGACATCATCTGCCACAGCAATAACCAAGACCACAGCATTGCTGCAACTCTACATTCTAGTAGCCGCGCAGGGGTAAGTATAGTTTACTCTATTATTTTACAGTAGCAAGATCCTATTAAAGCGAGTTGTCCAGTTAACAGACAACTCCATTAATTATAATCTCTTTGCAACGCTACTGGCCAGACGTCAAATTTCTGCCCATCTCGTTCATATGATGCTGGGGCCATGGTCGGACACTTCTGTCATCCACGTACTGCACACTGCTCCCTTTTCTGAGCACAGTCTCAGGTTTCTGCCACCGCCAGACTTGAAGGGCCAGTGTGCTCCTCCCATAATCTGTCCCCTACTAATCTTCCTCCAGCACCTGCTATATTAGGTATCCACACCCAAGGGTGGATGCCTAAGCAGTTGGTTCCTACCATTGTAACAAAACCCCAGTTTGCGTATTCTCCTGGTTAAGACCTCTGCTTGCTTTGACTATCCTGCTGTCTGTATTCCTGACCTCAGCAATGTTTCTGGACCACACTATTTGCCTGCAGACTGCACTGATCCACTGCCTGCTATACCATTTTTAAGTTTATGATGCCTGTGCCTTGTCCTTGTGTAGAGTCAGCAGCCACACTACTGAAACTATTCCTGCATGTAATACCTTGGGCACCCTGCCAGAAAGACCAAATCCCACTTGGAGAAGTCAAGGGTGAAAACCGGGGTTCTTCAACTGCTGCCTCAAGATATAGTCTAAAGCCAAATTAGTGTATCATAGAATCATTGAATAGTAGAGTTGGAAGGGACCTCCAGGGTCATCAGGTCCGACCTCTTGCGTAGTGCAGGATTCACTAAATCATCCAAAACAGATGTCCAGACTTCCATTGAAGGAGAACTCACCACCTCCCGTGGTAACCTGTTCCACTCATTGATCGCCCTCACTGTTAGAAAGTTTTTTCTAATGTCTAATTTGTGTCTCCTCCCTTTCAGTTTCATCCTATTGCTTCTAGTCTTTCCTTGTGCAAATGAGAATAGGGCTGATCCCTCTGCACTGTGACAGCCCTTCAGATATTTGTAGACAGCTATTAAGTCTCCTCTCAGCCTTCTTTTTTGTAAGCTAAAGATTCCCAGATCCTTTAACTGTTTCTCATAGGACATGATTTGCAGACCGCTCACCATCTTGGTAACTCTTCTCTGAACTTGCTCCAGTTTGTCTATGTCTTTTTAAATTGGGTTGCTCAGAACTGGACACAGTATTCCAGATGAGGTCTGACTTAGGAGGGGATCTAGACTCTATGCTTCTCTTAATACATGCCAGAATTGTGTTTGCCTTTTTTGCTACTTCATCACAGTGCTGACTCACGTTCAGCCAGTGATATATTAGTATACCCAAGTCTTTTTCACATGTGCTGCTGCTTAGCCCGATTGCTCCCATTCTGTATGTGCTTTTTTATTTTTCCCCAGATGTAGGACTTTGCATTTCTCCTTGTTAAATACCATTCTGTTAGTCGCCGCCCAGTGTTCAAGCTTTTCAAGATCTTTTTGAATCCTCTCCCTCTCTTCTCTAGTGTTAGCTATCTCTCCTAGCTTTGTGTCGTTGTCAAATTTGATCAATTTCACCTTAATTTCCTCCTCCAGATCATTTAAAAAAAGTTGATCAACATTGGACCCAGGACAGAGCCTTGTGGTACCCCACTCAAGCCATTCTTCCAATTGGATGTGCAGCCATTTATGACCACTCTTTGAGTTCGATCACTCAGCCAGTTCTGAATCCACCTAACAGTTGCCTCATCAATCCCATATGTTGTAATTTTTTCAATAAGAATGGCATAGGATTGTTTGTCAAATGCTTTACTAAAGTCAAGATGTACTATATCTACCATGTTTCCCTGATCATCCCAGTCAATTCTGCCAGGTTAGTCTGGCATGACTTGTTTGTTACACACACAGATGATTGCTCAAAATTTGTCAGAAACTGACATTTTTGAGCAATCATTTTGCATAGGTACTAATGGGCTAATCAGCCCTTTAGTACTTCATGTGCATGTATTTAGAGAACAGCGGATGGTCTGTTCTCTAAATACATCTCTATTGTTCTCTAGCGAGACAGCAGCTGTTAAAGAATGTTATCAGCTGTTATCAGTGTTGCCCGCGGAGAACTCAGCGTGCGGTCCATCTTATTTTATCGTCCTGAGCGATGAGGATTTCATGCGAACCTGGGGTCAGCGATGGACAAAAAGTGCACGGTAAGTGCACGGTAAGTGCACGATGGGCACACATTTACACATAACGATTATTGCTCAAAAGATGGTTTTTGAGCGAATTTTGAGCTATAGTTGTTGTGTGTAAAAGGGCCTTTACAAACCGATGCTGGCTCAGGTTAATTACTTCATTCTCATTCATGTACTTGCATACATGCTGTTTAATAATTTGTTCAAAGATCTTTCCTGATATAGAAGTCAGGCTCACAGACCTGTAGTTTCCTGGGTCCACCACCTTTCCTTTTTGGAGGTTAGGGACAACATTTGCCCTTTTCCAAGCTTCTGGGACTTCTGTTCTCCAGGAATTTTTTAAAGATTACGGCAAGTGGTTCAGCAATTACCTCTGTTGCTTTCTTCAGTAACCTAGGATGTAATTCATCTGGACCTTGAATTCCTTTAAGTTAGCTATGTGTTCCCTCACCATCTCTCTGCTTATAGGTAGCCTGCATTCTTTTATTCGGCCAATAGCAGGAGGAAGATCAGTTGCCATTGCTATTACTTTCTAAAAGAGAAAACACATACAAAATAGGAATTTAAAAGTTCGACTGTCTCAATATAATATTTAATTAATAACCCATTTTCATCCTGTAAACATCCTAGAGTATTTTTGACATTTCTTTTGCTTTTGACTTCCAAAATCCTTTTTTATTGCTTTTGGCCTCTGTTGCAAGCCTCAATTCATTATTAGCTCTAGCTTTTCTCACACTTGCATGTTATTCATCTTTAGATATTCCCCTCTCTTTCTATTTGTTAAACATATTTTTCTTCTTTTTAACATGTGTGCAAGTTCAGTGTTCATCTATCCTGGTATGTTTAAATGCTTCCCATTCTCCCTTTATTTAGGAATTGCTAGCGATTGTGCTTTGCGATTCTTATTTCGCAATATTTCCCATCCTTCTTGGACATTTCTGTCCTTAAGTACATCCAGCCATTTGATTCTTCCTACCCTCTTTCTGAGTCCATTAAAATCTGTCTTTCTAAAAAACAATCGTGATGCTTGAGTTTTCTCAGGTCTTCCTTTCTTTGTTATTCAAAATTCAAGGATAGCATGATCACTGCCTCCTAAGGTCCCAGCCACCATTACTTCCTCAACCATTATCTCCCTGTTGGTAAGATCTAGGTCCAAGATAGCAAATCCCGTTGTTTTCTCTTCGACCTTTTGGAAAATAAAGTTGTCAGCAAGAGCGGATAAGAATTTTTTGGATCCATTACTTTTACCTGAGAGAGATTCCTAACAAATGCCTGGATAGATAAAATCTCCCATGATCACTATGTTGTACTTTTTTGAGAACTTGGTCTTCCAATGGAGAAAGAGTTTATCCATATCTTCTGCTTGTCCAAGTGGCCTACAGTAAATGCCTACAATGGTGTCCTTTTTGTCGTTCTCTCCTTCTATTCTTACCCAAACAGTTTCTACAGAACTACCATGCTCTGAAGCTTGAATCTCTGTGGAGATGTATGTGTGTGGCAAGGTGGATCCATATCCATCTGCCTGACACCTTTCACATTTTTTTTATTGCCTGAGCTAATCACATTGTATAGAGGAAAGCATAAAGCTTTAAAATTTTGCCAGTGCAATATGATTATTGCATACTCGTCCGAGCTTGATGCTCGTTCGAGTATTAGGGTGTTCGAGATACTTGTTATTCGAGACGAGCACCACGCGGTACTCGAGTCAATTACATTTACTTCCCTGAAATGTTAGCGCCATTTTCTGGCCAATAGACATGCAGGGAAGGCATTACAACTTCCTCCTGTGAAGTTCCAGCCCTATCCCACCCCCCTGCAGTGAGTGGCTGGCGAGATCAAGTGACCGCTGAGTATATAAGGCAGTCCCGCCCACGGCTCTCCTCAGACACGCGCTGGCAGAGATTAGGGAGAGTGCTGCTGCTGCTATAGGGAGAGTGTTAGCGTCTTCAAGAACCCCAACGGCCCTTCTTAGGGCCACATCTGACCGTGTGCATTACTGTTGTGGTTGCTGGGAGCAGTTTTGCTAATTGCTTTTTTTTATATCGGGCGTGCAGGTTATAGCGTTCTCAGGCTGCAGTCTGTACTACGTAGTATAGGGAAAGTATTGGTGAGGCAGGGACAGTGGTAGTGTGGAATCTTGCCTAGAAGAACCCCAACGGTCCTTCTTAGGGCCACATCTTACTGTGTGCATTACTGTTGTGGCTGCTAGGAGCAGTTTTGCACCAATTTTTTTTTCATCTTGGGCTCTGCAGACTATTGCATTCTCAGTCTGCAGCCAATTATACAGAGTATAAGGGAAGTATTGGTGAGGCAGGGACAGTGCTACTGTAGAATCCTGTCAACAAGTACCCCAAAAAAGCTCCTGTTTAGGGCTATCTCTGACCGTGTGCATTACTGTTGTGGCTGGTAGGAGCAGTTTTGCACCAATTTTTATTTTCATCTTGGGCTCTGCAGACTATTGCGTTCTCAATCTGCAGCCAATTATACAGAATATAGGGGAAGTATTGGCGAGGCAGGGACAGTGGTAGTGTAGAATCCTGCCTAGAAGAGCTCCAACGGTCCTTCTTAGGGCCACATCTTACTGTGTGCATTACTGTTGTGGCTGCTAGGAGCAGTTTTGCACCAAGTTTTTTTTCATCTTGGGCTCTGCAGACTGTTGCATTCTCAGTCTGCAGCCAATTATACAGAGTATAGGGGAAGTATCGGTGAGGCAGGGATAGTGCTACTGTAGAATCCTGTCAACAAGTACCCCAAAAAAGCTCCTGTTTACGGCTATCTGTGACCGTGTGCATTTAACTCCGTGGCTGCTGGCAGTTGTAGTACCCCACTATTGCACAGCTAGGCCTGCTCGCAGGCTTCTGTATAACTTTTTTCCTGGGTGCAGTTTGCGTAACATAAGCGCTGTTTCCCTCCAACTGCACGCCAATAATTCAAACATTTTTTACACCGCTGTGTGTATGCCATCAACTGCACGCACAGCGGACGGCGACAGCCCCCGATAGAGGGAAACTCAGATAGACGCTACAAACATTTTTTACACCGCCAATGTTTCTGCGGCCCAAAAGGCTCATATAACTTTTGTCAAGCAATATTTCTACGTTTATAACTAAAGCATTGAAACTTCAACATGAACCAATTTTTTTAACAGGGCTGCTTCCAGGCTCTGTTACAAATTAAGCCACAGTAAGCTAAAATATTAATGGGTTTCACCTGCTCTCTGGGTTGAGCAATTTTTCTGGGGTACATTTGTACTGTTGGTACAGCAATTTTTTGGGCCCTCGCCTACACTGTAATCCAAGTAATTTTTCTGGCCTTCGCCTACACTCGTGGTACACCAATGTGTCAGGGGTTGGCCTACACTCTTGCTACAGAAATGTCACCCGGGTCTGCCTGCCTATACTTCTGCCACAGTAATGCTACAGGGGTCTGCCTATACTTCTGCGACAGAAATGTTACTTCGGTCTGCCTATACTTCTGCTCCTAAAAAATGTTACTGGGCTCATCCTACACTGCTGCAACTGAAATGTTTTTGGGGTCTGTCTATACTGTTACTACTG
The DNA here is from genome assembly GCF_035609145.1 of Eleutherodactylus coqui. Classification (NCBI taxonomy): domain Eukaryota; kingdom Metazoa; phylum Chordata; class Amphibia; order Anura; family Eleutherodactylidae; genus Eleutherodactylus; species Eleutherodactylus coqui. The sequence continues at coordinate 62,450,032 of NC_089838.1, read as the reverse complement.
AAGTGTTACTGGGCTCTGTCTATACTGTTACTACTGAAATGTTACAGGGCTCTGCCTACACTGCTGCTACTGAAATATTACTGCGGTCTGACTTTACTGCTGCAACTGAAATGTTTTTGGTGTCTGTCTATACTGTTACTACTGAAATGTTACTGGGGTCTGTCTATACTGTTACTACTGAAATGTTACTGGGCTCTGTCTATACTGTTACTACTGAAATGTTACTGGGCTCTGCCTACACTGCTGCTACTGAAATGTTACTGGGGTCTGTCTATACTGTTACTACTGAAATGTTACTGGGGTCTGTCTATAATGCTGCAAATGAAATGTTACTGGGGTCTGTCTATAATGCTGCAAATGAAATGTTACTGGGCTCTGCCTACACTGCTGCTACTGAAATGTTACTGGGGTCTGTCTATACTGCGGCAAATGAAATGTTACTGGGGTTTGTCTATAATGCTGCAAATGAAATGTTACTGGGGTCTGTCTATACAGTTACTACTGAAATGTTACTGGGCTCTGCCTGCACTGCTGCTACTGAAATATTACTGGGGTCAGTCTATACTGCTGCAACTGAAATATTACTGGGGTCTACCTAGACTTCTGCAACATAACTGTCTGCTTATACCTTTTGCTATAGGAATATTACAGGGGTCTGTGCATAGTATGGCTGCACTAAGTTTTCACAACGCGGTGTTATACGTATCTGGCCCAAGAAAAAAACCCCACTCTGACTGGGGCATGCAGTGTGGGCCGAAGCCCACCTGTATTTTATCTGACGTTAGATCTGCTATCCAGGGCACTGCAATGGGATTTATTAATGTACCGTCAGGGGCTTCCTGGGACCCACCCATGCTGTGGGTCCACACAGACTTCCCAGAGCGGAGTTGTACTTGCCTGTGACTGTGAAAAAAGGCCAGACTGACTAGGGCATGGAGTGTGGCCGAAGCCAACCTGTACTTTATCTCACGTTAGCTCAGCTATCCGGGGCACTGCATTGGGACAAACTAGAGAAGCAATACAGCGCTAATGAGACGTTCGCAGCTATGCTAGCAGTAGGCCCGCGATTGCTGAGGGTTTGTGCAGAGGCCTATGTCCTGGGTGCAGTGAAAGTCCGCTTCCTGCCTACGATTGCTGAAGCTGTGGGCCAAGGCCTATGCCGTCGGTGTGGTGCAAGTCTGCCATGTTTGGCCGCTCTGATTTATTTACTGTTCATGTCTTGGGTTGCCTAGGACCCACCTATGCTGTTGGTGCACACTTAGTTCCCATCGCGGTGTTTGACCTGTCTGGCACAAAGACACTGACTGACTTGGGTAGGGGGCAGAGTGCAGATGACTTTCCCCTTGCAGTGTCGATTGAGCTATGCGACACCTAGACAAAATAAATACTGTGTGGGCACATGGATTCCCCATTGCTATGTAACTCATGCCCACGTTTGCAGCTCCTGACGGAGGTGGCACAGGATTGGAATGAAGATCGAATGTCAATTTCTCATCGATTCTCTACAGCATTGTGGGCTATCGCCCCGCCCCTTTTAAAGAGGGCCGCTACCTGGCCCTGCCAACCCTCTGCAGTGTGTGCCTCCGGTTCCTCCTCATGGCAGACGTACTTATAAATAGACATGAGGGTGGTGTGGCTATGAGGCCAGCGTGTGGCATGAGAGTAGCTGAAGGCTGCGCAGGGACACTTTTGTGTGCGCTGCGGACACAGGGTTGTGCGAGGGAGGGGGGGGGGGGTTGGGCAGCATGTAACCCAGGAGAAGAGGCAGCGGTGTGTCCCGCAGGCAGTGCTTGTGCTTGGTTGGAGGTAGTGTGGTGCTTAGCTAAGGTATGCCTTGCTAAGCAGGGTTTGTCCGAAGTAAAAATTGTTAGGGGGGGCCCACTCTTGCCGCTATTGTGGCTTAATAGTGGGACCTGGCAACCTGAGATGCAGCCCAGCATGTTGCCCCTCACCTGCCCTATCCATGTCTGTGTCGTTTCCATCACTTTTGTAGGTTTTGAAGATTTGCACAAATGAAAACCTTAGCGAGCATCGGCGATATACAAAAATGCTCGAGTCGCCCATTGACTTCAATGGGGTTCGTTACTCGAAACGAACCCTCGAGCATCGTGGAACGTTCGACTCGAGCACCCGAGCATTTTGGTGCTCGCTCATCTCTAAATATGATAGGATGAATCTTTCAATTTAAGAGGATAATCTATGGCTGAATTTCAGTGTGAACTAGAATGATGCTGACAACATAATGAATACAAAACAGAAGAATGGCCACTCCTCCATTTGAGTTTGCTTGGCTGTCTTATAAGTAGTTAGTGTATAATATTCCTCAAAATATTACAATCACTTTTCATTCCCATGGATTGACCAATGGCATCACATGCTGGCAGCTTAGTAGATGCACGAGCGATGCAGCACTATAATAGTTAAAAGCCCATGAGCGGTCTTGCGTTCTGAACAGTATAATTAATTACGAGACAACTGGGATCACTCTAAAGGTTTTTTGGCTGCGCGAAGGGGTGAAATGGAAGCAACGGCAGATTAGATAATGCAAACAGAAAACAAAAGTCTGCACAGCCAACAAATAAATTAAGTGTGAAGGTGTACAATAAGCTGTGGCTGCAACAAAACACATGCTTCAGCACTCATACATACGTAATATCTGCAGAAAAATAAATATATTTTGCTTATACTAACAACATCAAAATTCAAGGTTCTTAGCACACAATTTGATCAAATTCATAAGTATCCATCTGACACATCATCTGTCCCAGGTGGTTCAGTGATAGGATATGGATACAGCCAGGTATCCAGCTTACCCATTCATGTGGAGTCTTTTTAGCCCAAAGAGAAATGTCTATAGAGCTAGGGTACTATCTATTAGAGTGGTTTTATTATTAAAACAAAACTCCATTCCCCAACTGGGCCCTGACTAAAATAACAAAGGAGGGTATACTCACCAATCCTGGGCCTCCAAGACGCAGCTGACAGCTGGCGTTGGCATCATTGGTGACTTCTGGGTAGATGGTTTGGGCGGACGGGATGTATCAAATTAAATGCTCAAGAAAAGTGATTTGTACCATGAACCTCTGTAACTTTTGCTTCACTCTTATTTACATCTATATAAAGGTGAAAGCCCTCACTCACTCACTCACACACTGACTCGCCACTAATTTTCTAACTTCCCGGTGTTGTACAAACGTGAAATTTGGCACGAGAATTCTTTAGATCCTACTTAGGAAAAGTAAAGGAGTCATAACTGCACCCCTATGTAATGTAACTAATAACACACATCTGTACCGCACAAACAACACTGTAAATGCTGCAGAATTTCTGCAGTAAAATCTGCTGTGGAAATTCTGTAGCACTCAAGTCCATGTGATGGTGGCCAACAGTTGTCATTGCCATCAATGTCTTTTACTTAGCACACTGAGTGCAGACGTGTGCTAAGTATCAACTCCTCACATGTTACAGGGTTTTGCAGTCATTTTGTTTGCATAAGGGATCTATTTGAGTCTGCATTTTAGGCACTATTCATGCAAGCGTTTTTACACGGTTAATTTAGTTGCATGAAAGCAGGCAACCATCTGAGGCATTGGTTTCCAACGCACTCATTCAGATGACCGAATTTTAGCTGCGTAAAAGCATCGCGCCAGAAATTATAGGACATTAGCGACCAAATATGATGGCTGATTTTATCCGTAGCGGCGAGTGTTTTTGCAAGTGCGCCAGTCTGTTTTAGCCTTAAACTCTATTTTCATACACAGTATGCTGTCCTCTTGTAACGTAGATGTTTGCTTCAGCCAAACATGGCATGATCTTTGTTGAGAGCAGAAGCTCTTGCTGATGTAGTTGGTCGTAGTACACGGTAGTAATTGTAATATTTGTAAAAATAGTTGTTTTTCACATTATTTGCACTTGAGTTTTAGGTGTAAATATGTGTTTGAATTCATCTAGTTAATTAAATTATTCCTGTTTGTTAAAAAATTACATGGAAGTGGACATGGCTGTCTTCAGACGATTAAAGCAAACGTGTAAAATTGTGAAGAAATAGTTAAAAATATTTATGCTTTGAGATGTTTTTATTGAACTAAAAAAACGAAAACCATTTTTAATCCTCCAACTGAATACCCCTTTACATGGAACGATTATCATTCAAAAATGGCTCAAATGTGCAAAGCTGAACAGTAACCATTCACTCTTAGTCCATTGTTCATTATCGTTGGCGCGTTCACTAATAGTTCGAGTTAAATACTGGGCGTTCAGTCATTTTCATTCACTTATACAGCGAATGTGAACGACTGAATGATTTCTCGTTTGAATGAGCCAATGAGGTATCTGCTTATATAAACAGTCTGCATGAGTGAACTAGCTAACTCTGACATTGTTTGCGCATTGGAACGAGAAATTGTTTGGTATAAACGGACTCTGACTCTTGAAATCTGCAAATAACTTTAAGTTTTAGACTCTCTGAAACATCCACCCATTGCCTTACATATACTTAGCATGCAGTAAACCAACTTTTAAAGTTTTTTTGCGTGGACTACATTTCCATTCTTGTTTTTGGAAATAGTATTGGTGTCATTTTATGTTTTCATTAAACTTTTAGCCCCTAATATCAATTTTTTAAGCATTTTTACCAAAAAAAAAAAAAAAACAACAACAAATTTTAACACAAAATTGCATGAAGGTGCCTACCGTATGTGTTTAAAGTGCAGATTGGCTCAGGGACAATGCGCCAGTGTACTTTCAGAAAATATATGTGTGAGTATTTTGTAATTTTGGTTTTATTTGTACACATCAAAAGCGAGAAAATTGTACTGGCTATTAGAAGAGTGAAATGTACAAAACCCCCTGGCAGCAAAAGGGTTAATAAATGATCTAAATGATGAGATAGCTTGTCATATTCTTATTTTAAGTATAACCTTCCAGGATCTTTTACAAATTTTCAATGTTATTCTGATTGTAGTGTAGTTTGAATGACATTATCTACCAAAAGATCAACTGATGAATGTACACGTTACCCTAGTTGTAGGAAATGATTAATGAGCTGGTGTAATTATGGGCATTTGATAAATTGGGTCTTTTTATGCGTTTTTTGTAATTAAAACTATTTTTCCGCCATTGGAAGAGGTTAGTCATTCATCCGTGGCATTGAATTATATGAAAGACTTTATCTTGGGTTTGTATATAGCATCTTGACTGTAGGCCTCTAATGTTGTAAAGTCACCTTGGATTCTTTGATGTCTTGAAAAATGATCTTTGACATTTTTCAATCTTAAATTTCTTCTCCATATATGATTTTCATTTCTGAAATACTTTACCTTGTAATGTATATTTCTTTTTAATCTGAAGTTGGCATAATGCCCTTTTTCAAAGAAATTAGATGTTCTCTACTGGTGGTCAATAATACTTCTTAGCTATCTCCCAATAGTCTACCTACAGAAATCTTGATATGTTCGAATGTATCTTCAATTGTGAAATAGGGAAAACATGGGGTCCCTCATTTTTGGGATCAGTGGGGGTCCCAGAGGTTTGACGCCCAATGATATATCAGTTTTCACTCATCCGATGCATGGGTGAAAACTTGAAAAAAATCACCTATAATCAAAATACACCTACAATTAACTCCTAACTTAACACAAGTACAGATATATCTGAGGAAATTAAATATGGATAAAGTCCCTGGCTCAGTTAGAATTTATCCATGGAAATTAGGGAAATTGAGCTCTGTAATTGATAGACCCTTGTATCTCATCTTCCTGCAACAGGGTCAGTATCACAGGATTGAAGGATAGCTGATTGTACCCAGGGGTGCCTGTAGCCTATCAAGTAAAAAGCATTGCTTCACTGACGACAAAAAAAGCTGTGCGCGTGTGTATGTATACATTAATATATATATATATAGTTGATTTTCCCTAAACTAATAATCCAATAAAACAATTGCAATACTCCAAATATATATTTATATATTATTGTAATCATTTAGAATAGAATAGTTTAATACATAAATATAGCTCCAGAATCAGTACTAAGATCAATCCTTGTTAAGTTATAAATTGTAAAGTTATGTCAGCCCCTGCTATTTAAGTTTGTACTTCCAAACAACCTCAACAATAGTAAGCATGATGGCAGTTGACAGTTCACAAACAAGAGTACTACTATCCATCACTCTACAAACCATACAGTGACTACAGGACTGATCAGAGGTTGCCAGTGGCAATATAAACAATGGCACTGTGACTCACACATGATGTCATCTCCAATTAGCATTGCTGTTTTCTTCTCCATCCCATCCAGACTGACACGACAACTTCTCCTGGATATAATTTGTCTCCTCAGAAGTTACCACACAGACGTCTTAAGTTCATTGCTTTTTTGTATCTGTAATCCCTATTTTAAGATAAACTTTTAATAGTGTCACACATTCCGTAAATACTGTGTAACATTGTAACTCACAGCGTTCCACAAGTAAGGCATAACAAGCTGCACTGTCCTCCTGTAATGAACAATGATCCGCACCGTCCCTCTGTAATAAATAATGTTCACTGCAGTAATAGCCAAAATGCTCCCTGTAGTATTAGACATACTGTCCCCTGTAGTAGCCATAATGTCCCCAATACTATTAGCCATAATGTCCCCTTTAGTATTAGCCATACTGACCTCAATAGTAAAATAAGAAAGTCATTCACCTTCCTCATAGACGGGGCGCCACAGATTGTACCAATATTATAAAAAAAGGTGGGAAAGTTGAACTGTGGAACTACAGTCTGGTGGCATGTAAACTATTTGAAGAGATTCTAAGAAATGACCTGCAAATGTATGTAGTGGTGAATAATCTAATAACCATCATGAATTCATGAAAAACAGGTCGTGCCTAACCAACATGCTTGGTTTCTACGATAAGGAAAGTGTAAATCTGGATGCTGGCCATGTAGCTGATGTGTCATATTTAGGTTTTGCAAAACTATTTGATACCGCACCACATAATAGCCTAGTATGTTAGCTTCAGATGCAAGGACTAGAAGATAATGTATGCACATGGGGAAAGAATTGGTTGATGGACAGAAAGAGTAGTTATGAATGGTACTGTCAGACAGCTGAATATGGCTCTGTCTTGCCACACACTGGTTTGACTTGGTGTGAGTCAGACCTGCCCCCTGATTGGCTCAGCCTGAGCCAATCAGAGGCAGGTCTCACTCACACCCATTCATGAATTCATGAATGGGTGTGAGTGAGACCTGCCTCTGATTGGCTCAGCGCTGAGCCAATCAGGGGGCAGGTCTGACTCACACCCCCTTCACACCCACTGCAGGCCAGCCACGCTGAACTCCGGCTGCCGGGACAAGGTAAGTATATATATATTTTTTATTTTCACACTTTTCAGGATGAATTGCAGGGAAGGGCTTATATATTTAAGCCCTTCCCCACAATTCATCCCGCGATCGCCGGCAGCCCATTGCTTTCTATGGAGCTGGCTGTATTGCCGGCTCCATTGAATTCAATGGGCAAACATCGTTCTTCTCTGCCACAGCTGTTACAGCTGTGGCAGAGAAGAATGATTTGTCTTCTATATGCTCTCAATGGGGTCGGCGCTGCTGCCGCCGGCCCCATTGAGCGCATATAGAAAAGAGAACAGGAATCGCAGATCGCAGATAGGTGCGATCTGCGATTTCTGTTCTATAATTTATCGGATGAGCGCATAAAAAGCGCTCATGTGTCCGATACCATTGCAAAGCAATGGTTTTAAAAAATCGCCGTACGCATGCGCATGCGCAAATCGCGCAAAAAAACGCCCGTCTGACTAAGGCCTATGACTGCATTTTATTGCATTTTTTTTGGAGACAGTGTGACCAAAAAAAGCTAAATTTTGGCATTAAGTATTTTCTCTTTTACTGCATTTAACATCTGGGATTAATAACATGATAGCATAATAAATTGGACCTCTTTGGACGCAACAATATCAACTTTTACATTTTCTAAAATTCATTTTATTTTTTGATGTGACTGGGAAAAGGGTTTTTTTAATAAGGTTCAATATTTCAGTTTTTTTTTATAATTGATGTCTTTGTTTTACTTATTTTTACTTTTTTTAGCCCTCCCCAAAGGGACTTGAACTTGCAATCATTTGATTGTTTATACAGTATAATGTAATACTATGCTATTGCATTATATTGCATTTTAACAGGCATCCTATCAATAGCAAAACAATTATAGCAGCCCTGGGGGCTTCAGAAGGCTTCAGGTTGCCATAACACCTTGATTGCACCTCACATTGTCATCGTGGGGGGAGCCGTTCAGGACCTTTTGAATGCTACTAATGAAAATCTATGGGAGCACAAAAAAAAGCTGCAAACAAGAATGTTACATGTGTGTGCACTGCGTTTTTTTGTGCATGTTGCCAGAAGACAGTAACAACAAAAAAGTGACATTAGTTGGGCTTCCTTATGTTTTTTTTTTTTGCATGCATAAAAAACGGACGGCACACGGATGGCACACAGATGTAAAACATGCACATATGTAACAAAAATGCAAGCAATGCACTCATACGCATGAAGTGAAATTGGCACATTTTTTATGCACTGAAATTTCATACACCCATGGAGATGAGCTCAAAAAACTGGAAACTCTGTCACAGAAATGCCACTTTTTATTGTAGACTTTGAATTTGTCTCATGTAAATATATTTGGCACATAACTATGTCACTTTTAACCCATATTAAACCTTTTTAGCCCTAAAGGTGTTTTCCAGGAAAAATATTATTAATGACCTATTCTCAGGATAGGTCATCAATAGTTGATCGGCTGGGGTCTGCCGCTTGGGACCCTAACTGATCAGCTGATTGTGTGCCCGCTGCTCCGACCCCTGTGTAGCTGTTGGCACTTGAAATTTCAGGCATGTTTTTCATTAATTTCAAAGAGAACTGAGCCTGCAGTTAGAAGTACCAGCCACTACATAGGTCATATCTGCGGTTTCCTCTCTGACATTGGTGTACTAGTGGTTCTGTTAGCAGGTACACAATCAGCTGATCGATCGGGGTCCCAAGCGGTGGACAGCAGCTGATCAACTTTTGGTGACGTAACCTGAGGAAAGGTCATCAATAATATTTTCTCTGGAAAACCCCTTTAGTAACCAGTAAACTGTTTCAACCTTTTGGTTTTGTTATATACATATTGTGTTATCCGTGTTAATATATTGCTCTGCCCTCTGAAACTATGCGTGGTGATGTTACACTGCGCAGTGTAGCTCCTTCACACCTGCCCCTTTTGGCTCCTGTGTTGGTCTTGGAGTACAGTAAGTTCGGCTTGTTTTCTATTGTGTCAGTGCTCAGACCTCTGTAGTTGATACATCACAATTGAAGAATCACAATTGATGAAAACTTTCATGTTAAAAACTCTGTTTGATTGTGTGATCTCTGTTTGAAATATTTTGGTTTGGCAAGCAATTTTGTAAAGTGCACACCGAGCAGTGTAGCGAGCAGGAGTCGGCGGGAGTAGCGTGAGAGGGTGCACCAAGTCTAGACTTGTCACGTGGTGGCTACTTGGCCTACAAGAATGGCCTGTGCGTCAGGCAAGATTGTAAAGGGTTTTTTCTGTAAACAAATTTGTGTAAATTCTTCGTGATGCCAGTGCCTTAGAATGAATGCGTTTTTGTAGTGAATTGAAGAGACAAGCCCATAGATGTAACAGTAAAATCGAAGGCACACAGTTTACTTAAACTTGAGCACTCAGTAAATTGTTCACACTTTTGTTATTGCAAACAGTAAGATCTTCAGCAATTTCTTGAACACATCAAATGTGTTTCTTGACCCTCTCCTGAAGAATGAGCTAAGGCAGCCAGGCTAAGTAAAGGGATTGCTGAACTAGGAGGTTATTCGTAGAAGCATGGGGGGAAACAGTGCAGGCTCTCTTGTGGACACACTGATTCCTGACTGTACAGGGACAGGTTAAACTCACAGTTAGGGTGTCTGGTTTCCTTCCAGCTTACACGGGGTCTGCCCTGGCTCAGGTTTCTCCTGGCAGGGTTGAAAAAGACCCATTTCTCCCTGCTGGCTCTGTCTAATCAAGTCTCCCAGCTCCTGCACGCATATTAACATCTTCTGCTGCACTTATACCAATCAGGTTGCTGGAATTGTGAATCAGCCAACCCAAACAACCAATCAGGTTGCTGGAATTGGGAAAAGAACCAATCAGGTTGCTGGAAGCCAACCCAAACAACCAATCAGGTTGTGTTTGTGGCATATATGTTGCAGAAGATGTTAATATGCCTCCTGCACTCCTCTAGCACTTGCTTCCTCTTTTCCTTACATCTCTGTCTTCCTGCGCTCTCCTTCTGCTGACTCATTCCACTTCCCCCACCAGCTTCAACTCCCAGGCTTCTCAGACTCCTCCCACTCCTATTCCTGTGGAACATATTAACATTTTCTTCCCCACTTCTACAATAATCACCAATTCCAGCAACCTGATTGGTTGTTTGGGTTGGTTTCCAGCAACCTGATTGGTTGTTTTCACAATTCCAGCAACCTAATTGGTGATGACTGCAGAAGTGGGAAAGAAGATGTTAATATGCCCCCAGGGCTCTCACAGTCTCTGCTCTCACAGATCACAGGGCTAGTTTCCTCCAATAAGATAAATCCTGTCATAAGGAGGAACTGACCAATCAAGAAATTAGCTGCAAGCAGCCAATCAGAAGGGGCACTGTTGCTAGGCAGATCACATTTAACCCATTATACAGGTAAAACCAGTGTTTTTCCCCTGAAGGTTGCCTCCTATGTCCCCTAAGGGCCTATAGCAAGGTCCATGGAACCTATTAATCTAAAGCCTGCCCTGTAGGACCCTCCGGGTCACTACAGCGGTAGCACATCTGTAAAAGCCATTGAATGTCAAACAATTTACTTGATTTACATGATTTTTGGAGGAAAATAAGCTAGGGGAAACAATGTTACCTTTTGAACGGGCTTTTTTGCAATACATTTATATGCCTGCTCCAGAATGTCTTTCGATATTGTATCCTTGTATAAAATTGGTAGGTATTTTTTAATACCAATTTTCTACAAGGATTAATAGAGAAAAATAGAGTTTTAATAAAAAATATTTCATCAACTGTGATTCTTCAAATGTGATTTATATTATCTCATGTATGCAATGCAGTCCTCAATATGTTGGGTATACCACCCGTCCCCTGTGTAAACCTTTGGGGAGCATATTTTTAATGTTGGAAATACCGACACTCGTACCCTGTTGGGTACTCCACGCCATTTCATAGAAAGCCATCAGGGCATTTTGGATTTTTTTGAAGGAACAGCAGTGGAAAAGTGCATTGCCCCATAAGGGGAGGTGATTTAAATCGCAAGGTTTTTATGCGTGAAGCCTTTTGCATTCTCATATTGGACACTCGTTATCCTAAGGGGCTTAATTATTAAACTGATTTGTCCCTTTAATATTAGAACATCTTAATTATTTGAATCTCATGGTTATGCATTGCTAGTATGTTCCTTACTCAGTTTTCACTGGGATGGAAATAGTTAATTATATTAAGGCAACTTCTGTGAACTTGATGGTAGGGTTTATATAAGTTGATCATTCTGTGTAATGTGTTATGCATAAGAACTGACATAGTTTAAAACATGTAAGCATTTTTGGTGATGCACATTATGCTTTTAAAGTTTTTTAAATAAAATGTTTTTAAGAAGATGAGTGCTAGGATTTTAATTTCAATGTGGTAGCTGTAGCACCAGTGGGGTCCTTGGCCTAAACAACTGTCAGGCAGGCGAATGTGAGTCCACCTTGTCACATGCCGGTTTGGCTTTGGACTATCTGCAGAGGCAGCATCTGTGGAAACCCGATTTAACACTTGACCCATTCAAACAGAATATGGTCGTTGCTGTTGGGATCCCAAGCCATTACTCACAAATTATAGTCCTGGTGGTATGGCCACTGATGCTGAACAGGATTGAATAAGTGTGAACTGGAGCATAGAGGATAGACAGGGAAAAGTTAAAGGGGTTATGTCAGCAAAATAAAAAAAATTATACTCACCTGCATCCTGCCCTGTGTCCCTTTACAGTCTAACCTGTGGAAAGAGAAGAATCAAAAAAACAAAGCAAACTCACCTAATTCCATTGTACTTGGTCCTTCCGTTGTTTACCTGGCGCGTAAGGGGGCAGCTCCTGCGCGCTCCTGCGCACTCCTGCACGCTCACACTGACCTAGCCGCGTCTAACCTCTGACGACGGCGAGTGCACAAGCATGCCAGGAAGGGGGGCGCATGCACACTCGCCGTCGACTCTCCGAGGATGGCAGACGTCAGACGTGGCCAGGCCAATCAGTGAGCAACACGTCACTTGTGAAGCGTCGACCACTGACCCGGGCAGCAGGACGTGCCCTCCGACAGTGGCCGTAGCAGGGGTGAAAGCTGGAACTTTGCCAGCTTCTATCCTGTGATCGAACAGCTGCAGGAGGGAGAGGTGAAGACCAGCAGGTTCCTGGTGACTGGCCCCGTAAGGCACAGGTGAGTATGAATTTTTTTCTTTTTCCTGACAGAACCCCTTTAAGGCTGGATGCACAGATGCAGAAACTAAGTACAAGTAGATGGTTGGGGCAGGCAGTGAGTAATACTATAGTCCAATAATCAGACCTGAGGTCAGGGATCTCAGAAAAGGCAAGGGTCAGGCTGGAATCAAGACCAGATTACACACAAATGTGGGTTTTTTCATAATTTCTTAGCCTCCATGAGGAAAGGATGCCTAATACAGCAGGGGTTATAGGTGATTAGTGGGGATATGCACACTGGCCCTTTAACCCCTTGAGTGGCACGCCCGGAAATTTTCCGGGACGAGCTCCACTGCTCATAGTGACATAGCCCGGAAGATTTCCGGGCTATGTATCACTATGGGAGCTGCAGAGCACAATGCCACAAGCTGTGACAGTGTGCTCTGCCTGCACAGACCCACACAGAGCAGTGCAAGGGCTTTGAAAAACCAGCAGAAGATATTGCCGGCATATCGGCAATGTCCTGCTTTGTTTACAGGTTGCCATAGAGACCATCGGCTTGTCAGAAGCAAGCCGATGGTCTCTGTGACAGGGAGAGCTTGGTGCTTGGCTATCAGAGGACAGCTAGGTACCAGCTCTTACAGCAGAGATCAGAGAAAACCTCCGATCTCTGCTGTGTTAACCCTTTACATGCTGCAGTCTATGTGACTGCAGCATGTAAAGGGCTGTCACTGCAGCATGTAAAGGGCTGTCACCATCGGACCCCCAGAATGTGATCAGGGGGTCCTGATGGGTCCCTGTGGAAGTCCCCTAAAGGGACAAAAAAAAAAAAAATGTGAAATCTGGCATGACCATTGTTTAGGTCCTAAATAGGAAAAGTAAATGGGTCACAACTCAATTATTCAATGCCAAGTGCAAAAGTAAGTGCATCCCTATGCAATGTACCAAATCTAATTCTTTAACTTCCCGGTATTGTGCAAACTTGAAATTTGGCACAAACATTCTTTAGGTCCTACATTGGAGAAATAAAGGGGTCATGACTTGATTATTCAATCCTAAGTGGAAAAGTAAGTGCACTCTTATGTAATGTTGCCCTCTTGTGTCAGTAAGTATATAACCGTTTTCAGTGATTGATTGTTTTTAGATTTCCCCTTCTGTGATACATTTATATTAGTGTAGGGACTCACAAGATGCGAGGAGCCTTGATGAGTGGCTTGTGAGCTCAAGTATTTTGGCCAAAATCCAACGAATACCTCGCATTTATGATGTATTGTTCACAAGCAGTGCGGCCTTTAAATGTCGGGGGAGCCCAGGGCAACAGTACCAAAGTGGTTCACTTTTTAAGGTGCAGAGCAACCCACTGGACTGTTATGGCATCATTAACAGTTTGCTTGCCTGCATGGTGCACTACATGTATCAGGATGGTCTGACACTTTGTATCTACTCTGTGCAGGAGTATACACCAAGCAGCCACCCCCCTCTATATAGGAGGTTGTGTGAGTGGCTGTCTTATCAGTGTCCTCTATTGGTGTAATTGGCTCCCTCACTTGGTAGCATGGCTGCCTGCATGCTGAGGTGGTGCACATGTTTGCCCTCCTGTGTCAGTAAGTATATGGCTGTTTTCGGTGATTGTTTGTTTTTAGATTTCCCCTTCTGTGATACACTAAGTTGAAAAGTAAGTGCACCCCTGTGTAATGTACCTAATCTAATTCTCTAACTTCCCGGTGTTGTACAAACTTGAAATTGTGTGTGACCATTCTTTAGGTCGTAAATAGGAAAAGTAAAGGGGTTGTAACTTGATTATTCAATTCTAAGTGCAAACGTAAATGTATGTAATGTAACTAATAACACACATCTAAATTGCACAAACAAGAAATTTGCCACATACATTCTTTACATCGTAATAGGAAAAGTAAAGGGGTTGCAACTTCAATATTCAATTCTAAGCGTGAAAAAACTGTGAAAATCAGCAATACATGAGATAGTTCTTTTCTCAGGAACCATAAAGTCTAGGGAAATTATTTGTATACTGTAGAGAATCCATGTTACTTGAATGGGTGCTTGCTCATGGGCTTTTTGTTTACTCGGACGAACAGTCCTATTGTCCGATTTTTGGATGGGAATAGCACATGTCAATGTGCTGTATTCAGCACATCGGACAGCGCATGAACAGAATGTCCTAGTGCTGTCCAATGTGAGTTGTGCCTGATAATCTTGGGTGCAACTTTTAAAACACCAGTATGCATGTACCCTTATATGTACCATTTAGTATTATCATCCTTATGATATATATAGAGAGGGGAATTTCACTGCTAACATTTTTGCTACAATGTGATTGCCATTGACATTTGCGTTGTGTCATTGAGAAATACTGCCATGTCTATGTTAAGTCCCTGGCAATGCAATCCAAGTAATCAATTTTACTGCATAGGGATGGTGGGAGTTTGTTTAATTGACGGAGTGTGCTACAAAGGGCTGCAAGCTGCAGAAGGATATTGGACGTCCTACCTTTGCACGTTCCCATAGCACAATGCCTTGAGCACTGCTTATGATGTTAGGTTTGTATAAAGGCTTGTGTTCTCTACAATGTCCCTTTACAGCATAGTGAAACTGTGGAGTCTTACATAATGTCTAATATAACATTAGCTGTTTATAACAGCGATGCACCTTCTGTTCCGCTTGGGTACAGTGACAGTACCCACATTTTGTGGTTGATAAATCAGTAGGTAAATGGGTCTACAAATGAAGAGTTCCCATACCCAGTCAACGCAAAAGGTATTGTTCGATTTATTCCACCGCAAAAGATTCTGATTGGGATTATAAGATAACATCATATAAGGGAAATTCTTGTTAATGACCATAGGTTCGGTTATCAAGATATCGGATAGATATAGTATGCTCTTGGCTTTTATATATTAGAAACATTTGTGAAAAAAAATTGTTATATTGCATGTATAATAAATAGAGATGAGCGAGCGTACTCGGAAAAGCACTACTCGCTCAAGTAATTTGCTTTATCTGAGTATCGCTGTGCTCGTCCCTGAAGATTCGGGTGCCGCTGCGGCTGACAGGTGAGTCGCAGCGGGGAGCAGGGGAGAGCGGGCGGGAGAGAGGGAGAGAAAGATCTCCCCGCTCCGTGCCGGCACCCGAATCTTCAGGGACGAGCACAGCGATACTCGGATAAAGCAAATTACTCGAGCGAGTAGTGCTTTTCCGAGTATGCTCGCTCATCTCTAATAATAAATTAACCTACATTATTCACTGTTAATTTTGATTTTAACTTTTTTTTACTTTAATGCATTGGAATGAAGACATCATGTCATTTTGCTGCATTTTGTGCGCTGTAAAAACAAAACCCTTGGGGAATGGTGGACCTGCTTTTTTTTTTTTTTTGCTGTTTCACTCCACTTGCAATTTTTTTAAAGTTTTTCAGTACACTATATTAAACATTAAATAGTACTTTTAAACATTAGAATTAGGAAGTCCTAGCTAAGGACAAAAAATACTTATGTAATCCTGTTTCCACATCGCACACTGTGGTGCAGGTTACAGGCTTTTTTGGTCTGCTTCCTGAACAATCTAAAGTATAGAGCAGGCATGTGTTACATTTGCTGGGCGCACTAAAGCACCACACTCACACGGACGCAAGGGAAAATGTCCTAGTAAAACCGCAACCACATTCACAGTAATTGCAAGGACCAATTGCTCCATTTCAGGCAGAGATGGAAGGACACCTGTCCCTCACTAATCAGGGAAAGTGGTACATCCCTGCCTAAAAGCAAGGTGATTGTCACGATAAGGACGGCCCTACTGTCTTCATCTGGGACCTGGCTATCCCTGATTTTGGAACCTGGAGAGATACGCAAAACACAGGACATAACACTGTTCATACACACAGAACACGATTGCTCATACAGCATGTCTGGCCACCTGCACAGAGATACAAAACAAGTCACTGTTCACACCAATATACCAGGTAATGCATACAACGCAGAACAGTAACCCCACCCAGAACTCACATGCATAAAGCTAGTAAGCCATAGCTCTTCACAGATATAGATAAAAATTAATAACGTTTATTAAGTTATTTAAAAGGACATGGGTTTACACTAACATAAACACACACACAAATGAAAAACAAAAACAAGAAGAAACCAAAGAATAAGACCCTGGTTTATAGTAAACTGGGAGATTCAGCTCTTCGATGATAGAGAGGTAAGTATATTTATCCCTTATGGTGTATAATTGGATAACCTTGCGGGATTCGTATGGACATAACTTGTTGAGGAATGGATGATAGTCAGTACGTCAGATCTAGATACACCGTTCGTACTGGGATATCCTCAAACCAAGTATGTATATGTCCTTAAATGATTAAGGAAGAAATATCCATCTAGACCTCTATTTGTATACTGGATCCCCAGTGGTGCCACATTAGTTTAAAGGTTGTTTTACCCGGGGTCTGGTTATGGTGCACTTAGATAGTATTATTGACCAGATCCCACAAAAACACACCCTTTAAATGCCAGGATTGGCTCTGGCGTACGGTAGGTGGAGATCTACCGATTAATCGTTCGCCAAAAAGTAATGTAGTGGCGTCTAGAAAGTAGACTTATGCTCAGAGATAGCCGGCCGCTCACCACCAGAGCCGCAGGCACTATCTCTTGCTCTCCCTATTTGGACTACTTACCCAGGTCCCATCTGACTGTGGATGGGACTAATCTCTAGGGGTGGTGCTGTCCTCCTGTCTAGGCTTTTTCTGCAATTGCTTTGCTGAGCTTGTAATTACAACTGCAACTGCTCTGCCGAGCGTTAACCCTGTAACTGCCAATTGGGTTTTTCTCTGCTATCTGCCCTCTGAACATTGCAGTATTATTATCGAGTGATATTCTGGCTATGTAGAAACTGACAGATAGCCATATCACCGATAAAACAGGTGCCATTCACTAACCTGTGGGGGCCCTGCTTACGCAACCTCTCAATAGCTTAATTAAAAGACTGAGCATTCAGATATATAGAAAACCAAGGTCGTATCGGTGTTAATTCAGACTAGGACAATTTCCTGCTGAACCACTGATATACACCAAGGGGTACTTGGCTCTAGTCTATTTCACTTAATGACTGATTAGACCGACGGTTATATCCGAAAACCGATCGGCTTAACAGCCATTGTGGATATTTGAGGGGTACACCTAGCCAGAAGAGCAAGAGTTGGAATGCATAACCATATATTTTTTGGCATTCTTTTAACAAGAAACCGGTGACATAATTCATCGAAAAATCAATTTATTTTTGAGAAATTCTCCCTTTTACCAACCCTGGTCTTGAATGGTCCACAGTAAAAGGACTAAATATATTGATGGTATACGTACCTTTTGCTCCTGAGGAACTATCCAAAAAATTGGATAGGGAAACGCGTCGAGCCTATCTCTGAGCATAAGTCTACTTTCTAGACGCCACTACATTACTTTTTGGCAAACGATTAATCGGTAGATCTCCACCTACCGTACGCCAGAGCCAATCCTGGCATTTTAAAGGGTGTGTTTTTGTGGGATCTGGTCAATAATACTATCTAAGTGCACCATAACCAGACCCCGGGTAAAACAACCTTTAAACTAATGTGGCACCACTGGGGATCCAGTATACAAATAGAGGTCTAGATGGATATTTC
Organism: Eleutherodactylus coqui; assembly: GCF_035609145.1. NCBI lineage: Eukaryota > Metazoa > Chordata > Amphibia > Anura > Eleutherodactylidae > Eleutherodactylus > Eleutherodactylus coqui. The sequence continues at coordinate 62,431,876 of NC_089838.1, read as the reverse complement.
TTCCTTAATCATTTAAGGACATATACATACTTGGTTTGAGGATATCCCAGTACGAACGGTGTATCTAGATCTGACGTACTGACTATCATCCATTCCTCAACAAGTTATGTCCATACGAATCCCGCAAGGTTATCCAATTATACACCATAAGGGATAAATATACTTACCTCTCTATCATCGAAGAGCTGAATCTCCCAGTTTACTATAAACCAGGGTCTTATTCTTTGGTTTCTTCTTGTTTTTGTTTTTCATTTGTGTGTGTGTTTATGTTAGTGTAAACCCATGTCCTTTTAAATAGCTTAATAAACGTTATTAATTTTTATCTATATCTGTGAAGGGTTTCAGAATTCATATATAGATTTCTATACCACTGTGATTTCTAGTAAGCCATAGCTAGTCCAAGTGTCCTCACACCAGAGGGAAAGAGAGTCAGACACTGAACTGACATAAAGGGAACCATGTCAGGCATCACCCATCTAACCACACAGAATACATCAGACATCTGGAGGCCGCACCTGTGAAAGGGGAAGGGAGAGGGAGTCTGCATAAGATGCAGACGGGGACAACAGATGTCCAGACCGTCCTCAGGGAAGGTGAGAAACACTTAAGTCCAGCATGTGCAACACCCAGCTCTGATTGGGAATAACACAGAATGAGTAAAACTAAGTAAAATGACCAGCATCCTCTAATTAGAGAAGCTGGTATTTATGTGCAGCAGACCAGAGAAGATAATCTGGCTAGAGAAACGCAAAACCCAGCCAGCTCAGTTATCTCTCACCTGTGAAGGTGTGCTCCTGGAAACCTGTAGAACCACAGGTCCCAGCCACACAACCTGTAGACCACATACATCTCTAGACCTGCAGACTATAAGAGTCTAGGCCTCCAAGATGTGCAGGTACTATGACAACCCCCCCCTTCAGCAGCCACCATTAACCCCCCTTCAGCAGCCACCATTGACCCCCACCTCAGCAGCCACCATTAATCCCCACCCCCACAGCAGCCACTACTAACCCCCCCACCCTCGGCAGCCACCATTAACCTCCCCCTCAGAAATAATAGTCCCCCCTCCACCCCCAACGCATATACTTACCTCCTCCTTGCTGTCAGCGCCGCTCTGCTGAGGTCAGATGCACTCTGACCTCAGTGTGTAGCCCGGCACGCTTCCTCCCTGAGTCCTCTCCTGCGCAACTGAGGAGCAGGGGACTGAGTGTGTGCCGGGACAGCACTAACGGCGTGATTACCAATGGGGAGCTGTGGCACCCCAGCTGGTAATCAGTACAGTAGTGAGCGGCCATCGGCATGCCTCAGGCTACATGAAATGAGTTTCTTGTGATTTTTTTTGTCACAGTCTATATTTAAAAAATCCTAAAATCCTGTCTACAACAGTCTCCCATATAAGTTAATGGTTCCTCTTCTATTTATTGTGTGAATGGCCCATGTGACTTTCTAAATGCTGTTAAGTCATGCAAGATGTCATCCCCCATAGTCATGTTTAGACAATAGAATAAAAAAATTCTACAATCGGAAAATAAAATTTTTGGGGAAGGGCTTTAAATATAAGCCCTTCCCTGAAAATCATTCCTGTTTGTGTGAAAAAAAAAATTATACTCACCTCTCCTCAGCTGCTTAGGCGCCTCTAGCCTGTCTTCTCCCTGCACTGCTCTGAAGCTCTTTCAGCAGGCGGTGATTTAAAATCCCTGCCTGCTGAAAGGGCTGTATCTGATTGGCTGAGCACTCAGCCAATCACAGACAGCTCTCAGCCATTCATTGAATGACAGCAGAGTGCTGTCTGTGATTGGTCACAGCACTCAGCCAATCACAGGCAGCACCTGGCCATTCATGGAAATAATGCAACCAAAAGCACAAATGTGCAACGAGAACACGAAACGAAACTAAGGGGAATCCTTACCCTTTAAACTTCTACCCTTGGAAGGACCCCTGCCTAAACAGCAGCCCGACCCCTCTGGTAAGTGCGGACTCACACGCATACCTTGGCCACTAATAAATCCCTACCGGGGAGCCCTGAATACCAAAAGAAACAGTACAAGGCAACCAACTGTTGTACTTAGCTATAGCAGCAGTCTGCAGCAAGGAAAAGGAGCTCCAGAGGCAGGCTATGCTCCTCATCAACAATCCAGGAAAACTGAATTGGCCAGCACTGAGGTCAAACCTAAATCAGGCTATATAGAGCAGGGCAACTAGAGACAGGTGAAAACTGACATCACTTACCCGACACTATGCTCCTCAGCACCAGGAAAGACAGAAATACTTCTAAAACCTGGTCTGACCTGAAAGAACAGTGAAGCTCTCAGAACAGCTGCAACAGTACCTTCCCTTCTAGAAGAAGCCCCAGGACCCTAGGACCAGGACGACTCAGATTAATTTTGTGAAAATTTTATACCAGAATATCCACATGCACATCGACAGCCCGAACTCATGGTCTTTCTTCTGGACCATACCTGCGCCAATGCACAGGATACTGCAATGAATTTCTGACTCAACGAGAGTCCATTATGCGACTTATCACAAACTACACCTCCCCATCCACTAAAACTGGAGCCGGGGGTGGTGAACCATTACCAGAATCAATGAATCTTTTTAAGCAAAGATTCGTGGAAAACATTGGTAATTTTCATTGCACTGGTAATTTCTAACTGAAAGGCGAATGCATTAATCTTCTCAATAATTTTAAATGGACCGATAAATCGTGGGCCTACTTTAAAGGACAATTGCCTGAGTTTTATATTTCTAGTAGACAACCAAACCAAGTCTCCAACACAGAATACCGCCCCTCAGAACGATGACTATTTGTTACCCGCTTGCCCCGTCGAACTGATCACTTGAGATTTCTCTGAACCTCTGCCCACCCTGCCTCGATATCAGAACAGAACTCCTTAGCTCCTGATACCTCCGAAACCTGCTTAAAAAAGGGGCCAAAACATTGGTGGAATCCATAATTACAAAGGAATGGTGATGTTCCCGTAGCCTCCAGCGATCTATTGTTTAAAGCAAATTCAGCTAGTGATAGGAACCTTGACCAGTCCTCCTGGTTTTTGGAGATGTAATGGCGTAAATATTGTTCCAGGTTATGGTTACATTTCTCAATCTGCCCGTTGGTCTCTGGATGGTATGCCGAGAAAGCGAGAGCTGAACATCCAAACAAGAGCAGACTATTCACCAAAAGCTGGAAATGAATTGTACCCCATGATCGTAAATGATATTCTCTGGTAATCCATGTAATCTAATGATGTGGGAAGTAAACAAACTGGCCAACATTTTAGCATTCGGCAAACCAGGAAGTGCCACAAAATGGCACATTTTGCTGAAACGATCCACTACCACCCAGACGACCATGTTACCTTCGGAAAGTGGAACATCTGTAATGAAGTCCATGGACAAATGAGTCCAAGGTCTCATAGGGATTGACAAAGGTAATAACTTACTGGCCTGTGGATTACGAGGTGACTTAGTCCTGTCACACACCTGACAAGATGGAATAAAACTGAACGCATCTCGTTGTAATGATAGCCACCAAAATCTTCTTGAGAGTAGGTTATGGGTATTATTAATTCCTGAATGACCGGCCAATATGGAACTATGAACCTTGGACAGCACCTGTAATCTTAGATGAACTGGAACTAAAAGCTTTCTGGCAGAAAGCTTTGACGGGGCTAAATCCTGTGCTCTACAGAGTTGCTTCTCTAACGCCAATGATACTGCCAACACCACCACCCCTTCAGACAGGATGGGGACAGAGGTTCATCAGAAACTACTAGAAGAAACTTCTCGAAAGAGCATTGGCCTTCACATTCGAACCTAGACGGTAAGTAACTAAAAAGTTGAAACAGGAAAAAAAAAAGACCACCATGCCTGTCTAGAATTGAGTCTCTTAGCCTATTTCAGATATAAAAGGTTTTTGTGATCCATGAAAACTGTCACCTTGTGTCGCGCCCCTTCCACAAGATGACGCCACTCCTCAAACACCTATTTAATCGCCAACAGTTCTCTGTCCTGGATATCATAATTTTGTTCCAGAGAAGAAAATTTATGAGAAAAGAACGCACATGGGCGAAGATCTTGCAATGTCATCGTTCCCTGAGACAGAACCCCTCCAACCCCCACCTCCAAAGCATTGACCTCAACAGCAAAACGCCTAGAAGAATCTCGATGCACCAGAAGCGGTGCGGTGCAGAACAGTTGTTAGATTTCTGAAATGACTGCCGTGCTCCCGCAGGCCATTCAGTCAGGAAGCACCCCATCTTTGTCATATCCGTAAGAGTTTTAACTATCACTGAAAAATCCCTAATGAATGTACGATAATAGTTGGCGAACCCTAAGAACCTTTGTAGGGCTCTCACATTCTCCGGTAGGACCCAGTCCTAAACCACTTGAACCTTCTCAGGGACCATCTGGAAACCCTCTTGGGTAGTAATGGAGGACCTGGCGAACATGGGAAACGTGAGAATCAAAATCAGGGGAAAAAATCAAAATATCATCCAGGTAAACCAACACAAATCTGACTACAAATTCATAGAGAACCTCATTGATCAAGGACTGAAATACCGCAGGAGCATTAGTGAGACCAAAAGGCATCACCAGACTCTCATAATGCCCCTCCAGGGTATTAAACGCGGTCTTCCACTTGTCCCCCTCCTTAATCCAGATTAAATTATATGCCTCATGTAAGTCCAATTTAAAAAAACTGTTGGAGCCATTTAATTGCGAAAACAGATCCAGGATAAGGGGAAGAGGGTATGGATTGTTTTTCATAATTTTGTTCAGTTTTCTAAAGTCAACACAGGGACGTAAACAGCCATCTTTTTTCTTCACAAAGAAGAACCCAGCTGCAAACGGGGAACTAGAAGGCAATATATGACTCTTTCTCAAACTGTCCAGGATATAGTCTTTAAGAGCTTGTCTGTCAGCGGCAGATATGTTGTACATGTGACTCTTGGGAAACTTGCAGTCAGGGAGAAGTTCATTTGCACAATCCCCCTTTCTGTGCAGTGGTAATTTGTCTGCCCCCTCCTGGGAAAGCACATCAGTGAAGTCAGCAATAAATTCAGGTAACTTTTCTATCTGAATAGAAGCCACATTAACAGAAACACAACAAGACAGATAAAAGGGGCTCCATTTTGTGATGTCCCCCTTCTCCCAGTCAACTACCGGGTTATGTAGGCAGGGCAACCCCAAGACTACTTGTGTAGAAAGGGATTCCATGACATATAATGTTATCCTTTCCAGCAGGAAACTCAGCAGGAAGCACCAGCCTAGGAGATGATATCCAAGCAATTTGATGGCCTAGAGGGACCTTTCTTCTAACCTTCAGGCCATCTAGTTTTCCAGCTGAGAATTACGACGGGGACAAAACTAAGCCATATGACCTGTGTGATTACAGAAAAAGCATCAACCTTTAAATTGTACCTTTCTTCTTCTTCTAGCCCTGCCAGCCAATGACCCTAGTTGCATGGGTTCCTCCTCATCAGCAGGCAAGAAGCCACAAGCTATGGAGAGTTCCTGGTAGGGTTGAGACATCGAAAACCGATATATCGCCAATGCTTTGGCGATACTTTTCATCGATATTGTTATGTCTGATATATCGGTAACATGGCTAGTTTAAGGCTATATAATATCGATTTTTGTAAAGAAGAAACTTGTCTTGTGGTCTAGTGATCATATTTTCTTTCTTTAAATTCTGCCCTTTCCTTTGTGTTGGCACAGGATGTAGTTTTGCTCTGGGCACTAATGAACTTATAAACAAGTTCTGGAAACTTTTGGAAGGTGTGAGGTGACTCTTTGTCACCAGTAAGGTTTGCTCCAGGCAAAACGACTCTCAGAAGAAGTGGGGTCTTAGGCCCCTTTTCCACATGCATTTGTTCATCGCGTTAGACACAGGCTCTGAACTTTTGCGTCTAATGCCATGGCTGTGGGCAATGCTTTCTACATGAAAGCATTTCCATATGCAGATGGAGGGCTGCGCTGAACGCACCAAGGTCGCGTCCAGAAAAGGAGACGCGACATGTTGTGCGTTCAGCGTCTAACGCGAACGCAGTGCCCATAGAAAAGATAGGAGACCCATCTAACGCAATTACAATTGCGTTCGGGGCACTGTGTTCGCGTTACCAGGCCCTGCATTGTTTACAAGTTGCCATGGAGACTGTTGGTCCCTCAACTTGAATTGCTGAGTTTTCTTTATGGAGCTCTCATCAGAAGGTTGTAGAGGAGACCTGGAACCTCAAAAAAAAACCAAGAACGTTAGATGAAACAACACCAGAACTTTCTTTGTACTTAAAAATGCCACCCCCAGGTCGTTTAGGAGACAATAATGGCCACTAATAAATCCCTACCAGGGAGCCCTGAATACCAGAAGAAACTGTACAAGGAAACCAACTGTTGTACGTAGCTGTAGCAGCAGTCTGCAGCAAGGAAAAGGAACTCCAGAGGCAGGCTGTGCTCCTCATCAGCAATCCAGGCAAAACTGAATTGACCAGCACTGAGGTCACATCTAAATCAGGATATATAGAGCAGGCTGCAGTAATTGCTGTAGCAATCCAGCATGTTATGCTCCAGCAATTACTGAAGAATAGGTTTTTCCTCAAAACGCATTTGTTCGGCTGGCTATGCTCCTCATATAACAATATCTTATTATCTTACCATCATCACCATTTTTTGTAGTTGTTGCGCCTTGAGCCATTATTTATATTAACACCTTCAGGCAATCTTATTTTTTTACAAGATGTGTTGTAAAATATTTAGGCATCATTTAAGGGTACATAGAAATTAGCAATAGATTTATATACATTTTTATATTGGTGAAATGCATTTTTTATATAGCTTTTACACTGTTCACCAAGCCTTTTTACTTTCACTCCCACTGTATACTTCTTGACCTATCTTGTACAGGTAGCACATCTGGCTGGCACATCCTATGTACACTTGTCAAACCATAAAAAAGCCGCAGCGCTCCAGGTAGTGAATAAAGCTTAAAATATATAGCACCAAGGAAGAACTTACTTCACATGGGGAGTCTCAGCAGAAAACACCCTTATTCTGATGAGCAGAATAGTCCTCTCAGGGACTTCAGATTCAAGGTGGAGTCTAACTCAAAAGTCCAGAAGGCAGGGTAATTTTACAATTTTAGTAACCATTTATTCAAATATTCAACGCATTTTGGCCTGTTCAAGAGCCATCATTCCAAGGCACCCAACGTGTTTCGGAGGGACCAATCTCTAGCTGTATACTATCCTTAGTCTGGACTAGAATATCAATTAATATGGTCCTGGGCCAGCGGCTCACTTTCAGTGCTAGCCCGAACTATTTAAAGAGTGAATGAGAGGAAGACAGTCCTTTATTATGTTGCATCAAGGAGGAACAACACTTACTATAGATAGTCGTCTCTCCTAAGTCCTTAGGAGAGGCAGCTATCCATAGTAAGTGTTTTGCAGGCATTTGTCAGGATTTTTGATGATGCCTGATGAGAACCTGGAGAAAACACTAAAGAGAGGATTTGCTTTAGGATCAGATTTGATCCGTTGCCCACTGTGATTGGAGACATACCGGACTGTCCCTGGAGAGAAAGTCCGGACACGTCAGGGTGAGTTTAGAATTTATTTCTCACCCGCCTATAGTTTGTGAATTTAAGAGAACACCTTATGGTGCTCTCTACCATATCCCTGGAGCGCTTCCTGAGTTGATTTGTGTTACGTACACTTGTACCACAATCCATCAATGAACTTTATACATCCATCCATGGAGTAGCTCAACCCCTTTCCTTTCACCCTTAATATAGATAATGACATGGAGATTTAAGACAATAGTTTTGAAAATTTTATTTAACAAAAAACTTTGATTTAAATAATAGACCCTTTTTAGACAATACATTCCATTCAGGAAATGTTGAAGACAGCCAAAATATAAAGTCATTGCTATGAATTTATTTGATTGAAATTCATCCACATGTGACTTAAAACACTGAAATGTCTGATTGGTGTGAATAAATGCTAAATATTGGATGAAAAATTATGTTAATTTGCAGGCATCATTGTTATAATTTGCATTCGTAAAAGAATAAAAACTTGTTTTTCCAGCGTTGTTTTAGTACAAAAGTATATTGAAGAATGACTTTCTCTTTGATGCGCAATATTGTCTCATACATGCTTCATATTCTTATGAAACTGTGTAAACATTTTCCTCAAAGTGAACTAAAAATCGGACTCTCAATTCTGTCATCTATCGGTAATGCTCTCAAAAACCATAGGGATTTCAAAGATGGAAAAGGGACATCTGTAACACTATAGTCAATTACAGCTTCTTTGTTGCTAGTCTTGTTCAGCAGTAATGAAAGGCACTGAAAAGGCATTTTAGAGTGAAAGGTCAAGGGAAAAAAACATTTCATGAAAAGCAGCACCTTCCCGAGCAGAACTGATCCCTTAGTAGTTATTATCTAAGACATTGTGCTCAAAACAAGCAGAGGCTAAGTTCACTGATGGGAATGTAGAAAGATCAGGTCACCCCTTTTTCTGAAAATAAAAAACACAAATGACTTTGAGTGGTATTGTACTCTTTGAGTTGCCTTTGCTGTCTATAATGTTGCTTTTTATATACACCCATAACTCAAAATGGAACTGGGGTTATTCATTTTTAACCAAGGCATGTTTTATAAGAGTGCAATTTAATACTTAAACAAGACTATAATCCCAACTATCATTTCTAAAACGCATTATACAATATGTAGTATATGCAAGACTTTGTTCACATTGGCTTCTTTTTATTATCCCTCTGTCATCCCCGACATGATTGCTAGGGCTGATGGCTTTTGAGTTACAGCCATTAGCCTAATAAAAGTTCCCAGGACTCTCCTGAGAGAATGACTTCGAAATGTGCAAACAATTGCTTGTGCAAATAAATATGCAATAAAACCCCTTGCTTGGGTGAAAAAAATAATTAAATCTGTTTAAGCCCTCAAGATGAGGCAATTGGCAACTATTTCATGGAGGTTGTTTTGTTTTCTGGATCATTACTAGAAGATAACCGCAAAAGAAAACCAGTGTCCAAACGATAGCGATCCTAGTACACAGCACTCCCAATACAGTCCAAAAAGATGTCTTCAGAGCTTATTTATGTGAGCATTATTTCGGTCCATGATCTGTAGGAGTCTACAACAGACTTGAGTTGGATAGCACGCAGATACAGCTAATATAAAAAAGCCTACAGGCTTTTTCTTGCACCACTCTTTTACCCCTTTGCATGACCTTTGGTGGATGATTTTGGTGTTAATAGATTTGTGACATCCCCACCACCACTGTAAAATCATAAATTTTGAGTTTAATACATTGAGTGACCGGTCAGGTCAGGTCAAATTCCTATGTTAAATCAAGTGACGCCGTTGTGCTTCAGCCAACAGCATCACTAGGGAGAGTCAAGTGTTGTTATACAACGTTTATATCAAGTGCTTACCAGTTTGACTACTGCCATGTCCCCAAAACGTGGAAGACCAAGTCACGGACAGCGAACAATTCACAGGGTACACTCAGATAGAAGTTTATAGGCTCAAAATGTAGTTTATCTTGGAGTCCTTGCCAATTAAAATAATCAGTTAATAAAAGATTTACAACCATTTTTCCAAACATTTTATGGTTGAGTAGCGAACATCGGGTCAATCTAGTAATAGTAAATGTGCCAACTAATACAGCAGTTTTTTTTTTTAAAAACAGACACAGGAGGCACATAAAAAACACTCAGTCTGCACTTTTTCGATCCAATTTTTAGACTAGACTGAACCATTCAAGTCAATAGACATACAGCAATAAGTAGCAGACACATGCACTGCATATATGGCATATGGAATACCACTCAGATGAGAAAAAGTTCTTTTTTTATGGATGTGACATAGAGGTTTTTTATATGCTTGTATGAATTTGACCTGTTTACCCATATCTGTAACAAGAATGTCCCACTCTATGAAGCTTTACTTAAGCATGATAGTGTTTACAAATTGCAATATTTACAGGTAGCATATAAAATTAAGGCCTTATCAAGTGCTAATAACTGTAGGGAAAAAAATATTAATAAAATATTAACATATATAAAATCATAAAAATTGGGGTATTCCAATTTTTGATAGTTTATGCTTTTTTTGCTTGATATGGGATTTTTTTAATATTGTTTCACAAATGGAAGAGCCATCTCATACTTTATTGGTTCAAAAAGACTACATGATTCATGAATACTAAATTGTAATTGACCAATTGGGAATAGGCGGTCTTTTTCGTCAATAAGAATAATCTATTTTATGAATGAAGTTCATACCCATTTAATGAATAAGCTTAACCTGTTTATTCCAATTTGTAAAATTTGGTTGTCTTAATTGCTCTCTTCTTGTTGGTGTGGGGAGAATGAGCAGGAGTGTATTCGGAAACATGCTATGATTTTGTTACATTTGTAATAATAGCTGTTTTCCAGTGGTGTGTAAATGTATATTAATTGATATGATGTGGTGCAGGAAGCCAAGCCACAGAGAAAACCTAATCTGGAGCCGGGCAGCTGACCATAAGGTGCTTTGTATTATATGAAATGCTGGTTTCCTTAGCTTCTTGTGAGTAAATTGAAACTGTGTGAGGTTTCTAAAGTACCGCCGTGCTTCACCATTGGAGGCTTTGCGTCTTTTGCCATTTTAACGAAAGCATTTGAAGCACTGAATATCTTGACCGAGTGGTTGTAGTTAGCAACTGGAAGGACCGATAAACATTTTGAATGAGTGACTTTTTCCACTTTTGTATTTAACTTTTTTGGCATCCCACTGTCTTCCTCCATTTACTAGTATTTTAATTAATACAAGGATCTGCATGGTTCTGTTTTTCCTCCACAATTGATATTTGGAGGTTTATCCACTTCTTTAGTCCAGTCCTTGCTGCAGTCCAGTAATGACTTTCCATTTATTTGTAATTGGACTTAGTTATTATTTACTTCAAGTCAAAAGGTTAACAATAACTTCATTTAGCATAATAGTGGCTCTATGTAATGATAGAGCCTTTTAACATTGCCATTCTACAAATCCCTGTGTGTTTTCCCACAAAGACATTTTATCAGTCAGTCACCTTGCTATTTTGCAGACAAAGATACACAATCCTTTAATTGTAACTATTGATCCTCCTTTTAAGGCAGAACTCCCTATACAATGCTAGACCTCCTACTGTGTATAGAATTAAATATCACTGACAGATGCTCAATGACTCTTAAAATGCAAAGAGCTCTAATCAAATGAGCCGTCATTAAGCATGAGTGGCTTAGCAAACACTAAAGTACACCTATTACATCCCAACAAAGGTAAACAGACAAAATAACTGTGATTGTATGCAAAACCAGAAAAAAATGTTACCCATTAAACTATTGTTGATTCTTTCAATAATGTCACAAAGACAAATAAATATTTGCAAAATAAAATCAGAAATAAGATTCCCATTTTAGTAAAGGTGCCTCTTGATAATATGCACAATGCACAATGAGTGACCCAAAGCAAAAGTGAGTATACTACCGGTCAAAAGTTTTAGTACGCCTTATTTTTTTTTAATTTTGATCATTAACACATTTTAATAAATAATGTGAAATGGTTCAAAGTTTCAAAAGTAAGTTAAAAACATCAAAATATTATGAAAATTAACCTGCAATGCAACAATAGTCTGAATTCATGATTTCAGCAAAAGAGCTTTTTTTCACATAAAGGACAGCTGCTCTGCAGCACAAAAAGCTAAGTATGGTTTGAAATTTGATGCAAATCATTTTCACAGGTTCTCAACTTTTGTAGTTTACTATTAAACCCTCTGATTCTATATGACCAGTGTTATAGCAGACTGCTTACAACACCCTCTGGGGTAGGATTTCAACAGCTTTGCTCTTCAGGACAAAACAAATTGCTGTCAAGAAAAAGGCTAATTGCCATTAATGACATGGCCTATCTTGGTACTGAGAAACAAAGATTTTTATTCAATTCCCTTCTTCAAAAATCATGACTTTTTTACTTTTCCGCTGACATTGCCATGTAAGGGATTGTTTTTTGAATGGTTAGCTGTATTTCTTATTGGTAGCATTTTTGGTTACCTATAATGTATGGTATAACTTGTAATAATTTTTTTAAGTTTAATAAATTTCTGCCATGTTTTTTTTTCTTACAGCATTAGTTATGCAACATAGATGACATGATCATTTTGTTCTGCTAGTTGGTACGATTACAATAATAGCAGAATTAAATATTTTTCTTTTTAGGTTTTTCCATTTTTTCACAACAAAAGCCCTTTTTTAAAATTATTTTTTAAGTCTCTTTTTTATTTCTTCATGGACAGAGCTCTGTGATAGCTTTTTTAACCCCTTCCCGCTGCAGGGCGTAAGTTTACGTCCTGGCAGCGGGATACTTCCCGCAATTGGACGTAAACTTACGTCCTGCACTTACATTGTCGCCGCGGTGACTATCGCGGCGACACAGTAGTGACGTTTGCTAACATCGTTAGCAGACAATCACTACGTGCGGGCCAGGGACCAATCACAGTGGTCCCGCCCCAGCGATCGCTGTGATTGGTCAGTGAAGAACTCACTGACCAATCACAGCTCGGCAGCAGAAAGCCCGCTGTTTATAGTGTAGTCTCTCTCTGCAATCGCCTCACAGTGCTTCCGGCGGTTGTAGAGAGCGATATAGCAGTGTAAAAAATAAAATATCATAGCGATCTGTAGTGTAGGGAGAGTGTAGTGAGGTGTGATCTGTAGTGTAGTGTAGTGAGAGTGTAGTGAGGTGTAATAAGCAGTGTAGTGAGAGTGTAATAAGCAGTGTAGTGAGAGTGTAATCAGTAGTGTGTAGTGTAGTGAGGTGTGATCTGTAGTGTAGCTGGGATTTGTAGTGCAGTGTGTGATCAGTAGTGTAGTGTAGCTGGGATTTGTAGTGTAGTGTGTGATCTGTAGTGTGTGATCAGTAGTGTAGTGTAGCTGGGATTTGTAGTGTAGTGTGTGATCTGTAGTGTGTGATCAGTAGTGTAGTGTAGCTGGGATTTGTAGTGTAGTGTGTGATCTGTAGTGTGTGATCAGTAGTGTAGTGTAGCTGGGATTTGTAGTGCAGTGTGTGATCTGTAGTGTAGTGTAGCTGGGATTTGAAGTGCAGTGTGATTAGTATAGTAGTGTAGCGCATTTTGTAGTCTCCCTTCCCGTCATTAGTTTGTCAGTGTATCTGTCTGTGTAAAAAAAAAAAAAACCTTTTGTGTTCCCATTTTATAGTCCCCTTCCCGTCATTTGTCAGTGTAGTGTAGTGTATAGTTTGTCAGCGTAGTGTGCAGTTTGTCAGTGTATCTGTCCGTGTAAAAAAAAAAAAGAAAAAAAAGAAAAAAAAAAGTTCCTTTTGTGTTCCCATTTTATAGTCCCCTTCCCGTCATTTGTCAGTGTAGTGTAGTGTATAGTTTGTCAGCGTAGTGTGCAGTTTGTCAGTGTATCTGTCCGTGTAAAAAAAAAAAAGAAAAAAAAGAAAAAAAAAAGTTCCTTTTGTGTTCCCATTTTATAGTCCCCCTTCCCGTCATTAGTCAGTGTAGTGTAGTGTATAGTTTGTCAGCGTAGTGTGTAGGTAGTCAGTGTATCTGTCGGTGTAAAAAAAAAAAGAAAAGAAAAAAAAAGTTCCTTTTGTGTTCCCATTTTATAGTCCCCTTCCCGTCATCAGTCAGCGTAGTGTGAAGTTAGTCAGCGTAGTGTGTAGTCCGTCGGTGTAGTGTATAGTTTGTCAGCGTAGTGTGTTCGTGTATTGTCAGCATATCTGTCAGTCTAAAAAAAAAAAATAAAAATAAAGTTTGTTCTGCATTTCTGCCCCCGTTCGCTGGTCACCCCATCCCAGTGAACCCGCAGTGTCCTATACAATAAATTTTTTTTTCTGAAGTGCATATTACACTTTTATAATGGCCCGCAGGAGATATACTGCTGAGGAGGTGTACGCAATTATTGCCTCTGACTCAGATTCTGCTAGTGGGGATGACGCGACTTTTCTCGCATTCTCCTCCTCCTCATCTTCATCCTCATCTAGTGAATCTGAACTACCTGTACCCCCAAGAAGGCGTCCAAGGACCGCCACTACTGTGGACCCCAATACACCTGATGTTAGTTGGGGTACTCCTGAAAATTTTAGACCCCAGATCCCTGACTTCCATGGCAACCCAGGGATTCAGTTTGATACTGAAGGGCTCAGAGCGAGGGACTTTTTTATGTTTTTTTTTCCCGATGATTTTATTGCACACATAGTGACCCAAACGAATTTGTATGCCCAGCATTTTATACAGCAAAATCCCACCTCCAGCTACGCAAGACCCGATATGTGGACCCCTGTGGATCCACTAGAAATAAAAAAATTTTGGGGTCTTGTGTTAACCATGGGTCTAGTGAAAAAGCCGACCATCCGGGCGTACTGGAGTACTGACATTTTGTATCACACTCCTATGTTCCGCATGGCAATGTCAAGGACACGGTTTGAGATGATCCAAAAATTTTTGCACTATAACAATAATGCAGAGTGCCCCCCAAGTGATCATCCCAATTATGATCGTTTATATAAAATCAGGCCAGTAGTGGAACATTTTAATTTTAAATTTGCCCAGGCATATACCCCCCAAAAAAATATTGCAGTAGACGAGTCCCTGGTGCACTTCAAGGGGAGGCTTAAATTCCGCCAGTACCTGCCCAGTAAGCGGGCACGGTATGGCGTGAAATTGTACAAACTGTGCGAAAGTGCATCGGGGTACACGCATAAATTCCGCATTTATGAGGGAAAGGACACCAAAATTGAGCCCCCAGAATGCCCCCCCGTGCTGGGAGTAACAGGGAAAATAGTGTGGGAACTAGTGCACCCACTATTAGACCAGGGTTACCATCTATACGTGGACAACTTTTATACCAGTGTCCCCCTGTTTCAGTGCCTCGCTTCCAGAGGAACAGTGGCATGTGGTACCATCCGAAAAAATCAGAGAAGCCTCCCTAAAACGCTGCTTGGGCAACTGCTCAGAAGGGGTGAGAGCCGGGCCCAATGCAGCAACAATATGTTGTGTGTCAAGTATAAGGACAAGAGGGATGTCCTTATATTGACCACAATCCACGGCCACAGTAGTACCCCCTGCCCAGTACGAGGTACCAGTACAGAAACCCCCAAACCAGACTGTGTCCTTGACTACAATAAGAACATGGGAGGTGTGGACCTATCAGACCAGGTACTGGAGCCGTATAATGCCATGCGGAAAACACGGGTGTGGTACAAAAAACTGGCTGTGCACCTCGTACAGATGGCAATGTACAATGCCTACGTGCTGTATCGGGGTGCAGGCCAGAGGGGCACCTTCCTCGAGTTTCAGGAAGACGTTATCAAGGCCCTAATATTTGGGGAACAGGAGGTGGGAGAGCAGCCCAGTACTTCTGGAAGCGAGGCCACGAGGATTGTACCAGGGCAGCACTTTCCCAGTGAAATTCCCTCCACTGGGAAGAAGGGAAGGACCCAAAAAAAGTGCAGAGTGTGCTATAAACAAGGGATAAGAAAGGACACCATACATCATTGCGAAACGTGCCCCACACAACCCGGCCTGTGTATAAAAAATTGTTTTAAGACATACCACACATCCCTGAAATTTTAATTTGACTGTTGCCCTGACGTTTTACCCCGATGTACTTCGCACAGCTTGTACATAAACCCACATGCCAAGTCCTTCCCTTCTGGGCCCTGCCATGTGCCCAAACAGTTTACGCCCAGATATGGGGCATTTCTGCACATAGGAGCAATTGGGTAACGCATCATGGGGTACCTTTTTTCCTTCTGCTCCTGGTAAAAAATATAAATCTGGGCCTAAAGCTAAACATTGCTGGAAAAATTAGAATTTTTTTGTATTCAACTCAAACTGTTAAAAAAATTCCTGAAACATCTATGAGTTCAAAATGCTCACTGCACCCCTTACTAAATTCCCTGAGGGGACAAGTTTCCAAAATGGGGTCAATTCTTTGGGGTTTCAAATGTACTGGTACCTCAGGGGCACTGCAAACACTATATGGGGTCTGAAAATTATTCCAGCAAAATCTGCATTCAAAAACCGCTCCTTTCCTTCTGAGCCCTGCTATGTGCCCAAACAACAGTTTACGCCCACATATGGGGCATTTCCGTGCCCGGGAGAAATTGGGTAATGCATCATGGGGTACCTTTTCTCCTTCTGCTCCTGGTAAAAGCTATAAATCTGGGCCTAAAGCTAAACATTACAGGAAAAATTTGAATTTTTCGTATTCAACTCAAACTGTTGAAAAAATTCCTGAAAAACCTATGAGTTCAAAACGCTCACTGCACCCCTTAATAAATTCCCTGAGGGGACAAGTTTCCAAAATGGGGTCAATTCTTTGGGGTTTCAAATGTACTGGTACGTCAGGGGCACTGCAGACACTACATGGGGGCTGAAAATGATTCCAGCAAAATCTGCATTCAAAAGGTGCTCCTTTCCTACTGAGCACTGCCATGTGCCCAAACAACGATTTATGCCCACATATGGGGCATTTCCGTGCCCGGGAGAAATTGCGCAACGCATCATGGGGTACCTTTTCTCCTTCTGCTCCTGGTAAAAACTATAAATCTGGGCCTAAAGCTAAACATTATGTGAAAAAATGGAATTTTTCGTATTCAACTCAAATTGTTAAAAAAATTCCTCAAGCACCTGTGGGTTCAAACCTCTCACTACACCCCTTAATAAATTTCCTGAGGGGTCTAGTTTCCAAAATGGGGTCAATTCTTGGGGGTTTCAAATGTACTGGTACCTCGGGGGCACTGCAAACACTACATGGGGTCTGAAAATTATTCCAGCAAAATCTGCATTCAAAAAGCCAAATATCGCTCCTTCTCTTCTGAGCCCTGCCATGTGCGTGAACAACAGTTTACGCCCACATATGGGGCATTTCCGTGCTCGGGAGCAATTGGGTAACACATCATGGGGTACCTTTTCTCCTTCTGCTCCTGGTAAAAACTATAAATCTGGGCCTAAAGCTAAACATTATGTGAAAAAATGGAATTTTTCGTATTCAACTCAAATTGTTAAAAAAATTCCTCAAGCACCTGTGGGTTCAAACCTCTCACTACACCCCTTAATAAATTTCCTGAGGGGTCTAGTTTCCAAAATGGGGTCAATTCTTGGGGGTTTCAAATGTACTGGTACCTCGGGGGCACTGCAAACACTACATGGGGTCTGAAAATTATTCCAGCAAAATCTGCATTCAAAAAGCCAAATATCGCTCCTTCTCTTCTGAGCCCTGCCATGTGCGTGAACAACAGTTTACGCCCACATATGGGGCATTTCCGTGCTCGGGAGCAATTGGGTAACGCATCATGGGGTACCTTTTCTCCTTCTGCTCCTGGTAAAAACTATAAATCTGGGCCTAAAGCTAAACATTATGTGAAAAAATTGAATTTTTCGTATTCAACTCAAATTGTTAAAAAAATTCCTCAAGCACCTGTGGGTTCAAACCTCTCACTACACCCCTTAATAAATTTCCTGAGGGGTCTAGTTTCCAAAATGGGGTCAATTCTTGGGGGTTTCAAATGTACTGGTACCTCGGGGGCACTGCAAACACTACATGGGGTCTGAAAATTATTCCAGCAAAATCTGCATTCAAAAAGCCAAATATCGCTCCTTCTCTTCTGAGCCCTGCCATGTGCGTGAACAACAGTTTACGCCCACATATGGGGCATTTCCGTGCTCGGGAGCAATTGGGTAACGCATCATGGGGTACCTTTTCTCCTTCTGCTCCTGGTAAAAACTATAAATCTGGGCCTAAAGCTAAACATTATGTGAAAAAATGGAATTTTTCGTATTCAACTCAAATTGTTAAAAAAATTCCTCAAGCACCTGTGGGTTCAAACCTCTCACTACACCCCTTAATAAATTTCCTGAGGGGTCTAGTTTCCAAAATGGGGTCAATTCTTGGGGGTTTCAAATGTACTGGTACCTCGGGGGCACTGCAAACACTACATGGGGTCTGAAAATTATTCCAGCAAAATCTGCATTCAAAAAGCCAAATATCGCTCCTTCTCTTCTGAGCCCTGCCATGTGCGTGAACAACAGTTTACGCCCACATATGGGGCATTTCCGTGCTCGGGAGCAATTGGGTAACGCATCATGGGGTACCTTTTCTCCTTCTGCTCCTGGTAAAAACTATAAATCTGGGCCTAAAGCTAAACATTATGTGAAAAAATGGAATTTTTCGTATTCAACTCAAATTGTTAAAAAAATTCCTCAAGCACCTGTGGGTTCAAACCTCTCACTACACCCCTTAATAAATTTCCTGAGGGGTCTAGTTTCCAAAATGGGGTCAATTCTTGGGGGTTTCAAATGTACTGGTACCTCGGGGGCACTGCAAACACTACATGGGGTCTGAAAATTATTCCAGCAAAATCTGCATTCAAAAAGCCAAATATCGCTCCTTCTCTTCTGAGCCCTGCCATGTGCGTGAACAACAGTTTACGCCCACATATGGGGCATTTCCGTGCTCGGGAGCAATTGTAACGCATCATGGGGTACCTTTTCTCCTTCTGCTCCTGGTAAAAACTATAAATCTGGGCCTAAAGCTAAACATTATGTGAAAAAATGGAATTTTTCGTATTCAACTCAAATTGTTAAAAAAATTCCTCAAGCACCTGTGGGTTCAAACCTCTCACTACACCCCTTAATAAATTTCCTGAGGGGTCTAGTTTCCAAAATGGGGTCAATTCTTGGGGGTTTCAAATGTACTGGTACCTCGGGGGCACTGCAAACACTACATGGGGTCTGAAAATTATTCCAGCAAAATCTGCATTCAAAAAGCCAAATATCGCTCCTTCTCTTCTGAGCCCTGCCATGTGCGTGAACAACAGTTTACGCCCACATATGGGGCATTTCCGTGCTCGGGAGCAATTGGGTAACGCATCATGGGGTACCTTTTCTCCTTCTGCTCCTGGTAAAAACTATAAATCTGGGCCTAAAGCTAAACATTATGTGAAAAAATGGAATTTTTCGTATTCAACTCAAATTGTTAAAAAAATTCCTCAAGCACCTGTGGGTTCAAACCTCTCACTACACCCCTTAATAAATTTCCTGAGGGGTCTAGTTTCCAAAATGGGGTCAATTCTTGGGGGTTTCAAATGTACTGGTACCTCGGGGGCACTGCAAACACTACATGGGGTCTGAAAATTATTCCAGCAAAATCTGCATTCAAAAAGCCAAATATCGCTCCCTCTCTTCTGAGCCCTGCCATGTGCGTGAACAACAGTTTACGCCCACATATGGGGCATTTCTAAAAACTGCAGAATCCTGGTAATAAATCCCGAGTTTTGTTTCTCTGTTAACTCCTGCTGTTTTATAGGAAAAAATGGTTTTAAATTGAAAATCTGTAGAAAAATTGAATTTTTCTAATTTCTGATGCACATTTGTTTAATTCCTGTGAAGCATCTAAAGCGTTAATAAACTTTCTAAATGCCATTTTAAATACTTTGAAAGGTGCAGTTTTTAAAATGTGGTGATTTGTGGGGGTTTTCTGGTATACAGGCTCTTAAAATCCACGTCTAAACTGAGTTGGCCCTTAAAAATTCAGATTTTGAAATTTGCTAGCAAATTTGAAAAATGACTGCTAAATTTATATACTTTGTGGAGTCTAAAAAAAATAAAATAACGCTTAAAAAATTATTGCAGTATAAAGCAGGCATACGGGAAATGTTAATTATTAACTATTTTGTGGTGTTTGACTATCTGTCTTACAGAAAGTTTAATTCAAAGTTTGAAAATTGTCAATTTTTCCAAATTTTCTGTAAATTTCGATTTGTTTTCCTAGTTAAGACAAAATTTATTGATGCAATTTTTACACAAACATAAAGTACAATATGTCACGAAAAAACAATCTCAGAATCACATTGATAAGTAAAAGCATTCAAAAGTTATTAGCACATAAAGTGACAGATGTCCGATTGGAAAAATAAGGCTTGGTCCTTAAGCCCAAAATAGGCCATGAGCCTAGCTGTAGTTTTTATTGGTAACATTTTTGGGTACATATGGCTTTTATGATCACTGTTCGTGAGTTTTTTGGCAGGCGAAATGAACAAATTAAGCATTTTGGCTCCATTTTTCTTTAATGTTTTTTGCTGTGGAGAATTCATAGTATATTCAATTTATTTATTGAATGGCTAAGCACTGCCTGTAATTGGCTGAGCGCTCAGCCAATCAGCACAGCCCTTTCAGGAGACGGGGATTTTTAAATCCCTGCCTGCTGAAAGAGCTTGACAGCAGTGCAGGGGAACCAGCCGGAGGACGCGCCTCAGCGACGGAGAGGTGACTATATCATTTTTTTTTCACCAACTATGGATGATTTTCAGGGAAGGGGTTATATTTCAAGCCCTTCCCCGAAAATCATGCTGAGGGGGTTGCCTAAAAACCCACTGCTTTCAATAGGGCCGGCAGAAGCAGCGCCGACCCCATTGAAAGCAATAAGATAGCATCCTGGACTTCTGCCACAGCTGTGACAGCTGTGGCAGAGGATTCCTTCATCCCTGCAGTCCCCGCAGGGATGAAGGAAACTCCTGCCACAGCTGTGGCAGAAGTCCGCGACATACTCCCTATGCTTTCAATGGGGCTGGCGCTGCTGCTACCGGCCCCATTGAAAGCATTTTGCGATATTGCAGCGTCTTTTTTGTGCTGTTAGGTGAGTGTTTTCACTCACTCTAGCAGAGCAAGAAACAATAAATGCTAGTGGGTGTCCACCCTCATTTAGCAAAAAATAAACAAGTTTCCCTTTCAACTTTGAAGAGAAGACTTCTATCTGTAATTTTTTCACAGATTTTACAGAGCATCAGTAAAAAAAAACACTGCTGAGGCCTTGGTCAGACGGGCGGTTTTTCACGCGATTTGCGCATGTGATCTGCGATTTTATAGAACCATTGCTTTGCAATGGTATCGGACACATGGGCGCTTTTTATGCGCTTGTCCGATAAATTATAGGACACAAGAAAACGCTGTCATTCAATAGCTGAGAGCTGCCCCTGGTTGGTCCCTGCGCTGAGCCAATCAGAGGCAGCACTCACTCACCCATTCATGAATTCATGAATGGGTGAGTGAGAGCTGCCTCTGATTGGTGAGGGCTGTGACCAATCAGAGGCAGCCCATTCAGCAGGCGGGGATTTTAAATCCCCGCCTGCTGAATACTACTCAGAGCAGTTCAAGAGAACTGCTGGCCGGCCGCGGCTGAACTCCGGCTGCACGGACAAGGTGAGTATATATATATTTTTTTATTTTTACACATTTTTGGATGATTTTCAGGGAAGGGCTTATATTTTTAAGCCCTTCCCGAAAATCCATCCCGCGCTCGCCGGCAGCCCATTGCTTTCAATGGAACCGGCTGTATTGCCGGCTCCATTGAATTCAATGGGCTGGACAGCGCTCCTGTGATTGGGCCCGTTTCAAAGCAAACGCAGCTAGGAGCAGATTTTTCCGTCGATTTTTCGGCCCCGGTCACGCGATTTGCGGATGCGCATCCGTCATGTGATCCGCAAATCGTGGCAAAAAACGCCCGTCTGACCGAGGCCCAAGATTGCAAATTAAAAAAAAAACTTGGCTGGGCCAAGCAGCACCTTCAGTGGACTACTGCAGAGTTGAAGGAGGTCTTATGGACTGAAGAATTAAAATTGGACATCTTTGGTACAGCACACAAAGTTTTTGTAAGCCTTGAGTAGGTGACTGGATGGTTCCAGAGTGTGTGACACAAACTGTCACACATGGAGGAAGTGTCATAGTCTGGGGCTCCTTTGCAGGATCCAGAGTTGACAACGTGCACAGGGTGACTGGCTCACTGGACAGAAAGGACTACCACATAACTTGATACACCATGCAATGCCCTCTGGTGTATACCTAGCTGGTCATATTACAGCAAAACAATTATCTAAAACATACTTCTAGGATATGTCAGAATTACTTAAGTAGTCAAGAAGAAGCCAGTAGGCTTTAAAGAATGTAATGGCCTGCACAGACTGCAGACTTATACCCCATTGAGCTTGTTTTGGATGAATTGGACAAAAGGGTGAAAGCAAAGCAACCTACTGTTACCATGAGGCCGGTCAGGGACCACGGGTAGCAGTGGCGCGGTTCACCATGGCGTTTTGGGATGGTGTTGCGCCCATGTTCAGGTCGGCGAGTGGCGTCGCCGAGCTCTGGTGTGCGGGTGCGGCGTGTGGCGGGCGCGTGCCTGCCATGAGAGGCACGCACGCTCTACCTCTGTGAGTTATAGTGGCTGGCTGGGAGCTCCAGTCAGCCGGCTTGATTGGTCTCTGCCCAAGGGACGGAGACTCCTGAATATAGTCTGGCAGCTGCTGATAGCAGTTGCCAGTTATTGGTTCCGTTCCCTGTGTGTGTGACTGCGGTCCTGCTCCAGTGAGAGTTACCTAGTCTTGATCCAGCTCTGCCTGTGTTCTGCGATTTTCCTGTCGTGTTGGTTTATTCTATCAGCCTAGTCTGTCGGTACTAGTAAGTTGTCATCTGCATAGGTACGGCGGTTCCTTCCTGTCCTGCCACTAGGCAGCGTAGGGTCAGTGTTTTGGCGGCCTGGACCTGTCCACCTTGGGGGCGACCTCCAGGAAGGGACATTAGCATGGGTGAGGATCAGGGAGTCCCTCGCCGTGCGTACCTGTGCACACTACTAGTACTGTAACATAATAACTGGCCCCCAAAATATTTTCCTGTGTTTTTTTGAGGTGGGATTCACGGTGTGAATGGAGTCCTACAATACGATTACTGATCAGATTCATGAGCTGGCCAGGATGATTCAGATCCTGTCGGGGCATCTCAGCCATCATGAGCAGCGGTTGATTGTGCCCGCTGATCCAGTACCTGAACCTAAATGCCCATTACCCGAGGTGTTCTTGGGGACCCGAAAAAATTCTTTGTCTTCTGGGAGGCTTGTAAGTTGTTTTTTTGCTTGCGGCCTCGTTCCTCTGGGTCCAAGCCCCAACGGGTGGGGATTGTTATATCTCTGCTCAGAGAAGGGCCTCAGTCATGGGCCTATTCTTTACCAGCTGATTCTGCTTGTCTGCAGTCGGTAGACTCTTTTTTTTTTTATTGAGCTCGGGAATATTTTTGATGAACCCAATCATGCAGGTTATGCAGTCAGTAAGTTGTTGGCCCTACGCCAGGGGTGCCAGTCGGCAGAAGAATATTGCTCTAGTTTCAGGCAGTATTCAGGTCAATCTGCATGGAACGACTGTTCGCTTAAAGATTTGTTTTTGATAGGCATGTCTGACGCAGTAAAAGATCTATTTCTGTCCCATCCGTCACCCTCTACTTTGAATCAGGCTATGGAATTGGCAGTCGGAGCTGATCGTAAACTCAGGTCTAGAAGGAAACCTAAGATAGAGTACCATCAAGAACGTGGTGCTAAGTCTCTGGTGACTTCTACAGCCTGTACCCCATTGTCAACCCCCAGAGCTGATGGTATGGAAGTGGACCGATTGAGTCCTGAAGAATGGAGGGGGTTCTGGGTTTCAAAGCAACTCTGTTTCTACTGCGGCAAGGCTGGTCATCGCATCGCGTCCTGCCAGGAAAGGCAGATACGGAAGCAGCAGGAAAAACTTCAGCTCCTAGGTGACTGTCGGGAGGGTCATCTAGGAGGTCAGGTACTCCCTAAATTACTGGTGCCTTGTAGTGTGTCTTACAAGGCTTTTCACAGGGTGGGACAGGCATTTATTGATTCTGGGTCCCCACGAACCTTATCCATTTGCACTTCGTAAGACCACTGTTATCAAGTTTTACCTCGTTAGGTTTGCCGATCCACTTTACCAGTATCGGTGCAACCCCTCTGTCCTCAGGGGTAGTGCGTTGGAGGACACCAGAACTTTGGATGTCCATGGATATCGTTCTGGGAGTGTCTGGTCATGTCCTTTGAGTTATGCAATGCCCCTGCGGTTTTTCAGGGTTTTATGAACGCGGTCTTCCATGATTATCTAGGGGTTTTTATGGTTGTCTATTTGGACGACATTTTGGTGTTCTCTTCGGATTGGGACACGCATGTCAGACATCTCGATTTGGTGTTAGAGCGGCTACGAGAGTTCCAATTGTTTGTTAAATTGGAGAAGTGCTCATTTGGGGTTAAACGTGTGTCATTCCTTGGATATATCGTTACTCCAACGGAGGTGTGAACGGAGTCAGACAAGGGTTCGGCAATCGCACAATGGGCTAAACAAGATAAGGCTCTTCAGTGCTTTCTTGGGTTTGCCAACTTTTACAGAAAATTTATCAGAAATTTTTCAATGATTGCACAACCACTAACTGATCTCACGAAAAAGGGAGCGGACGTGACGTCGTGGTCTCCGGAAGCTTCAGAGGCGTTTGAGCAACGTAAAAGGCTTTTTCCACCGCGCCGGTGCTTGTTCAGCTGGACCCTCAGAAGACCTTTTTCATGTAGATGCTTCAGAGGTTGGGGTGGGGGCAGTCCTCTCCCAGAAATTGGGGGGTCGTTCAGGGTATAGTCCATGTACCTTCTTTTCCTGTAAATTCAGTAGCGCCGAGTGCAACTACAATGTTGGGAACAGGGAACTGTTGGCAATAAAATGGGCATTTAAGGAATGGAGTCATCTTCTGGAGGGGGCTCAATCTTCATTGATCGCAAGAACTTAGTGTATCTTGAGAATGCTAAGCATCTTCATGCACGGCAAGTCAGGTGGGCGATTTTCTTCTCGAGATTCAATTTTACAGTCACGTACCTGCCAGGAGATAAAAATGTGAAAGCTGACGCCCTCTCCTGCAGTTTCGGGACTGCGGAGGTTAAGGACTCTTCTCCAGAAGGCATCCTCCCGCCCTGTGTCGTGGTGTCAGCCCTGACACGGAACCTTCCAGTTCAGCTTCCGGAATATCAACAAGAAGCCCCAGAGGGGGTTCCAGCAGGGAAGTTATTTGTACCGATGTCTCTGCGTTTGTTGGTTCTGGAAGAGTCTCATTCCTCCATTTTTGCAGGGCATCCGGGAGTCCAGGGGTCTCCTGAGCTATGTTCTCGATTCTACTGGTGGCCCGCCATGGCACGGGAGGTCTGGGACTTCAGAAATCAGTGTTCAGCTTGTGCACGTGGTAAGAGTCTCTGTAAGATCTCTGAGGGACCGTTAATGCCACTGTCAGTACCTGGTAGTCCATGGTTACACGTGTCCATGGATTTTGTCACTGACCTGCCTCTGTCACGAGGTTGTTCCACCATTTTGGTAGTTGTTGACAGGTTCTCGAAAATGGCCCATTTTGTTGCTTTGGAAAAATTGCCATCTGCCGCTGAATTAGTGAAGATTTTCATTAGAGGGATTATAAGATTGCATGGAATACTGGTCAATATAGTTTCAGATTGGGGGGTGCAATTCGTGGCCCAATTTTGGAGGGCCTTCTGTAAAAACTTGGGAACATCTCCGTCTTTCTCATCAGCGTTTCATCTGCAGACGAATGGACAAATGGAACGTAAAAATCAGGACCTAGTACAATACTTGCGTCTTTTTGTGGGCGAGAGGGTCAGTTGGTGGGTAGAGTTTTTACCTTTGGCCATAAATAATCGTATCAGTTCTGCGACAGGGGTGTCACCTTTCTTCTGTGTATTCGGTCGGCATCCCCGATTCCTGACTTCCATTCCAGTACCTATAGTTTGTCCCGCTGTTGATGCTGTTACTAGTGAGTTGTTACTAGTGCGGGAGGTCTGGAATGGTGTGCACAAGAATCTGGAGAAATCAAGTGGTCATATGCGACTATGTAGTTGTAAAAGGTCCACTGTGTCAGAGCCATTTGAGGTCGATCCGAAGGTCTATATGTCCACGAAGAATTTAAAATTGAAGCTTCCCTCGGTAAAGCTTGCGCCACATTTTATCGGTCCCTTTGACATAACGTGAGTCATTAATCCTCTAGCTTATGAGTTGGATTTACCGAGTTCTTGGAGGGTGCATAGGGTGTTTCATAAATCCCTTTTGAAGTTGTTTATCCCTCCGGTTGTGATTGATCCTCTGCTGAGCTTTTGCATCTCAATAGATGAAAACCTGAGTGAAACTATTGACTTTTAGTCAATGGCAAGCTATGGTCTCTGTTTGCCTTGGTTTGGAAATGGAAACCATGTCAAAAAGAGGCCAACGTTTGGAACATCTGACAGCTTTACTAAAAATTTTCCAAGAACTTGGCATAAATTATAGCATAAATCTACGTCAGCTCATAGCTACGGTAGTGTAGATGTCGTTTTCATAGTCAAATGATGGCCGGTGAAAAATTGATCTATTTCTTTTTGCTCATGCATAGGAAAAATTTTGAGGTGTACATGGAAACAAATACAAGGTGAGGTTTTTGCACAGAAAAGCACCAAGTTCCTCTATTAACATTTTCGACAAACCTTTACACACGACCATGACACATATTAATGCCGAGTATTTGTTCTTGCACTCCTGTGAATGCTATTCTGTGACCTTTGTTGATATCAAAGAATCAGTTGAAAATAGCAGCATCAGCCTGAAAACTAACTTGAAAGACATTGAACAGAGCACTGCAGATGAGAGTGTCTTTCATAAAGGATGTAGCAACTGAAGTTGGGGAGGTCTAGTCATGCCTTTTATCTTTTAGAGTTTAGTATGTGCTCTTAAAACAACTGATTATCTGCTGTGCTCTGTCCTCATGTGATTTAGCAATTATGGCCTCTAGAGAGAGGAGAGAGAACAAACAGATTGGCAGTAAAAGCACAGAATGTTGCAAAAATATATAGCAAGGCTGCTGGGAAAAGGCAAAGATTTGAAAAGGTAAATTATGATTCTTGGGGACATGTTATACTTAAATAGATGAGCCTGCATAAAGGCTGTATCAGGACATTGTGCTTCATTTATAGAATTACTATATAATGCAAAATCAAAAGATTTTTAGTTTCCATTATTACCTGGTTTGTCCTACAAATAAGTTCTAGAGAAACTTGGAGAGGGGAATGTAAAACTGCAACCTTAAAGGCTATGCACAAATTTGCACCCAAATTTGATTATTGGTTCAGTTAATAAAGAATGAAACAACTCTGCAAATAGTCTTGGTTAAAAAATTCTTGCTCTTTTCATCCACACCTCTCATTCAGTCCTATGTATGTCCATAACAGATGAGATAAGCAATTCCAGTGTACTGTAGTCTGATCCTGCAGTCATTAT
Organism: Eleutherodactylus coqui; assembly: GCF_035609145.1. Lineage (NCBI taxonomy): Eukaryota > Metazoa > Chordata > Amphibia > Anura > Eleutherodactylidae > Eleutherodactylus > Eleutherodactylus coqui. The sequence continues at coordinate 62,404,695 of NC_089838.1, read as the reverse complement.
CCCTTTCATCTATCCCCTACTTCATTCTAAACTTCAGCAAGCAAGATGTATAAGAGGGATAATGACTACAGGATCAGAATACACATGGAGTTTGTTTTTGTTGACACTGCAGACACCAAGCAGTAGGAAATTTGTAATCAAGACTATTTGCAAAGTTGCTTCACTTTTATTATCAACAAGGGATATAAAGCATCTACACACCCCCTGTAAAAATGCCATGTTTTTGTTATGCTAAAAAATCCAACAAAGATGAGTAATTTCAGATTTATTTCCACGTTCAATGTGACCCGCTATCTGTACAATTCCATTGAAAAATAAACTGAATACTTTAGGGTGGAAAAGTAAAAATAACAAAACTAGAATAACGTGGTTGCATAAGTGTGAACACTCTCACAAATTTGGGGATGTGGTTGTGTTCAGAATTAGGCGATCACATTTAAACTCATGTTATATATTAGTCAGTACTCCACTGCCATTATATACAGGGATTCTGATTTACCCCATATAAAGTTCAGCTCTTGTAGTAGGATTTTCCTGACATTTTCTTAATTGCATTTTTCAGCAAAGCCATGGTCTGTAAAGAGCTTACAGAACATCAAAGGGGTCTAATTGTTGAAAGGTATCAGTCAGTAGAAGGGTACCAAAAAAATTCCAAGGTATTACACATTTCATGGAAAATAGGCATCAAGAAGTGGATTAAATTTGGCACAACAGTGATATTACCAAGAACTCGATGTTCCTCAAAAATTGATGAAAAGACCAGAAGAAAGTTGGTTCAGGAGGCTGCCAAGAGGCCCACAGCAAAATTAAAGGAACTGCAGGCCTTTCTGGCAATTGCTTGTTGTGTAGTGCATGTGACAGCCATCTCCCTATTCCTCATATGTCTGGGTTGTATGGTAGAGTGGCAAGATGGAAACCTTTTTTAACAAAGAAAAACATCCAAGCCCGGTTATGTTTTGCCAAAGGCTGCATCAAGTCTGCCAAAAGTATGTGGAGAACATGTTATGGTCTAATGAGATCAAGGTTGAACTTTTTGGTCATAATTCCAAAAGGTATGTTTGGCACAAAGCCAACACTGCACATCACCAAAAGAACCACCATACCCCCAGTGAAGATGGTGGGGGCAGCATTATGCTTTAGGGATGTTTTTCTGCTGCTGGAACTGGGGCTTTAGTCAAGGGGGAGGGAATCATGAACAGCTCCAAATATCATTATATTTTGGCACAAAACCTTCAGGTCTCTGCTAAAAAAATTAAACAAGAAGAGGAATTTCACCTCTCTGCATGACAACAACCCAAAGCATACCTCCAAATCAACAAAAGAATGGCTTTGCCAGAAGAAGATCAACATTTTGGAATGGCCCAGCCAGAGCCTAGACTTGAATCCCATTAAAGATCTATGGGTTGACCTGAAGAGGGCACTACACACTAGATGCCCTTGCAATCTGACAAATTTAGAGCACTTTTGCAAGTAAGAGTGTGCAAAGATTGTCAAGTGAAGATGTGCCATGCTGATAGACACCTACTCAAAAAGACTGAATGCTGTCATAAAGTTGAAGGGTGCATCAGCAAAGTATTAGTTTTACAGTGTGCATATTTATGCAACCTCATTATTTTATTTTTAATTGTTTTATTTTTCCTCTCTTCAAGATTTCAGTTTGCTTCTCAATTAAACTGTAACGAGTCACATTGAAGGTGGACATAAAGTTGAAATGATTCATCTCTGTTGGATTTTTTTAACATGGCATATTAACAGGGGTGTGTAGACTTTTGATACCCACTGTATACATTTTAGCAATAAAATATGTTGCACAGTCATTAAAGGGAGATTATCATCTAAGACTATGGCACATCCCTAGGATATGCCATAACATTATGATCAGCAGCATAGATCCAGACCCAAACAGATCCTGTAAAACTAAGCAATATAGATTGCATAGGCATGTCACTTTGACAATGCTCTGTGTAGGGAACTGCAAAACAGTCCTATTCAGGACAGTTCCCTGCGTAGCTTGTGATCAAGAGTGTTGCTATTGTGCAGGAAAAACAGTGAAGGATCTGAGGCACTATCCTTCATTCTGAGGATCCCGGGGCTCTCAGCAGTTGGACTCCAAGTGATGGCATATTCTAGTGATATGCCATAATTTTCTATGAAAGGAAAATCCTTTAAAATAACACATATATCAACCAAATGAAGCCAGGCATGCAAGGTACACAATGACAAATGAACAGAGATCTCAAAGATGATGACTGTGTATGCAAATAAGACATTTGAATCTATTTTTGGTCAACGAGACCTTAATTACAATGAACAGATTTAATGAATTCCAAAAACAGAGCTGCTAAGCAGTTTCCTCCACTCCGCTGCCATGCCAAACCTTTACTTTTTCTCTTGTAATCATGGAACTGTTACAGTTTTTTTTCTTAATGAATATAATTTGTTACTTCTGAAAAAGTACACATGATTAACTAATACAGCACACCTGCTGTGAAGCATAAATCAATTACATAGTCACCAGACATTGGTTCTGACTTTAGAAGGAGCGGGACTAGCTTTCTTACCATGGAGACAGCTGCTGGGAAATATACAAAAGAAAGCCTTTTCCTGGGGTTATTTATGAGGTTGGGAGCATTTATTATCTCAATGACATGTTTAATGAAAATTTAAGGAGCTACTTTGTGTTGTATAATACTATTCCCTGCATACTGTTTCAGCTAGATTAATAAGAACTGCAAATGCATGCAGCAATCTAATGTATTCCATATCTCTCACTAACAAGAACACAAAACAATTTCTTTAGTGACCTTGTAAAATTCCATCCAATCAATCATCACTTATAATCTCGGTTAAAAGAGGTGTAGTGTTTTCTTTTATATTTACAACTCATACTGGTTCTATGGAAGGCTTAGATAGTGTGTTTTATAAATTAGATTTTGTTTCATATGACTGAAGATGAAATAATTAGAACAGTAAGCTTTGCTAGCGGAATAGAACACTGGTTTTCAGGCTCGTCATTCCTACTGGCATTATGACTTCTGTCATTACAGGAGCCACATTGGATATGATGAATCAGTTATGATCTATTTTGTAACGGATCCTGATGGATTCCATAGATTTTGATAGGGTTCATTAGGTTTACCTTCATACTAAAAGGGAAACCATTGTGAGGAAATGAAATTCTTAGAAAGCTACAAAACTTTTCATTATACAATCATTAAGATTAGTGATGAGCAATTAGTGGAATAATTGGAACTTGACGATATTGGGCCGATTTCACGAAAATCAATGTGAATTGGTAGTGGTAGAGGACATTCCAAGTTTGCATTTTAAGCAGCTCCCACTGAAGCAACAGCAGGAGTGAGGTAAACCAACGGCCATTCCTTAGAAGTGGTTCTGCCTATGTGTTACATCTGCAGCATGCAGAATAGAGTGGATGACGCAGCAAACCCCACTGCTAGCTGTGTAATGTCTGCAAATAACTCGCAGTGGCTGAACTGATAAGTTTGAATGATATCTGAGGCCACAAACAGAGAACTTCAATATTTCCCACACCAAAACTTAGTTTGTCTGTCTGATTTGCTGCTATATACATTGACAGCAGCAGAAATATATTCTCTCCCAATGTATAAATCACATTTCATACAGAGATATATACATGATGTGTCATGAGTATCCACTGCGTATTTATGTGGGCCCACTGACTTTAATGGTTCCTGCACACGAGTGTATGCATATATACGCTTGCAAGAGTATGACGTGATTGCGCTGTGAATGGAGCACTATCATGTGTACTCATGAGCGTTTCTGCTCTGCTTACTGTATTTTTTTGCGCTGCTGGAACTGGCTGAGCAGCCTAATTAGTCCCCAGTGTTATCAATTAATACTGCTAAATCATGCAGCTACGTGTGCATTTTGTGCGAAAGGGTGCGCCTTTACACACCCCCATAGAGTCCAATGGTACCTTGGGTGCGCAAATACACACAAAATTGAGCATGTCGTGTAGTCTTTCCCCGACAGATATAGGCCATACACTTTAACCCCTTAGTGGCAACCTTTTTACAGCCGTCACTAAAGGACCTTGTTCCAATTCATTGGCCTTTTCACAGCTCATCAGAATACACCCATGCCATGTAGGAGAAAATAAACTCCTTTAATTTTGAAGCTGGGTTTTTATGAGAATCTTTTATTTAGCAGGAGATGAACATAACACTTTATATATTGTGGAAATAAAGCTCAATACCACATGTGAAATGTTGGGTTGTAATTGTTTTAGTAGCCCCTTCCAATTTTATCACAATAATTTCATCATTATCCTATATTTATAAAGTGCTCATTCTGCGGTGCTATTCAGCAAAGTGCAAGATAATAACTAGATAAAGATATTGCATATAGAGCAATCGTGTTTTTATGTTTTCACTTGATTAGTAATATGGTTATATTGAGTCAGTTCTAAATTCTAAATTATTGTGCCGGGAGTGCTTCAGAAGATCAGACCTAAGCTAAAAGTGGACCTTAGGCCTCATTCACACGGGAGACGTGAAATCCTCAGAATGACTTCTTATGCTTAAATAGAGCCAGCTGTCTTCTTTCCCGAGCACCAGACGCAGGTAAACTCCCTCCCGATCCCCTTTTTTTCAGCTCCCATAGGAGTCTACGGAAACAATGTGAGAGATCAACGACCAAAACGGTCGGCAATTTCTTGTTTTGATGGTGCGATTTTTTTCACCCACTCGAAAATCTCCCAAATGAATGAATGCATTGGAAACAAATGCTTCAGAAGGTTTTGATTTTTGAGGAATGTTCAATTGCCCTAGGGCTCCTTCACACAAATGTATTTGCATGCGCAAAATTTGTGCATACAATACGTAGAGAATAGAACCTATTGATTTCAATGGGTTCGTCTTCATAAGCGTGTTTTGCATGCACTGAAAAAAAGAAGGACCTGCTCTATTTTCCTGAGTTTTGCACAGCAAAAGTACCATAGAAGTCTATGGGAGGTGCGAACATATGCAAGGGGAAGGGTGTGACACTATGTAAAATGCAGGGAAAAGAACACATCTGGATCTCATTAGGCTTTAAATAGTGTAAAAGGGTAGTACACAGAATGGCCTGTAGGGGGCTGTGGACAGGCATTCCTTGATCAGAAATGAGAGAGAACACCTGTAGTTGTGGCAGGAAGTGAGATTAAAGGATCCGTTCCTGACACACTCAGGTGGACGCTGGCTGCCAGTCAGAGTTATAGGCTGTAGCAGCAGCCATCAAGCACTTGGAGCCTGAAGGCCATGTCGACAAGTCTGGGCCCATCACCAGTCTGACGGAGGAGGATGCCCCCTCTCGATGCCTGAGGTGGGGGACAGTGACGGAGTCCCTGTGGGTTGTGAACCATGGACATTACATGCTGTACAAGTGATGCTGTGATATGAAATAAATGCTGGCAGGTGCCAGATTTACAGGAAACTGCAAGTCTCCTGGAGCCTTTAGGGACGTGGTGCTCACCCATCCTGAGTGAAAGATGGCAATCCAATAGGTGAGTGACCCTAACTTGCAACAATAGCCATGAAATCCATGTAAAGGGTGTGTCTAGCCATGAAATCCACAGAAAGACCTCCCTGTCCCCTATCTCTCTCCTCTCCTGTCCCAACCTGGCTGCTGCACACTACAACACCACTGTCAAATGTGCCCTGGATGAAGTGGCACCCCCCATGACCCACGCTATCTGATGCAGACCTCGGCAACCCTGGCTCAGGCTTCAAACACACTTCATCTGGGGGTGCACTAGATGTGCTGAACGGCTGTGGAGAAAGTTGCAAACATCCGCAGACTTTCGCCATTACAAATTTATGCTCAGAACTAAAACCTCACCCTCCACTATGCTAAACAAGTCTACTTCACCTCTCTCATCTCCTCACCATCTCACAATCCTAGACGTCTCTTTGATACCTTTCACTCCCTTCTCAGCCCTAAACTGCAGCCTCCTGTGACAGATCTCAGTGCCAAAGAGCTGGCTGCTTACTTCAAAAAGAAAAGTGACGACATCCAGCAGGAAATAACTTCCCAATCTCAGACTAGCCCCGACCCTAGTCTTGTCAGTAATAGCCAATGATCATTGTCTGTACTCAGACAAGAAGTCTCCAGATTGCTTTCCTCTGCTCGCCCCACCACCTGCCCTAGCGACCCTCTCCCTGGTGGTTATCTCCCATCTCACCACTATATTCAACCTCTCTCTGACCTCTGGCATTTTTCCTTTCTCTTTCAAACATGCCATCTGTGAGGTACTGAGGGGCGTGATGGTGGATGGTTGCTACATCGCCCCTAGGTTCCGCTATTATGCCTAGTAGGGCTGGAGGAAGTGCATGTCCCGCTGTTTGAGACATGAAAAGCCAGGAGTGCAATGTAATCTCCAGCAAGTACTTGCTGGAGGTCTTTTCTTTAAAAGTATCTGGGCCTGTTTTTTTGGAATGGATGTCAGGTTGGTAGTGGGGCCATCCATTTCACTTCCTCCACTCCAGGTTGTGGGCGAGGTCAATCAGCACAGGTGCTGAGGCTAAGCCAGGCTAGGGGTAGGCATAAATAGCAGTGTGCACGGACACAGGGGGGGGGGGGGGGGGTTGAAATGATGTTGGACCCTGGCAGCCTGTGATACCGGCTAGAGCTGGAAACCCTGCTGTATGGTGCACCTGCGGAGTGTGACCTGGACAGGCAGGGACTGCCTATTGTTATTGCTGGACTGTTATTTTTGTGCCTGAAGCTAAGGCTGAATTTGTGTTAACTATTCTGGACTGAAATAAACGCAGGTCACGCCTGCTCTTGGACTTTATCCTCTGGTTTCCGCCTTTGACTGCCGCCCACCCGCACTCTACCGAGTTGTCCTCCCACACATCATATTCCCATTGCTAAAGAAACAAACTCTGGACTTGACTGATGCTGCCAACTACCGACCCATCTCCAACCTCCCCTTCATCTCCAAACTACTATAATGCCTTGTTTACTCCCGCCTTATAAGCTATCTATCAGACCCCCTACAATTCGGCTTCTGCCACCAACACTCAACAGAAACCGCCCTTACAAAGGTATCAAACGACCTTCTGACAGCCAAATCAAGGGGTAACTACTCTCTATTGATCCTCCTCCGCAGCATTTGACACTGTTGACCACAAACTCCTCCTCAGTATGCTTTGCTCCATTGGCCTAAAGGACACCGATCTCCTGGTTCTCCTCCTACCTATCTGACTGCTCATTCAGTGTCTCCTTTGCTGGCTCTACCTCCCCTCCTCTTTCCCTGGCTGTTGGGGTCTCCCAGGGCTTGGTCCCCTCCTTTTCTCCATCTACACAGCCCCTATTGGACAAACCATCAGGAGATTTGGCCTCCAATACCACCTCTACGCTGATGACACCCAGTTATACACCTCTTCCCGTGACATCTCTGCACCTTTCCTCCAAAACATCACCGACTATCTGTCTGCTGTCTCCAACACTATGTCCTCTCTCTATCTAAAACTGAACCTCTCAAAAACTGATCTACAGGTGTTTCTGCCCTCTACTAACCTACCTGATCCTGACATCTCCATTTCAGTGTGTGGCACCACCATAACTCCCAGGCAGCACGTCGGCTGCCTTAGGGTCATATTCAACTCTGATTTCTCTTTTATTCCCTACATCCAATCTGTGGCCCGAACATGTCAGCTGCACCTCAAAAACATTGCAAGAATCCGCCCTTTTCCTCACTGCGGACACGCTAAAAACGCTCATCGTTGCTCTCATCCACTCACGCCTCAATTATTGCAACTTGCTGCTCATCTGCCTCCCCTGCTTCAGTTTCTCCCCCCTCCAAACCATCCTGAAAGCAGCAGCCAGGCTCATCTTCTTGTCCAGCTGCTACTCGGACACCTCTGCGCTGTGCCAGTCACTGCATTGGCTGCCCATCAAATACAGAATTCAATTTAAACTCACTATCTTCATCCATAAAGCTCTTCATAGCACTGCGCCGCCCTACATTGCCTCCCTTATCTCAATCCACCACCCAGCTCGGGCCCTCCGCTCTGCTAACGAAATCAGACTGAGTGCCCCTTTAATTCGAACCTCTCATTTCTGCCTCCAAGACTTTTCCAGAGCAGCACCAGTCCTCTGGAATGCGCTACCCATAACTATCCACGCAATCCCTGATTCACAAAACTTCAGGCACTCTCTAAAAACGCACCAGCTTTAGGGAGGCATACCACATCTCCTAAACCAAACCCCTCTGTACTCCGCCTGATAACGTGCTCCCTGTCCTAGTGACTGCAACCCCTGCTAGCCACCATTAACTGACCCCCTGCAGTCACACCGATTCAGCCACTTCACGGATTAATGTCTGACCATTGTTTATGTGTATAGCATCCTACACTCTCCACCTCGCCATACCGTGAACATCTCCAGCCCCTTTACCTTCTATATCACCCAATTATTTGTAGAATGTTAGCTCATTGGAGCTGGACCCTCACACACACTGTTTCCATGGACTGATTACTATGTAACCGTGCTTTGTGTATTTCTGTACTTTTGTCTTTCTGTATACCTCTGTTTTTTTAAGCGCTGCGGAATATGTTTGGCGCTACATAAATAAAGATTGTTACTATATGCTTTAGATAGAGTTGAGCGAACATACTCTGCCGAGCTTCATGTTCGTTCGAGTATTAGCGTACTCGATGGTGCTCGTTACTCGAACAAACATCAAGCCGTGTTCGACCCCGCCCCAGTTTTTGGCTCCTCCCCACTGTGACGTGCCTGTTTTGGCCCCTCCATGCCGCGACGCAGTGCGCGTCATTGGCAAATTTTTTGTCTGGTAGGCAGGGGGGAGAGAGAGAGAGAGAGAGAGAGAGACGAACCTAGGAAAAAAAAAAAGCTCGGCACCCGGCGTCCCACATACAAAAATGCTCGAGTCTCCCATTGTAGTCAATGGGGTTCGTTACTCGAGTAGAGCTCTCGAATTTTACGAAAAGCTTGACTCGAATAACTCAGACTCAAGCATTTGGGTGCTTGTTCATCTCTAGCTTTAGACCTTGGCCATTCACTCAATGGACAGAAGCTGACCCATTGACTTAAATGAGAGGGTGCTCTAGGTATGCTCTGTGAAATGTGCAGAGGTCATTGAGCGGGGGGGGGGGGGAGGAGGTGTGCTGTGACCACAATCTATTGTGAATGGTAAATCTTGTGTTATCTTTATTTTATAGGTATCACCTTTTTTATTGTAATCCTGCCTGTATTGATAATGAATTGACTGCTGAAATGTTTTCTCTACTGACATATATTGCATATGTCCAAAAAAAACCTGTATGCAGGAGACTTTAAGAAAAACTCTGGGAGAAGTGTATATTCTGTGTTATGCCTAGTACACCATTGTGCAGAATATTCAAAGAACACCAAAACTATCCTCCCTGTGTTCTGCACAACCCTCTCATGCCCTGTATAACACACTGTATATAAGCTTTGTGCAAAATATTCTTTTAACTTAAAACCTGCTATAATGGAGTCATGCGTGTCAAGTTAGATTTTTTTTTTTCTCATACAAAATAGAAGGTTTCTGATTAAGAGTGATTAAAATAAGATGATCTGACTGGGCAAACTGTGAGAGCTGCTTGTTATTGAAGAAAGACTGCAATGAACCCCTGTGTTACTTCCAAGCATTGGTCTGTGGACGGAGTTAATCACTTGATGTCAAGTTCCTGGTACATATAAAAACTCAGCATGTAGATGTGCATACTAAAAGGAAATGGTTAAAAGCTTTAACATTCATTCACTGAATCTGCCTGCTGTGAGCGCTCTGCAGGAAAAGCATATATAAAGCAGAAAGGAAAAGTCCGGTGACAGCGACCCGTCAAACATGCACTGAATACTTGTAAGCATCACGTCTTATTCTTTGCTTCTTCCCTGTGAAGAACAAACACATTTGTGAATAAGTCTGAAAACTGAAAAAAGTAGAGAACCAACGCATTCCGATATTTCTCAGTGCTTGAACCGTGCAAGTATCTGCTTGAACTTCTGCATTTACTTGGAAAGTTTCTAATTTACCTTTTGATGAACCTAATGTACTAATTAATGTATTTGAGAACTGAATGAACAAATATACCCTTATACTTGCTTATTAACTGAATTATGCATATACATTTGAAAGATTTTAATTATATGCTCTGATACAGACAACTAAAATTCCCTTTTCCTTTGCTAATCTATAAAATGTGTAGTGTCGGCACATGGCAATGCATGTTGGAATGTATCCAGATGCCCGAATGACTTGACCATTGGAGTGGCAAGATATGCAGATAAAATAATAACTAGAGATGAGCGAACGTACTCGTCCGAGCTTGATACTCGTTCGAGTATTAGCGTGTTCGAGATGCTCGTTATTCGAAACGAGCACCACGCGATGTTCGGGTTACTTTCACTTTCATCTCTGAGACGTTAGCGCGCTTTTCTGGCCAATAGAAAGACAGGGAAGGCATTACAACTTCCCCCTGCGTCGTTCAAGCCCTATACCACCCCCCTGCAGTGAGTGGCTGGCTGGCGAGATCAGGTGTCACCCGAGTATATAAATCGGCCCCTCCCGCGGCTCGCCACAGATGCATTCTGACATAGTTCAGGGAAAGTGCTGTCTTGCTGGAGTTGCTATAGGGAGAGTGTTAGGAGTTATTTTAGGCTTCAAGAACCCCAACGGTCCTTCTTAGGGCCACATCTAACCGTGTGCAGTAGTGTGGAGGCTGCTTTTTGCAGTGTTGCACATTTTTTTTTTTTTTTGTATATCGGCCGTGCAGAGCATTGCGTCCTGCAGTAATTTTACATTGTCCAGGGCCAGTAGTGGTGAGGCAGGGACAGAAGACATATTTAGTGTATATAGGCAGTGGGCCTTTCCAAAAACATTTGGGAAAAAATATCTATTTGGGCTGCCTGTGACCGTCCTCAGTGTACTGGGTCTCTGCTGGGGGTAGTTGTCCTAATTCATACGCAGCCAGCTAAGTGTTACAGCAGGCTTGCGCAAAATTCTTTCCTGGCTCTGCTGTGCGTTCCATAAGCGAAGTCAGCCTCCAACCACAGGCCAATAAGCGGCACATTTAATTACAGCGTTCTGTTTCTGCACTACTGGTAATACAGCATGCTGAGGGGTAGGGGTAGGCCTAGAGGACGTGGACGTGGGCGAGGACGCGGAGGCCCAAGTCAGGGTGTGGGCACAGGCCGAGCCAGTGCAGTGGCCAGGGGTAGAGGCAGGGCCAGACCGAATAATCCACCAACTGTTTCCCAAAGCGCCCCCTCGCGCCATGCCACCCTGCAGAGGCCAAGGTGCTCTAAGGTGTGGCAGTTTTTCACAGAGACGCCTGATGACCGACGAACAGTGGTGTGCAACCTTTGTCGCGCCAAGATCAGCCAGGGAGCCACCACCACCAGCATGCGCAGGCATATGATGGCCAAGCACCCCACAAGGTGGGACAAAGGCCGTTCACCGCCTCCGGTTTGCACCACTGCCTCTCCCCCTGTGCCCCAACCTGCCACTGAGATCCAACCCCCCTCTGAGCACACAGGCACGAGTGCCTACTGGCCTGCACCCACACCCTCACCTCCGCTGTCTCGGCCCCATCCAGCAATGTCTCTCAGCGCAGCGTCCAGACGTCGCTAGCGCAAGTGTTGGAGCGCAAGCGCAAGTACGCCACCACGCACCCGCATGCTCAAGCGTTAAACGTGCACATAGCCAAATTGATCAGCCTGGAGATGCTGCCGTATAGGCTTGTGGAAGCGGAGGCTTTCAAAAGCATGATGGCGGCGGCGGCCCCGGGCTACTCGGTTCCCAGTCGCCACTACTTTTCCCGATATGCCGTCCCAGCCCTGCACGACCACGTCTCCCGCAACATTGTACGCGCCCTCACCAACCCGGTTACTGCCAAGGTCCACTTAACAACGGACACGTGGACAAGCACAGGCGGGCAGGGCCACTATATCTCCCTGACGGCACATTGGGTGAATTTAGTGGAGGCTGGGACAGAGTCAGAGCCTGGGACCGCTCATGTTCTACCCACCCCCAGAATTGCGGGCCCCAGCTCGGTGGTGGTATCTGCGGCGGTGTATGCTTCCTCCACTAAACCACCCTCCTCCTCCTCCTCCTCCAATGCAACCTCTGTCTCGCAATCAAGATGTGTCAGCAGCAGCACGTCGCCAGCAGTCGGTGTCGCGCGGCATGGCAGCACAGCGGTGGGCAAGCGTCAGCAGGCCGTGCTGAAACTACTCAGCTTAGGAGAGAAGAGGCACATGGCCCACGAACTGCTGCAAGGTCTGACAGAGCAGACCGACCGCTGGCTTTCACCGCTGAGCCTCCAACCGGGCATGGTCGTGTGTGACAACGGCCGTAACCTGGTGGCGGCTCTGCAGCTCGGCAGCCTCACGCACGTGCCATGCCTGGCCCATGTCTTTAATTTGGTGGTTCAGCGCTTTCTGAAAAGCTACCCACACTTGTCATACCTGCTCGGAAAGGTGCGCCAGGTTAGCGCACATTTCCGCAAGTCCAAGACGGACGCTGCCACCCTGCGGACCCTACAACATCGGTTTAATCTGCCAGTGCACCGACTGCTGTGCGACGTGCCCACACGGTGGAACTCTACGCTCCACATGTTGGCCAGACTCTATGAGCAGCGTAGAGCTATAGTGGAATACCAACTCCAACATGGGCGGCGTAGTGGGAGTCAGCCTCCTCAATTCTTTACAGAAGAGTGGGCCTGGTTGGCAGCCATCTGCCAGGTCCTTGGAAACTTTGAGGAGTCTACCCAGATGGTGAGCGGGGATGCTGCAATCATTAGCGTCACCATTCCTCTGCTATGCCTCTTGAGAAGTTCCCTGCAAAGCATAAAGGCAGACGCTTTGCACTCGGAAACGGAGGCGGGGGAAGACAGTATGTCGCTGGATAGTCAGAGCACCCTCATGTCTATATCTCAGCGCGTTGAGGAGGAGGGGGAGGAGCATGAGGAGGAGGGGGAAGAGACAGCTTGGCCCACTGCTGAGGGTAGCCATGCTGCTTGCCTGTCATCCTTTCAGCGTGTATGGCCTGAGGAGGAGGAGGAGGAGGAGGAGGAGGATCCTGAAAGTGATCTTCCTAGTGAGGACAGCCATGTGTTGCGTACAGGTACCCTGGCACACATGGCTGACTTCATGTTAGGATGCCTTTCTCGAGACCCTCGCGGTACACGCATTCTGGCCACTACGGATTACTGGGTGTACACACTGCTCGACCCACGGTATAAGGACAACCTTTCCACTCTCATACCCGAAGAGGAAAGGGGTTCAAGAGTGATGCTATACCACAGGACCCTGGCGGACAAACTGATGGTAACATTCCCATCCGACAGCGCTAGTGGCAGAAGGTGCAGTTCCGAGGGCCAGGTAGCAGGGGAGGCGCAGAGATCAGGCAGCATGTACAGCGCAGGCAGGGGAACATTCTCCAAGGCCTTTGCCAGCTTTATGGCTCCCCAGCAAGACTGTGTCACCGCTGTGTCACCGCTCCCCAGTCAAGGCTGAGTTGGCAGGAGCACTGTAAAAGGATGGTGGGGGAGTACGTAGCCGATCGCACGACCGTCCTCGGTGACGCCTCTGCCCCCTACAACTACTGGGTGTTCTATTCATCCTCCTCCTCCTGCTCCTCCTCCTGAAACCTCACGTAATCATGCCGAACGGGCAATTTTTCTTAGGCCCACAAGGCTCAGTCATATAATTTTTGTAAACAATTTTTATACGTTTCAATGCTCATTAAAGCGTTGAAACTTGCACCTGAACCAATTTTTATTTTAACTGGGCTGCCTCCAGGCCTAGTTACCAATTAAGCCACATTAACCAAAGCGATTAATGGGTTTCACCTGCCCTCTTGGTTGGGCATGGGCAATTTTTCTGAGGTACATTAGTACTGTTGGTACACCAATTTTTTTGGGCCCTCGCCTACAGTGTAATCCAATTAATTTTTTGCCCACCTGCATTAAAACTGACGTTACATCAGCTGTGCTGGGCACTGCAATGGGATATAATTATGTACCGCCAGTGGCTTCCTGGGACCCACCCATGCTGTCGGTCCACATGGACTTCCCATTAGGGAGATGTACGTGCCTGTGTATACTTATAAAAAACTCGAGCCTGACTGGGGCATGCAGTTTGGGCCGAAGCCCACCTGCATTTAATCTGACGTTAGCTCTGCTGTCCAGGGCACTGCAATGAGATACATTTATGTACAGCCGGTGGGTTCCAGGGAGCCACCCATGCTGTGGGTGCACACGGAATTCCCATTGCGGAGTTGTACCTGCCTGTGACTATTTATAAAAAACCGCAGTCTGACTGAGGCATGCAGACACCTTGACATAATGAATAGTGTGTGGCACATAGGTTCCCCATTGCTATGCCCACGTGTGCAGCTCCTGATGTCGGTGGCACAGGATTATATTTCTCATTGCTTCTGTACAGCATTGTGGGCTATCATCCTGTCCCTTTTAAAGAGGGTTGCTGCCTAGCCGTGCCAACCCTCTGCAGTGTGTGCCTGCGGTTCCTCCTCATGGCAGACGCACTTATAAATAGACATGAGGGTGGCGTGGCATGAGTGCAGCTGAAGGCTGCGCAGGGACACTTTGGTGTGTGCTGTGGACACTGGGTCGTGCGGGGGGGGGGGGGGGGTCGGGGGGTTGGGCAGCATGTAACCCAGGAGAAGTGGCAGCGGAGTGTCATGCAGGCAGTGATTGTGCTTTGTTGGAGGTAGTGTGGTGCTTAGCTAAGGTATGCATTGCTAATGAGGGCTTTTCAGAAGTAAAAATTGTTGGGAGGGGGGGGGGCCCACTCTTGCCGCTATTGTGGCTTAATAGTGGGACCTGTGAACTTGAGATGCAGCCCAACATGTAGCCCCTCGCCTGCCCTATTCGTTGCTGTGTGGTTCCCATCACTTTCTTGAATTGCCCAGATTTTCACAAATGGAAACCTTAGCGAGCATCGGCGAAATACAAAAATGCTCCGGTCGCCCATTGACTTCAATGGGTTTCGTTATTCGAAACGAACCCTCGAGCATCGCGAAATTTTCGTCCCGAGTAACGAGCACCCGAGCATTTTGGTGCTCGCTCATCTCTAATAAGAACACAACACTGACTTTAGGTAAAGAATGCAGGTTCTCCTCATCCAAACTTCACATGCCACATGCAACACTAAGGCCACTTTCACACGGGTGACAAAATTGTGTGATTTTTCCACAATGCCATAGTGCGAGAAAATGCATGTATGTGAAGCCCATGCTTTCCAATGGGTTCCTTCATAATAGCAATGTTTTCATTGATGCTGTCTTGCAAAAAAAAATTGTGACATGCTCTATCTTTCCTCAATGTGCGATTTTTTTGTAGCCCATGTTTCCCTATGAGCCTCCTTGTTTATCGCATCATATCACACAAACTTGCAATCTTCATGCTATGCAATGCATTTTTAACTATTGGCTTTTACGATAAAAAAATCTCGCAATTCTACAGGTCAATACAGTTAAACTATTGGTTTGAGCTGGTTAACCCTAAAAGAGACCCCCTATTACAATTCTTAGCTAAAACAACACACGGTGACACACTTCTAGAGGATCTTTGGCACCCTACATACAAAAAACTAGGAACCCTAACCCACTGACGAAGGGCCCCTGTGAGACCTGGGAAACTCTGGGCAATACACTGGCGCCTGACCCATCCCCGATTGAACAAGTAAGCACTATATGTACGCTATTAAAACTCCCCACAGATCCAGCAATTAGAAGCATTTGGGACAAACTCTACCATCTTAAACTAGAAGATATCCAGGCACTAACAAACAAAAAAGCCTCAGAAGTGATTCAAACTCTAAGACCAGACCTAAATCTCTCCTTTTTACAAAAAGCGCATACTACAAAAATGGTCGAGGATTTTCGCGAGAAGTTTAGATCTACCAGACCGTCTACGTCTTTCGAAAAACTATTCCGAGAAGATGCCCCTAGACATAAAGGTATCAAACACTTCCTAGGAAATTTTGTTTCCCGACCAAGGGTATCAAAACCGGCATTCCTCACCTCATGGGAAAGAGAATTGAAAGTCTCTCTCTCAACGACATAAAAATCATTCTCCGAACAGCATTTGGCCTCTCACCATGCATCCTTCTCCAAGAAAGCCATTATAAATTATTATCCAGGTGGTACAGGACCACGCAATGGCTATTTGAGCACAACCTGGCTATACATGAAAGATACTGGAGATGTGACACAGCAGTAGGATCATACCGACAATTATGGTGGGAGTGTCCGGCTCTCACCTCCTTCTGGAAAGGTGTAGAGGAATCAATCAAGAGCATCAAACCGGGTTTTACCCTATCAGCTGAAATCATATTTCTATGGAGACCGACCGCTACTTTCCACCCCTTGAGAGATAGCTTGATTGCCCTCATGATTGACACATCCAAAACGCTGATTCCCACCCTATGGCTACAGAAGACCCCTTCACTCCTGAGCCAATGGAGGGATAAAGTTGATCTTCTATACAACCTGGAAGAACTTACTAGCTGGAAGAGAGGTACCCATGACAAGTTTATCAAAAAATGGGAACTGTGGAAACACGCGCTCTAAGACCTCACAAGCCTGAGGGTCCAGTAACTTGCTACTCTACTAACCTGACCGAAGGGCATGGGAAGCAACCCAAAAAGATAAGAAATAAGTGTTAACGAGCTGTGAGACTCTCCATCCCAGACGAGACCTCCAGGAGACCCCGGACGCAATCATTACAGACAATCATTAACAAACAAATAGAATTCAGATAAACCCATTACATATCGCTATAAGTAAATGAGGACCAGTGTACGCGCGGACAAATGGAAAGGACGTGGATGACATGAGGTAAAGAATACCACTATAGCATTAAACCTACAACCCCTCACCACCCAGAACCTGTCCAGCCTACCCCCCCTTACTTCCACCCCACCCCCACCTATCACCTATCCCCCATCTTCCCTAGACTTAAATGGTCATATTATATTATACTTTGTATTATGCAAGTTAGAAAGTTAAGTTGGTCATTCAATGTAAAGAAGAGAAACCGACCAATAAGTAAGAGTATAAAGATATTCTTTATTCTGTTATACACAATTGCCATGCTTTGTATATATATATATACAGGATAATATCTAATCTCTAATATTTGTGATATATGACAACTTATTGAAAACTTCAATAGAAACAGTTTAAAAAACACCCAAAATCTCGCAATTTTATCACAAGCGGACGAGATGCGGGATTATTCTCATAAAAAGCAGCGATATTGTTGAAAAATTGCTGGAACAAAGTCGCGATTTTTCCACGATTTTCTCACGGCCAACTTGCTGTCACTCGTGTGAAAGAGGCCTTATCCATAAAAGTAAGTCATTTTCTATCCGAGGTTTCTTATGTCATTGCAGATGTAGTTGAAGCCATCTCTAAACTGTTGTTAACAAGGCAGAACAAAAAAAGAGCCAAGTCAGCTGCCCACACAATCATGTACAGAAAATAAAAATATCTAATCAGAAAATAAAAACGGATTAGAAAAGAAAAAATGTTTCAGTATAGTACAAATTAGTAAGAAAAGAACAATAGGTAATTCAGCCCACCCAATATTTAGTATAACTGGAGATTGCCAGCTATGCTTTTTCGTATCTTACTATTGTACTAAAATTTCCTGGGATAGTAATCCCAGGGATACATTAAAGGGGTTGTCTCGCGAAAGCAAGTGGGGTTATACACTTCTGTATGGCCATATTAATGCACTTTGCAATATACATCGTGCATTAAATATGAGCCATACAGAAGTTATTCACTTACCTGCTCTGTTGCTAGCGTCCTCGTCTCCATGGCTCCGTCTAATTTCGCTGTCTGCTTGCTTTTTTAGATGCGCTTGCGCAGAAGGGTCTTCTTCTTCTGGTTCGTCTGGGCACGAGTGGCGTTTTGGCTCCGCCCCTTCTACGTGTCATTGCGTAGCTCCGCCCCCGTCACGTGTGCCGATTCCAGCCAATCAGGAGGCTGGAATCGGCAATGGAACGCACAGAGCCCATGGTGCACCATGGGAGAAGACCCGCGGTGCACCATGGGAGAAAACCGCAGTGCATCCTTGGGAAAAGAACCGGCGGCCATCTTTGGGAAACGTTTTATAAGTTGATGAAACACAAGAACTGTGAGTAGAAACCTGCTTTAAAAGCCATTCACACTGGTGCATAGTAATGTATGCTTAAGAAGGGGGACTGGGCAAAAAAAAAAAATCACTGTTGCCTCGAGACAACCCCTTTAAATTGTCTTACATATGATATTCTGTAAAACCTGATTTTAGTACCATTAAATGGGAATCTAAACATATTGTTTATAGTTAAATCCAACCCAGAATTATATCATTTTTTTGCAGTTACACTTATTAAAAAAATGGTTAATATATGCAGATACTCTAGAAATAATATTAGAATAGCGCCACCTGCTGTTCCTGTTTTATGTCCATCTTGGTAATTGTTCCATGGTGGTCACTGGTCACATGTACTCAGTCTTGCTTCTCTCTCTGCTCCCCTGGATATGTAGAGTGATTCCTGGTGCGGCTGCCTCTAAAGTAGCGGTGTCTTCTCTGATATCAGGAGAAATGATGAGCAAGTGACAAGTGAGTGAGACAGCATTACTCCCGAGAAGCAAGAGTAGGTGTGATCACGTGGGAGCATTTACTGAGGTGCACTGGCAACAAAAAGGCTCTTCAATTGAAACAGCAGGTGGCGCTATTCTAACAGTTCTAGAATATCTGGGGACCATTTGAAAGTTTGCACTGATTTAAAAGGCTTGGGACATTGCTACACTTTTGACTGAATGTACAGTTTAGCATAAATGCTAAAATCTTACTTTCATCATCAAGCAGATTTTAAAATTTACTCATAAAAGTTAAATAAGTGCACTTTAATTTATTCTAAAATTTGGTGCTTAGGTGAAATTCTGAGCGATATGGGTTGCATACGTATGGAGGAACTTTTGGGACCTTTCACACAGGATGGAATTAGTCTGTGCGGGCATTTCTGCAACACAGTATTATCCCTACGGGGTTTGAATTCCTTAGCTGTTAAAATCCGTGTGACTTTACTTCAAGACCCCAAGATTAAATACTGCAGTGGATAAGCTTGCAGAATTGTTGCTATGGATTTCTTACATACAGGAGATGTAATTTCACAATTAAAGTCTGCATAAAAAAATGTAAGATATTCTGCAAGACGTTCCACACAACACATTCCACAGTTAAAAACGCAACTAAATCTGCACTAGTTGACCAAGATCCGCATCTGCGCCGCATCCTGCAGGCAATTCTGTCCTATGTGAGATGTCCCTTTGGGGCTCCCAGGCCTGGATGTGATGGCAGCCTTCACACCCTTATAATGATGCTTCTGACTTTTTGACATATTTCATACAACAAAGTAAAACAGCTCCAGTTACTATCAGATGACCACTGTTATCTTGTGTATCTCCCAACAATGCCAAAGAAAATGGCTGCAAATAGAGTTTTACTGAATCATGATTAGTGATTATTAAGATGTCCAATAGTCTAGCTTACAGGGACGTAACTATAGAAGATGCAGGGGATGCAGTCGCACCTGGGCCCAGGAGCCTTAGGGGGTCCATAAGACCTCTCTTCTCCATATAGGGAGCCCAGTACTATAAATAAAGCATTATAGTTGGGGGCCCTGTTACAGGTTTTGCATTGGGGCCCAAGAGCTTCAAGTTACACCTCTAAAATTGTCCTATTCTGCACGAGTACTGCAAATGCCAAAATAACTTCAATTGTTGTTCTTGTAATGTAGAATAGGATATACTAAAAGTGCATCTATCATAAGGTGTACTTACAGTGATTACGCAGTCTCTTTGTACTACTATTTGACAGGTTAATGGACACCCAGTGGACCTTCTATACATTACTATGTATATAGCTCACTACTTGAAATCTACATGGCCATGATTAATTGGGAGCAAATGTTCCAGTTGTTTGAAGTATTGTCTCAGGAAGAATACTAGAAGACATACAAAATGCTTCATGATAATAAAGTTTAATTAAAACTCAATATTTGACAACATGCATCTTAGATTGCAGGATAATTGATGTTCATGTGAATAGATTACTTGCTGCTCTGAAAAGTGAAATTTAACATATGTAATAATAATTTATGAAGCATTCAAGTGATATGGATATTACCTAAGGGCTCGATTAAGTCCAATCTACCTTTAATGTATTCATTTTAATTGGAAGTTTAATTTTCATTGTTATCAAACTTTGAATAAAAAAGCTAATAATTAGACTAGGTACGGCACTCAGATGCATGCAGGCACAACATGACCATTCACCAGTAATGGTCTTGGGGACCAAAGGGAAAAAGAATCATAGCCCTGATTTTGCATTCTAATATATAATAATAATAATACTTCTAATAATTCTTATATTTCATACGGATGTATGAATTGTATATGTTTAGTCGAGAATTGCGCTTTTAGTATATTTGGTGAACCTGAAATGTCATCAGTCAGGGCTTTGTATCTATTCTTAACTATATTTATAATGGGAGAACAACAATGCCAAACAGCTACTGCAATTCTAATGGAACACTACACAAAGCATGTAATGATAATGGTCTGTCTCTTCCATGTGTAATCATTAATATGGTCACATCAACTAGAATTTGTATTCTGAAGCAATAACCTGCAGCGAATATAACACAAAGCCACATCTGAGGAGATGGAACAGAAGGTCTGAGGATGCATATTACTGCCTGCTACTCTGCTGAAGTAAATGAAACAAGAATAAACAAGGCAGATCGTCTTAATTAATATACCAAAATGCGTCATTGGTTTTTCTTAACATACATTGATATTTAGAGCTCAAAAACTCATTTCCCAGTTCCCGTTTTCACAGGCATAACTGAAATCTACTGGACCCCAATGCAAAATCTGTAACAGGGCACCCAACTATAATGCTTTATTTATAGTATTGGGGTCCTCATATGAGAAAAGAATAGACGTTATGGACCCTCTAAAGCTTCCTAATAACATAGTATGTTAGGCTGAAGGGAGACAATGTCCATCTAGTTCAGCCTGTTTCCACCCCCCCTTGTTGATCCAAAGGAAGGAAAAAAAACAGCGAGGCAAAAGCCAGTTAGCCCATTTATGGGAAAAAATTCTTTCCCGACTCCATAATGGCAGTCAGTATAATCCCTGGATCCACGTTTGAAAGTTCCTACCTGACTCCAAGACCCGGACAAACTACCCCACTGGTTATTTAATGTCTATATCCTGTGATGATATAGCGCTCTAGAAAGGCATCTAGTCCCCTCTTAAACTCATCTATTGATTTTGCCATCACCACATCCTCAGGCAGAGAGTTTCACAGCCTCACTGCTCTTACAGTGAAGAACTCCTGTGTTGGTGATGAAAATGTCTTTACTCTAGACATAGAGGATGCCTCTTGTTACTGTCTCAGTCCTGGGTATAAGCAGATCATGGGAGAGATCCTTATATTGTCCTCTAATGTATGTATACATAGTTATTTGGTCGCCCCTTAACCATCTTTTTTCCAAGGTGCATAATTCCAATGTTGATAGCCTTTCTGAGTATTCCAGTCCTCTCATTCCATTTAATTATTTAGTTGCCCTTTAGTGTATATTGGTGACATCTGTTTCTCCTGCCCATGTGCATAACCTTACATTTATCAATATTGAACTTCATTTGCCATTTATCTACCCAAGCCCCCAACTTATCTAGGTCCATTTGCAGCCGTACATTGTCCTCCTTTCTATTAATTACCTTGTATAATTTCGTATCGTCTGCAAATATCGATATTTTACTGTGCAGTCCCTCTATCAGGTCATTGATATGGGTGTGACTGCACCCACTCTAGTTATGTCCCTGAACATTTTGGACATTCATCTATTAGCCGGCACAGAGAAGAGCTACAAGTATTGTCTCTTTTTTTCTGTCTGGAGGTCCTAGCAGCTTTGTGCATTACAGAGACAGGAAATTGAATTCAATGAATGGCCAAGCGCTGCCTGTGATTGGCTGAGTGCTGTGACCAATCACAGGCAGCACTCAGCTGTCATTCAGTGAATAGCTGAGTGTTGCCTGTGATTGGCTGAGCGCTTAGCCAATCGAATACAGTGCTTTCAGCAGGCGGGGATTCTAAATCTCCGCCTGCTGGAAGAGATTCAGAGCAGTGCAGGGAGAAGACATGGCTGAACGCGCCTGAGCCCCGGCAGCTGCGGAGGGGTGAGTATATATATTTTTTTATTTTTAACACATTCTAGGGATAATTTTCAGGGAAGGGTTTATATTTAAAGCTCTTCCCCGAAACTCCCTGCATTTCAATGGGCTGTGTTAGGTTGTGCTGCTGGAGTTTGTTGTTCTACAGGCTTCCAGGAGCACATCTGCACAGGTAAGGGTTGATTAGGCTGGCTGGGTGTGGTTGTTCAGGTCGGCCAATCCCCTGGGTCTGAGTCTGGATATGTTCCCCAGCCCCTCTGCAATGAGGAAGCTGTATTTCCTCAGTTTTGTCTGCTGTGTGAGTAGTGTCTGGTTAGCTTGCAGCTTGCTGTGTGAGTAGTGTCTGGTCAGCTTGCAGCTTGCTGTGAGTGTAGTGTCCTGTGCTGCCTGTTTAGTGTCTTGCTAGAGTAGGGACTGCAAGGCATGAGGAGCTTTGTCGGAACCTTGCAGCTTAAGTTCATTGGCCAATGTATGAACTAATACTTCGCTTTTATATTCAGCTTTAACATCTGCTTTAGCGTGCGAGGTTGTGTGGTAAGTGAGTTTGTGCATTTGATGTGTCAGTTCCACCTGGTTGCAAGTATCACTCTTTCAGAGAGAGCGGGGCCGAGGTTCTAGCAAGGGGCCGCCTTTTTAGAGGTGAACGCCCCACTTCGTAGGTAGGGCATTGTCATCCTCCCTCAGTTGTCCTTAACCCGTGTTTTAAGGTCACGTACATGTAGGACTGGTGCTTAGTTGCCCACACATACATAACAGGCTGCAGAAGCGCCGGGGGAACATTGCGATCCTCTGCCAGAGCTGTCACTTATATTCCAAGCCCCTACTTGAAAATCACTGCAGAGGTTGCCAGCATTCCATTGATTAGAATGGGCCTGCCGGCAGCAGCCCTGGCCCCATTTAAAGCAATGCTGCACGGACCTACATTCACGCGTGTTTGTGAACGAACGTGGGCACACGGATTTGTGCGCACCTATGTAAAATCATGCACACGCTCATGTGAATGCACCCTTATAAAAAAAAAGACACTGTCCAAGGATAACAACCCCTTAGGGCTCAGTCAGACGATCGTTTTTTTTGCGTGCACCTATGTGCGCAAAAAAAGCACATCTAATAGAACCATTAATTCCCTATGTAATGTTCACATGTCTGTCTTTTACAGGCGCAAAATATTTGCATTTGCAAAAGATAGGATATCCGTGCAGCGGCAAGGTCTGTCCTGCACGTAAAATATCTCTGCGGGGACTCCCATCATTACTGAACACTGTGACTGCACTGTCACAGTGTTCAGTGACAAGGGGACTTCCTGCAGGGATGAAGGAATTCCCTGCCACAGCTGTCACAGCTGTGGTAGAGAATCACGATCTTCTCCCATTGCTTTCAATCGAATCGGCACTGCAGGCAATCCCGCTGAAAGCAATGGGCAACACCGGCCGTGATTTTCGGGGAAGGGCTTGAAATATTAGCCCTTCCCTGAAAATCATCCCTAGCTTGTGTAAAAGAATTATAAAATATGTATACTCACCTCTCCGCTGCTGTCGGGGCTCGACGCATCTTGATGCTTGGTTCCCCGGCACTGTACTGAAGTTCTTTCAGCAGGCAGGGGTTTAAAATTCCCGCCTCCTGAAAGGGCTGTGTCTCATTGCCTGAGTGCTCAGCCAATGACAGGCAGCACTCAGCCATTGAATGACAGCTGAGCGCTGCCTGTGATTGGTCACAGCGCTCAGCCATTCACAGGAAGCACTCAGCCATTCATTAAATTTAATGAATGGCTGAGCACTGCCTCTGATTCACTGAGAGCTGTGACCAATCACAGGCAGCGCTCAGCTGTCATTCAATGGCTGAGCGATGCCTGTGATTGGCTGAGCTCTCAGTCAATTAGACACAGGCCTTTCAGGAGGCAGAGATTTTTAAATCTCCGCCTGCTGAAAGTCCTTCAGTACAGTGTTGGCATGGAAGAGAAAACACGCGTCGGAGCCCCGACAGCGGCAGAGAGGTGAGTATATATATTTTTTATTTTTCATAGCAGCTGGTGATGATTTTCAGAAAGGTCTTATATTTCAAGCTCTTCCTCGAAAATCACTGTGGGGGTTGCCGACTGTAGTGCCGACCCCATTGAAAGCAATGGGCATAGAGCCATGATCACGTGCTATTTGCTAATGCGTGGAGCCCTTTTTTTTGTGCACAAAGGTTCTTTGGACCCTTTCCATTTTTTTTTACATTTTGTTATGTTGTGGCCTTGTGCAAATTTTAAAAAAATTAAGCTTTTCCCCAACATTCTGCACTCAATACCCCATAATGACAGAGTGAAAACAATGTTTGAAATCTTTGTAAATTTTTAAAAATTTACATTTTGCATTGACCTAAATATTCAAATCCTGTACTGGGTACTTAGTTGAAGCACCTTTGGCAGCAATTACAGCCTCCAGTCACCTTGGTTATGATGCCACAAGGTTTGCCCATATAGATTTGGTTATTCTCTGCCATTCGTCTTTGCAAATCCACTCAAGTTCTGTCAGGTTGGATTATGGACAGCCACTCCTGTGTTATCTGGGCTGTTTGCTTACGGTCATTGTCTTGTTAGAAGGTAAACCTTCTTCCCTTGTGGTTTTTATTAAGAATATCTCTGTACTTTACTCCATTCTGCTTTCCATCAACCCTGACCATCTGCTGAAAAATACCCCCACTACATGATGCTACCACCATGCTTTGCTGTAGGGATTGTATAGGGCAAGTGATGAGTAATGCCTGGCATCCTTCAGATATGACTTTTATAACTGAGGCTAAAAACTTCAATCTAGGTTTTATCAGACCAGAGAATCTTGTTTCTCAAAGTTTCTCACTGAAGGGACAAAAGGTTTCAATAATGACTTATGAAAAACCCTGTGAACCCTCCATGTAGCTGGCAAATCAAGTTCATAAGCAAGCGGGTTTACTGCACGCGTGATGACCAAGGGACCCACGTAACGTAGCCCCAGTTTCAAGGACGGAACCTTCAATTTGAGATTTCTAGAAGACAAATATACCTTCTGTCCCATCCTGTAAGTTTGAGATACAGATAGTTCCGGTACACATTCCCTACCTCCTATCAGAATTTTTGTTTGTTTGTTTGTTTGTACATAAGTTTTTACTGGATTCCAATAAAAGTAAATTTTTAGAATCTTTATACCTAGGGTCCTTGTAGTAAGTGGGACTGATTGTTTGGGACCTTACTGCCTCTGTGAAGTGAGATATAGATAGACTCCTCCCACTATGAAACTGCATACGAGCCCCCGTTGCCTTTAGGTTCTTCTGTACTTCTTTCCATACCACCTGCAGCGCACATGTAGCGCCTTCAGCTGCAGGTACCGGTGACGGTCTCAGAAGCCCCTCCAAATGCTGCCGCCGACTTTTACTGCGTGCACAGACAGAGCATCCCTTAACAAAGTCGCGGATCTTCCAAGACATACCTGGCTACCAGTAGTGTCTAGTACAAAGATCCAGAGTCCCCAGAACCCCCAGATGGCCTGCAAGAACAGATGTGTGAGACTCTTTAATGACTCTAAGACGAAAGGTCTCTGGCACAAACCATCTACCCTCCGGCACCCCCGAGGGAGCGTCCTGCTGACAATTATGTAGATGAGGAATGAGATCAGATTCTACAGCTGCCACCACCACCTCAGGTGCCAAGATATTCTCAGGAGCCACTGTCTCACTTTCTGGCAAACTGAAACTCCGTGAGAGGGCATCAGCCTTCATGTTCTTCTCCCCTGGAATATATGTAACGATGAGGTTAAACCTGGCGAAAAACAACGCCCACCTGGCCTGACGAGCTGTGAGTCTCTTAGCGTTGGCGAGATATACCAAGTTTTTATGATCAGTATACACAGTAATGGGATGCCTTGCCCCCTCAAGATGGTGACGCCACTCTTCTAGAGACCACTTAATTGCCAATAACTCACGATTACCCACGTCGTAGTTACGTTCTGCCGAACTGAACTTCCGCGAGAAGAGTGCACATGGACTATACTTGGAACTCCTGCTGACTTAATAAGACAAAACAGCCTCCGCCCCCACCTCAGACGTATCGACCTTAATGAAGAACGGTCGCCTCGCGTCAGGCTGTACTAGCACTGGGGCAGCAGGAAGCGCCCTTTTGAGACAACTAAAAGCCTCTAGGGCCTCATTGGTACTCAAAATTTGGTACTCATGCAACGAGATATATGGCCAAAAATACCCCCAGAAAGTCGTGGAAGATCACGTTCATAAACCCCTGGAACACAGCGGGGGTATTACAAAGTCCAAAGGGCATGACTAGACATTCAAAATGTCCGAACGAAGTGTTGAATGCGGTCTTCCACTCATCTCCCTTTTGGATGCAAATTAAATTGTAAGCCCCCCTTAAGTCCAATTTGGAAAACAACTGGGCCCCTACCACCTGATTCAATAAATCAGGAATCAGGGGCAAGGAGCACTGGTTCTTCACTGTAATTTTATTCAAAGCCCGATAATCCACACAAGGCCTCAATGTCCCATCCTTCTTCTCTACAAAGAAGAGACTCGCCCCGGCAGGGAACCTGAACGGCTTGATAGGTCGTTTGGCCAGAGACTCTGAGATGTAGGACTTAAGGTCTTCGTGCTCACACCCAGACAAATTGAAAATGGCTCCCTTAGGGATGGAACTGTCGGGGATCAAATCAACATTACAGTCCCACTATGGGGAGGCAGAATCTCAGACATTTTCTTGGAAAATACGTCATGAAAATCAGACAAATACTCAGGAATAAGTACAGTATCTGCTGAACACACAGATACAGTAGCTAAGTGACTATAACAGGACAACGCTCAATGTGTCAATTCCTGAGTGGACCAATCAAATCGGGGATTGTGCAGTGCCAACCAGGGCATACCAAGCACTACATCAGCGGACATCCTTTCCATTACCAAGAACGACAGATTCTCAGAATGGAGAACACCCACAGTGAACTGTAAAATGGGAGTTCACCATTGTACAATACCTGCAGACAGAGGGGTAGAATCAATACAGGTGAAGCGTATGGGAATCTTTAACGCCGAGAATTCAGTCATCAGAGGTCTGACAAAACTTAAACTAATCAAATTGGCGGCAGTACCCGAATGAATAAAAGCTTGACCGGACCGAGTGAAATTCCAGAAGCCAATCTGACAAGGCACCAACAACTTAGGGAGTTCCTGTGATCCTTGGCGATCCTCCCAAAAACCGCCTATGATCTGAAGTTGCAGACTGATGTTGTAGACACCTCCGAGGACAGGTCGCTACACGATGTCCGGCCTTCCCACAATAGAGGCAGAGACGATGACTCCTCTGGAACCGCCGATCCTCGGGACTTAGCTGGTCCACTGCCATAGGCTCGGCACCAGAAGTTGGCATGGGAGAAGTGGGAGCGGGTCTGCTGGATTCCCTAGCCTTATGGGCCTGACGTTCCTCCTTTCTAGATCTCAGCCTCCTGTCAGCTTTAACCGCCAATTCCATCGCATCATTGAGTGTCACAGGAGCGGGATAAGAAATAAGTAGATCCTTGACAGCGTCAGAAAGACCCAACAAAAACACATCTTTAAGGGCGCTATCATTCCAAGAGGTATCACCTGCATACAGTCTAAATTTAGAGCAATAGTCCTCTACCCACTGCTGCCCCTGACGTAGAGACATGAGATGAGATACCGCCAACCCCGCACGGTCCGGATCATTAAAAATACCTCCAAGTTCCCAAAAAAGAAATCAACTGACTGCAGGCAAGCCGAACTCTCGGGTAAGGAGTAGGCCCATGTCTGGGGGGAACCCCAAAGTAAGGATATAATTAATCCAACTTTCTAGGATTCTGAGTGAGAGGAGCATCCGAAAATACAATCTACATGCCTGCTGAAAAACAAAAAACTTACTCCTCTCCCCTGAAAATACCTGAGGAAGGGAACACTTGGGCTCAGG
Source organism: Eleutherodactylus coqui (assembly GCF_035609145.1). NCBI lineage: Eukaryota > Metazoa > Chordata > Amphibia > Anura > Eleutherodactylidae > Eleutherodactylus > Eleutherodactylus coqui. The sequence continues at coordinate 62,376,481 of NC_089838.1, read as the reverse complement.
AATAGAAGGGTCGATAGAAACATGCACAAACTCCCGCTGCTCCTGGGCCACCATACAACCGAACAGGTCTTAAATCACGACCACTAAACCCTGCAACTAACTTGCGAGGGCACTCATAGCCTCCATTGGAGAGCAATTTTAATGGCCAGTTATTATGTTACGGTATACTACCCTTGATATGCCAGCCCGGGTGCCCTAGATCTCACCCACAATCTCTGTCCCTGCCTACTTGCCTCCAATCCTGGCTAGCCCCAGGCGGGCAACTGGGCGGTGGTCTCTACTCTCACTGGGGACCGAAAAAGGGACGCTGGCATATCTGGATGGAAAGGGTAGAATACCGACAGAAAAGGCAGATGTAAAAACCAACACGAACAATACTAAGCAGAACTGAGGCAGATGGAAAAACCTGGCGGATAATAGCTAAGAATAGCAGACAAGCTGACAGAAGCAGGAGACCAACAGAGGCAGACTAGCTAGCACACTGAGGGAAACCAATAATTGGCAGTGATTGCAAGTCTCTGCCAGACCTTTAAACAAAAGCCTCTGCCCAGGGGCAGATTGAGGGAGACAGCCAACTCCCAACAGAACACAACCAAAAGGGAGCTCGTGTATGGCAGCTGCACTCACAGGTGCGTGCACGGCGTCGCGCCACCAGCACCACGCCGCCCACGCCGGATAGGCACCCGCGCCCCTAGCAGCCGGACAACAAGCCAGGGCGAAACGTGCCCGGACCACGGGACCACCACACCGCCGCCCCGGGAGGACCAGCAACCACCACATGGTAATAATCTTACATTTAAGAATTATGAAGGCCACTGTGCTCTTAGGAACTTTCAGTGTAGCAGAAATTTTTTTTGTAGATCTGTGCCTCCACACACAATCCTGTATCTGAGCTCTACAGGCAGTTCTTTCTTCCTCATGGCTTGATTTTGGCCCTGGTATGTATTGTGAGCTGTGAGACCTTACATCAATAAGGGGTGTGTCTTTTAAAATGATGTCCGATCTACTGAATTTACAACAGGTGGACTCCAATGAAGATGTATAAACATCTCAAAGATGATCAAGAGAAATGCGAGGCCCTCAGAGCTCAATTCTAAGTGTTATAACACAGAGTCTGAATATTCAAGAAAGACTGATTAGTGTGAAGCATTCTCGATACAAAGAATTTGCAGAAGACCTCAGAAGAACATATTAAAGAGATGCATGAAAAAGACTACAAAAGAATTGCTAAAAACCTGGGTGTGCATCTGGGCATACATCAATCCACGATTAGAAAATTATTTATGTATGGATAAAATTTGAGATTGTTAGTACTCTTCCTTAGGAGTAGGTGTCCTGGTAAGATCACTCTATGAGCACAATGGGCAATTCTGAGTGAGGTGAAAAAGAACCCAAGGGTAACTGCAATAGATCTACAGACTGTAAAAACCTCTGTTTGTGTATCCATTATTAGAAAAATACTGTACAAGAATGGTGTTCATGGAATGACATAACCAAGGAAGCTGCTGCTGTTCAAAAAACCTAATTGAGACCCATCTCAAATTTGCCTGAGACTACCTGGATGTTCCACAATGTTTCTGGGAAACTATACTATATACAGATTAAGTAAAATTAGAATTTTTTATTAGCATAGATGCAAAACGCTATGCCTGGAGGGGAAAAAACAGCACCGACCACCACCAAAAACCTCAACCCAACTGTAAAGCATAGCGGAGGGAACATTATGGTTTGGGGCTTCATTGCTTCCTCCGGGCCTGGATGCTTTTTGATCATTGAGGGAACAATGAATTCTAAGTAGATCAACTAAAGAATGGTTGAAAAGGGAAAATATTTGTGTTTTGCAATGGCTGGTTCAGAATTTTAAGTTTAACACTATCGAGATTCTGTGTCATGACCTGAAGAGGACTGTACATGCAAAGCATCCCAGAAATATTGATTAACTGAAATGCATGTGCTGCATTATTTTTTATTCAGTTTTTATTTGGGAGATATGGTGACCAAAAACACAGTTATGTCATTGTTATTTTTTTTACAATGTTCGCCATCTGGGATAAACATTGGGATGTTTAGATACTTTGGGCTTTCTTAGATGCAACAAAAGGATTATTTTTTTCTTTTTTTATTGTTTAGGCCACCTGTCCACGGGCGTTGCGGCGGATCTCTACTGCCCAGGAGCAGAAGCCGTAGACGAATCTCCACCGTCAGCCCAATCTAATATATAGGCTGACCGAGGAGAATCGGGGCAATGATTCTCCGCTCGTGGACAGGGGGCAACGCTATGGAAAGCTTCAGCCAGCGTGATTCACGCCCATCACGCCCATGGACAGGCACCCTTAGTAAGAGATGGAGTGCTGCCCCTCTACCAGAGACCAATGAGTGACAAAGGAGCTGTATAAGGAGGCTATCTGTGTTACAGTGTCCTTATCCTGTCATATATGGGCTTTATCTATAACATACAGAAGCCGAGATGAAACTTATCACATGCCTAATGTAGAATGTACTAGCAGAGCCGAAACTGCCAATCAGACTAGCCCCTGAAGTGCCAATCAGAAAAAGGACCCAGGTCAGAAACAGGAAGTGTAATCTTTGAAGTGTGTCATATGTCTGCTCACTTTCATATGGCCACATTTAGTGGTTGTAATGTAGGTAATAGGAATAAAAGCATCACTGCTTACAAAAAGCAATATGGAAAAAAATTACATTTGCTGTTTCTGGTGTAATTGTTGGCAGTGACTTTTATGCTAGAAAATTGTTGTGGAATAGCTTCTTTTGTTTCTATGTGGCTTTATTATAAACAGATCATAATACGAAAGACTGTAATCCTGATATTTGCCTTTAACCCCTTAGTGACCAAGCCTGTTTGCGCCTTAATGACCAGGCCAAATTTTGCAAATCTGACATGTGTCACTTTAACATGGAAAAACACCAGAAAGGTTTTGCATATCCAAGCGATTCTGACATTGTTTTTTCGCCACATGTTGTGCTTCATTTAGGCGGAAAAAATAGACCGATAGAAATTGTGTTTATTTATTAAAAGCGCCAAAATTGGGAAAATTTTGAAAAAATCGTCATTTTTTCACATTTCCAACTGCAATATCTTAAATATGTGCAAACATAATATAGAAATTTTTGCTAAGATTTATATTTCCACCCGTTTACTTTATTTTGGGCGCACATTGGAAAAACTTTCGTTTTTTTTTAACTATTTAGGAGACGTACAAATTTAACATTACTTTTTAGCATTTTGAGGAACACTTTGTTTTCCTATACCAAGCCGAGATTGGAAAGGCTCATGAGTGTCAGAATAATAGATACCCCCCCAAATGACCTCATTTTAAAAACTACACCCCTTAATGTATTCACTGAGGGGTGTCATGAGTATTTTGACCCCACAGTTTTTTTTCAGGAATTAATTCAATTTAGAGGAGAAAAAGTAAAATTTCATATTTTTGCAAATCTGTCATTTTAAAGACATATTTTTTTCCTATAGTTTACATGAAAATCAGGATTTACACCCCAAAATGGATACCCCTATTTCTCCCGTGTTCAGAAATATACCCATTGTGGCCCTATTGTTATATCTGAGTCCACAACGGGGCCCAAAATGAAAGGAGTAGTCAGTGTCTTTCAAAACAGAAATTTTGCTTGAAGTCCTTTTAGGCCCCATAGCACACATGTAGAGTTCTTGAGCGCCCAAAACCATAGAAAACCCCCACAAATGACCCCATTTTGAAAACTAGACCCCTTAAGGAATTTATCTAGGGGTGTACTGCATATTTTGACCCCACAGTTTTTGAATGAATTCAAACCAAGCAAAAGGAAAAAATTGTGATTTTCGTTTTTTCGGCAATTCTGTCATTTTAAAAACAGCTTTTTTTGTACAGCACACATATGAAGGAAGACTTGCACCCAAAAATGGATACCCCTGTTTGTCCCGTGTTCAGAGACATACCCATTGTGGCCCTAATCTTATGTCTGGATACACAACGGAGCCCAAAATGAAAGGAGCGACCGGTGGCTTTCGGAACACAAATTTTGCTTGAAGTCCTTTTAGGCCCATTGCCCACTTGTAGAGTTCTTGAGCGCCCAAAACCATAGAGAACCCCCACAAATGACCCCATTTTGAAAACTAGACTCCTTAACGAATTTATCTAGGGGTGTACTGCGTATTTTGACCCCACAGTTTTTGAATAAATTCAAGCAAAGCAAAAGGAAAAAATTTGGCTTTTTGTTTTTTTGGCAATTCTGTCATTTTAAAAACAGCTTTTTTTGTACAGCACACATATGAAGGAAGACTTACACCCCAAAATGGATACCCCTGTTTGTGCTGTTTTCAGAAATATACCCATTGTGGCCCTAATCTTATGTCCGCATGCACAACGGGGCCCAAAATAAAAGGAGTAATCGGTGGCTTTCAGAACATAGATTTTGCTTGAAGTCCTTTTAGGCCCCATTGCCCACTTGTAGAGTTCTTGAGCGCCCAAAACCATATAGAACCCCCACAAATGACCCCATTTTGAAAACTAGACCCCTTAACGAATTTATCTAGGGATGTACTGCATATTTTGACCCCACAGTTTTTGAATAAATTCAAGCAAAGCAAAAGGAAAAAAATAGGATTTTCATTTTTTGGGCTATTGTGTCAATTTAAAAACAGTTTTTTTTGTACAGCACACATATAAATGAAGGCTTTCACCCCAAAATGGATACCCCTGTTTGTCCCGTGTTCAGAAACATACCCATTGTGGCCCTAATAGACTTACAGGACCCATGGCTAGGCCTACAATGAAAGGAATACCCGTTGGATTTCAGGGTACCACTGAATAAATTTCAGGCCCCATTGCCCACTTATAGAGCCATTGAGCGGCCAAAACTATAAAGAACCCCCTCAAATGACCCCATTTTGAAAACTAGACCCCTTAACGAATTCATCTAGGGGTGTACTGCGTATTTTGACCCCACAGTATTTGAATGAATCTAAGCAAAGCAGAAGGAAAAAGTTACAATTTTCAATTTTTTTGGCAATTTTTTCAATTTAAAAACAGTTTTTTTGTACAGTGCACATAGGAATGAAGACGTTCACCCCAAAATGGATACCCCCGTTTGTCCCGAGTTCAGAAACATACCCATTGTGGCCCTAATCTACTTACAGGACGCATGGCAAGGCCTATAAAGGACGGAACACCTGTTGGATTTTAGGGCACAACTGAATAAATTCCAGGCCCCATTGCTTATTTGTACAGAATAAAGATTGACTCCCTAAAAATTCCCCCCCTCCCCCTCCACGCCCTTTTTGGCGTTCGCAAATCTTAGATAAAAGTAAAAATGTGAACTGTGTAGTATTTCCGAAGACAGGGGTAATTACGGAGGCTGGTTGGAATGGGCCCATGGGGCAATAAAACCGGGTATCCCCCCCCCCTCCTCTCATGCTTTTTGGGGGTATTTCATGACCTCAGTGGCGGGTATGGGGTGTAAAAAGTGGCGTTCCGTGAGTCTCCGTAAGCTTGATGAGGTGCGGCGGTCTCACACAGAAGGCGCTCAACAAGGTGCTCCTGGAACTGCAGGAAAGCGAGCGTTCCCGGGGCTTCTTGTAAAATACGTATCACAGGTAGCGGTCTGAATAACGCCGGGCTCACGCGGGTGCAGGCGGAATCCGCTTGCGGAGGCCCACAGCGGATCCCATCTGTGAGCCCGGCTGTGACCCTGCGTACGGCTGCGTAATGTACTGCGCATAACTGCCTACTCACACAGGCGGTCATGCACAGTACACCTTTGTTTGTATTTCCCGCACCATCGCTTAGCGATGACGCGGGTACCCGCAGCCCGTATACAATGTAGTTGCGTATGGACTGCGGGTATATCCGCGACCATGGAGCACAATGGGCTCTATGTTGCCGATATCCGCAGTAAAATAGAACCTGCTGCGTTCTCTTTTCTGCGAGTGGATTACGCAATTCTGACCCGCTAATGTGAGCGGAATTGTGTAATCCAATGCGATTGATCTGCGTATTACCACGGATCAGACGCATGCGGAATCCGTCATTCCTATCCGGTCATGTGAGACCGGCCTAAGGTAGATCGCTACCTTTTTATCACGTGACCGGGGACCGCTGGGAGCAAGGAGATTTTAAGTTTCCTGGGCTCCCTGACTCCTGCGCATGTGTCCGGCTTTTTGCCGGCAATCGCATGTGCAGAATCCTGGAAGGTCCACGGAGGAGGATCGCGTCGGGATTCAAATACGCAGGCCTCCGGTAAAAAGATTCATCTCCTCTCACCGATCGCATCAGTGAGGGGAGATGAAACTTCAAATTTTTTTTTTTACTTTTACGTGATCGCCATTATTGGATAATGGCGAACACGTGACCAGGAACCGCTCACCGCGGACCCCCATTAAATCTCCATGCTCTTGGCTACGTTTTGTAGCCAGGAGCAGGGAGAATTTAAATTATCCTGGCAATCCACAGCTTTTGCGCATGCGCCCGCCATTTTGGCGACGGGCGCGTGTGCAGAAGCTGTGGTAAGGTCCGCGGATAAATCTGGGGGCCTTAGGTACGTACTTTCATCCTCCCTCACGGATATGATCCATGAGGGGAGATGAAACGTACGCTTTTTAAACTTTTAAAAACTTTTTTTTACTTTTTTTTTTTTTTACTTTTTTACACTTTTTTTTCACTTTACATGATCACTGTCATCCATTGGATGACAGTGATCATGTCCCCGGTATAATCTCTCTGCTCCTAGCTACACATGGCAGCCAGAAGCAGAGGGATTTTAAATTCCCCGGGGCTCGAGCCCGTCTGTGCACGCGCCCGATGTCAATCATCGGGCGCGCATGCGCAGACGGGGATTCGGGTCCCGGGACATCGGGACACCGCTGAGGACTGGGGGTGAGTATTTTCACCTCCCCTCATGGATCCGATCCATGAGGGGAGGTGAAACTGACTTTTTTAAAACTTTTTTTTAACTTTTTCGCGATCGCCGCTAACCATTGGATAACGGCGATCGCGGTACCGGGGACCGCTCACCGCAGTCCCCGCTGACATCTCCTGCCTCCCGGCTACCTACAGGAGCCGGGAGCCAGGAGATTTTAAATCTCCCGCGCCGCCGGGCCTTCTGCGCATGCGGCTGACGTAATGCCGCCTGGCGCGCATGCGCAGAAGACCGGCTTCGGGCCCCGGAGCGGCAGGAGAGCGGGGAGCAGCGTGCCAGACCTCGGTGAGTAATTTCAGCTGCTCCGATGGATCCGATCCATCAGAGCAGCTGAATCTTTAACTTTTATGTACTTTTATTTACTTTTTTTGCGATCGGCGCTATGCATTGCATAGCGCCGATCGCAATGCCGGGGGGGGCTCCGAACAGCCAGGGATGACAGCTCCATGCTGTCAGCTACCTGCGGACACCGACAGCATGGAGCTGTCACGTCCACAGCCCGAGGGGCACTATTCTCTGCAGGAAGCATGTTTTTACGTCCTCAGAGAATAGAGCCCACTTCGGGAGGACGTAAAAACACTATGGGCTGGTCGTTAAGGGGTTAAAGGGTAACATTGGTATATTATTCCACTATTAACTTACTAGTGCAAATACTGTTTATTGAGAATTACTTATAAGTAAATAGCACTTGTACATATTCAAAATGCTTGGTTAAAATAAGTGTTAGAAATATTAGCATGGAGTATTTTGTGAAGTATAAACTTGAAACTAAATTGGAGCTCAGTCATTGGCTGCAGCAGCCTAAGATGCCCCATGAATAGGAAGGACTGAGTGGGGGCGTGAGAGATGTCAGGAGTGGTCAGAGGTGAGTATATGCTGATTTGTTGTTTTATAATAGGGACCGCTGGATTTTATAGAGAAAAAAAACTTGGACAACTTCTTTAAGTAGATCCAAACAGGAAGCAAGGTGGTTTTAAGTGGAAGTTAAGGGAAAACAGAAGCCTCCATCACAAAATCTTACCTTGAGTTCTCCTAATGTAGAAATCTGAGGTTCATCTCGACGGCATGGAGCAAAGGGTGATCATATTAACTGTACAACCGATTCTCCTGCAAAGAAACTTAAGGGTGAGAGGGGCCAAGGCTGCCAAGTCCGTCATGGCAACTAGGCCACCCTGAGTTTAATTTTTCAAGTGGCAAAAGGGGATTTAATAAAATAAGAAACCTATACTAACCTGACAGTTACCACTGCTGTGTGCTGCTCACTTCCAGGTAGCATGAAACATGTGACAGCTGTGGCCAATCTCCACCCTCAACCCACAACGAGGTCAGTGAATGGCTGCAGTGATTACATGCTTATCATGTGACTGCGCTACCCAACATGTCTGGGGGAGCTGAGCAGTGCTGACTGTAGCAGCAGTGACTGACTGATAAGTATAGGTTATTTTTTATTTTATTGTACATAAAGAGTAGAGATGAGCGAGCACCAAAATGCTCGGGTGCTCGTTACTCGGGACGAACTTTTCGCGATGCTCGAGGGTTCGTTTCGAGTAACGAACCCCATTGAAGTCAATGGGCGACCCGAGCATTTTTGTATTTCGCCGATGCTCGCTAAGGTTTCCTTGTGTGAAAATCTGGGCAATTCAAGAAAGTGATGGGAACGACACAGCAACGGATAGGGCAGGCGAGGGGCTACATGTTGGGCTGCATCTCAAGTTCACAGGTCCCACTATTAAGCCACAATAGCGGCAAGAGTGAGGCCCCCCCCCTCCCAAAAACTTTTACTTCTGAAAAGCCCTCATTAGCATGGCATACCTTTGCTAAGCACCACACTACCTCCAACAAAGCACAATCACTGCCTGCATGACACTCCACTGCCACTTCTCCTGGGTTACATACTGCCCAACCGCCCCCCCTCCCCCCCACAGCGCACACCAAAGTGTCCCTGCGCAGCCTTCAGCTGCCCTCATGCCACACCACCCTCATGTCTATTTAGAAGTGCGTCTGCCATGAGGAGGAACCGCAGGCACACACTGCAGAGGGTTGGCACGGCTAGGCAGCGACCCTCTTTAAAAGGGGCGGGGCGATAGCCCACAATGCTGTACAGAAGCAATGAGAAATAGAATCCTGTGCCACCGCCATCAGGAGCTGCACACGTGGGCATAGCAATGGGGAACCTATGTGCCACACACTATTCATTCTGTCAAGGTGTCTCTGCATGCCCCAGTCAGACCGGGCTTTTTAATTCATAGACACAGGCAGGTACAACTCCCTATTGTGAAGTCCCTGTGGACCGACAGCATGGGTGGCTCCCTGGAACCCACCAGCGGTACATAAAAATATCCCATTGCATTGCCCAACACAGCTGAGGTAGTAATGTCGTGCTTAATGCAGGTGGGCTTCGGCCCACACTGCATGCCCCAGTCTGACTGGGGTTCTTTACAAGTGGAAACAGATGCATTTATAATTCCCTGTGGACCCACAGCATGGGTGGGTGCCAGGAAGCCACCGGCAGTACATAGAAATATCCCATTGCATTGCCCAACACAGCTGAGGTAGTAATGTCGTGCTTAATGCAGGTGGGCTTCGGCCCACACTGCATGCCCCAGTCAGACTGGGGTTCTTTACAAGTGGAAACAGATGCATTTATAATTCCCTGTGGACCCACAGCATGGGTGGGTGCCAGGAAGCCACCGGCGGTACATAGAAATATCCCATTGCATTGCCCAACACAGCTGAGGTAGTAATGTCGTGCTTAATGCAGGTGGGCTTCGGCCCACACTGCATGCCCCAGTCTGACTGGGGTTCTTTACAAGTGGAAACAGATGCATTTATAATTCCCTGTGGACCCACAGCATGGGTGGGTGCCAGGAAGCCACCGGCGGTACATAGAAATATCCCATTGCATTGCCCAACACAGCTGAGGTAGTAATGTCGTGCTTAATGCAGGTGGGCTTCGGCCCACACTGCATGCCCCAGTCAGACTGGGGTTCTTTACAAGTGGAAACAGATGCATTTATAATTCCCTGTGGACCCACAGCATGGGTGGGTGCCAGGAAGCCACCGGCGGTACATAGAAATATCCCATTGCATTGCCCAACACAGCTGAGGTAGTAATGTCATGCTTAATGCATGTGGGCTCCGGCCAACACTGCATGCCCCAGTCAGACTGGTAATATGTACCTTAACAGTAACCGCGTTGGTGGTAATGTGGTGGTGACTGCGGACCTGGTAGCGCGGTTTTATGTAGTTGGTTTTCGGAATGTGGCCAGGATTAAGTGGGCCGTGGCGGGGGATGTTTTGGAGGCACTACGTGTCCTCTCCACGTGTCCGTGGTTATATGCACCTTAACAGTAACAGCGTTGGTGGGAAATGGCCTCGCCGCCATCATGTCTTTGGGAAGCCTCTGTTTCCACACCCCAGAGACATACCATTAGCAGCGGTATAGGCAGAGCCCAGAATTAGTAACATTTCAGCCGTAGCATTAGCGACAGGCCCCACTAACATATCACTAGCAGCATTATAGGGGGAGCACAGTCTTAGTTCCATTTCAGTAATAGTAGCAGCCTACACAGGCCCCAGGAACAATTCCGAAGCAGCAGTATAGGAGGAGCATAGTCTTAGTTCCATTTAAGTCATTGTAGCAGCCTACACAGGCCCCAGGAACAATTCCGAAGCAGCAGTATAGTGGGAGCGCAGTCTTAGTTCCATTTCAGTAGCTGCAGTATAGCCAAGGCCCAAGTTACATTTATGTAGCTAAAGTGTAGGCCAACCCCACACACACTTCTGTACCATGAGTGCAGGCGAAGAACATACAAATTGCTATGATTACACTGTAGGTGAGGGCCCCAAAAAATTGGTGTACCAACAGTACTAATGTACCTCAGTAAAAATTGGCCATGCCCAACCAAGATGGCAGGTGAAACCCATTAATCGCTTTGGTGAATGTGGCTTAAGTGGTAACTAGGCCTGGAGGCAGCCCAGTTTAACGAAAAATTGGTTCAAGTTAAAGTTTCAACGCTTTTAAGAGCATTGAAACATATAAAAATTGTTTAGAAAAATTAGATGAGTGAGCCTTGTGGCCCTAAGAAAAATTGCCCGTTCAGCGTGATTACGTGAGGTTTCAGGAGGAGGAGCAGGAGGAGGCGGAGGAATATTAGACACAGATTGATGAAGCAGAAATATCCCCGTTTTGGATGGTGAGAGAGAACGTAGCTTCCATCCGCGGGTGCAGCCTACGTATTGCTTACGTATCGCTGCTGTCCGCTGGTGGAGAAGAGAAGTCTGGGGAAATCCAGGCTTTGTTCATCTTGATGAGTGTTAGCCTGTCGGCACTGTCGGTTGACAGGCGGGTACGCTTATCTGTGATGATTCCCCCAGCCGCACTAAACACCCTTTCCGACAAGACGCTAGCCGCAGGACAAGCAAGCACCTCCAGGGCATACAGAGCGAGTTCAGGCCACGGGTCCAGCTTCGACACCCAGTAGTTGTAGGTGGCAGAGGCGTCACGGAGGACGGTCGTGCGATCGGCTACGTACTCCCTCACCATCCTTTTACAGTGCTCCGGCCGACTCAGCCTTGACTGGGGAGCGGTGACACAGTCTTGCTGGGGAGCCATAAAGCTGTCCAGGCCCTTAAAGACTGTTGCACTGCCTGGGCTGTACATGCTGCTCGATCTCCGCACCTCCCCTGCTACCTGGCCCTCGGAACTGCGCCTTCTGCCACTAGCGCTGTCGGATGGGAATTTTACCATCAGCTTGTCCGCCAGGGTCCTGTGGTATAGCAACACTCTCGAACCCCTTTCCTCTTCGGGAATGAGAGTGGGAAGGTTCTCCTTATAGCGTGGGTCGAGCAGTGTGTACACCCAGTAATCCGTAGTGGCCAGAATGCGTGTAACGCGAGGGTCACGAGAAAGGCATCCTAACATGAAGTCAGCCATGTGTGCCAGGGTACCTGTACGCAACACATGGCTGTCCGCACTAGGAAGATCACTTTCAGGATCCTCCTCCTCCTCCTCCTCCTCAGGCCATACACGCTGAAAGGATGACAGGCAAGCAGCATGGGTACCGTCAGCAGTGGGCCAAGCTGTCTCTTCCCCCTCCTCCTCATCCTCCTCATGCTCCTCCTCCTCCTCCTGAACGCGCTGAGATATAGACAGGAGGGTGCTCTGACTATCCAGCGACATACTGTCTTCCCCCGGCTCTGTTTCCGAGCGCAAAACGGCTGCCTTTATGGTTTGCAGGGAACTTCTCAAGATGCATAGCAGAGGAATGGTGACGCTAATGATTGCAGCATCGCCGCTCACCACCTGGGTAGACTGCTCAAAGTTTCGAAGGACCTGGCAGATGTCTGCCAACCAGGCCCACTCTTCTGAAAAGAATTGAGGAGGCTGACTCCCACTGCGCTGCCCATGTTAGAGTTGGTATTCCACTATAGCTCTACGCTGCTCATAGAGCCTAGCCAACATGTGGAGCGTAGAGTTCCACCGTGTGGGCACGTCGCACAGCAGTCGGTGCACTGGCAGATTAAACCGATGTTGCAGGGTGCGCAGGGTGGCAGCGTATGTGTGGGACTTGCGGAAATGTGCGCAGAGCCGGCGCACCTTTCCGAGCAGGTCTGACAAGCGTGGGTAGCTTTTCAGAAAGCGCTGAACCACCAAATTAAAGACGTGGGCCAGGCATGGCACGTGCGTGAGGCTGCCGAGCTGCAGAGCCGCCACCAGGTTACGGCCGTTGTCACACACGACCATGCCCGGTTGGAGGCTCAGCGGCGAAAGCCAACGGTCGGTCTGCTCTGTCAGACCCTGCAGCAGTTCGTGGGCCGTGTGCCTCCTATCTCCTAAGCTGAGTAGTTTCAGCACGGCCTGCTGACGCTTGCCCACCGCTGTGCTGCCACGCCGCGCGACACCGACTGCTGGCGACGTCCTGCTGCTGCTGACACATCTAGACTGCGAGACAGAGGTTGAGGAGGAGGAGGAGGGTGCTTTAGTGGAGGAAGCATACACCGCCGAACATACCACCACCGAGCTGGGGCCCGCAATTCTGGGGGTGGGTAGGACGTGAGCGGTCCCAGGCTCTGACTCTGTCCCAGCCTCCACTAAATTCACCCAATGTGCCGTCAGGGAGATGTAGTGGCCCTGCCCGCCTGTGCTTGTCCACGTGTCCGTAGTTAAGTGGACCTTGCCACTAACCGCATTGGTGAGGGCGCGTACAATGTTGCGGGAGACGTGGTCGTGCAGGGCTGGGACGGCACATCGGGAAAAGTAGTGGCGACTGGGAACTGAGTAGCGCGGGGCCGCCGCCACCATCATAGCTTTGAAAGCCTCCGTTTCCACAACCCTATACGGCAGCATCTCAAGGCTGATATATTTGGCTATGTTGACGGTTAACGATTGAGCGTGCGGGTGCGTGGCGGCGTACTTGCGCTTGCGCTCCAACACTTGCGCTAGCGACGGCTGGACTGTGCGGTGCGAGACATTGGTGGATGGGGCCGAGGACAGCGGAGGTGAGGGTGTGGGTGCAGGCCAGGAGACGGTAGTGCCTGTGTCCTGAGAGGGGGGTTGGATCTCAGTGGCAGGTTGGGGCACAGGGGGAGAGGCAGCGGTGCAAACCGGAGGCGGTGAACGGCCTTCGTCCCACCTTGTGGGGTGCTTGGCCATCATATGTCTGCGCATGCTGGTGGTGGTGAGGCTGTTGGTGGTGGCTCCCCGGCTGATCTTGGCGCGACAAAGGTTGCACACCACTGTTCGTCGGTCGTCAGGCGTCTCTGTGAAAAACTGCCAGACCTTAGAGCACCTCGGCCTCTGCAGGGTGGCATGGCGCGAGGGTGCGCTTTGGGAAACAGTTGGTGGATTATTCGGTCTGGCCCTGCCTCCACCCCTGGCCACCGCACTGCCTCTTGCAACCTGCCCTGCTTCTGCCCTTGCCTGCCCCTCTGAAGACCTGTCCTGAGTAGGCGTTACACACCAGGTGGGGTCAGTCACCTCATCGTCCTGCTGCTCTTCCTCCGAATCCTCTGTGCGCTCCTCCCTCGGACTTACTGCCCTTACTACTACCTCACTGCAAGACAACTGTGTCTCATCGTCATCGTCCTCCTCACCCACTGAAAGGTCTTGAGACAGTTGCCGGAAGTCCCCAGCCTCATCCCCCGGACCCCGGGAACTTTCCAATGCTTGTGCATCAGTGACGATAAACTCCTCTGGTGGGAGAGGAACCACTGCTGCCCAATCTGAGCAGGGGCCCGAGAACAGTTCCTGGTTGTGTTCCCGCTCCTGAGCATGTGTCATTGTAGTGGAGTGAGGAGGCTGGGAGGAAGGAGGAGCAGCAGACAGAGGATTCGGATTTGCAGCACTGGACGGCGCAGAACTCTGGGTGGATGATAGCTTGCTCGAAGCACTTTCTGCCATCCACGACAGGACCTGCTCATACTGCTCATTTTCTAATAAAGGTCTACCGCGTGGACCCATTAATTGTGAGATGAATGTGGGGACGCCAGAAACGTGCCTCTCTCCTAATCCCGCAGCAGTCGGCTGTGATACACCTGGATCAGGAGCTCGGCCTGTGCCCACACCCTGACTTGGGCCTCCGCGTCCTCGCCCGCGTCCACGTCCTCTAGGCCTACCCCTACCCCTTAGCATGCTGTATTACCAGTCGTGCAGAAACAGAACGCTGTAATTAAATGTGCCGCTTATTGGCCTGTGGTTGGAGGCTGACTTCCCTTACGGAACGCACAGCAGAGCCAGGAAACAATTTTGCGCACGCCTGTAGTGAGACGTAGGTGCGTATGACTGAGCTAGTGGAATTCACAGCGCAGAAGCAGTCAAGTGGCCAAAGGCCACTAGTAGGCCTTAAGTATTTTGCTTCTATTTTTTTAAAATGCTGAGCTGATACAGCAGACAGATACTGTAGGCAGCGTATAATATTATGTATACTGTTTCCCTCTGGCGGGATGACAGCGCTGATGTAACAGAGACAGCAGATCCAGGAAACAATTTTGCGCAAGCCTGCTGTAACGCTTAGCTGCGTATTAATTAGGACTACAACCCCCAGCAGATAGATACTGTAGGCAGCGTATAATATTATGTATACTGTTTCCCTCTGGCGGGATGACAGCGATCATGTAACAGAGACAGCAGATCCAGGAAACAATTTTGCGCAAGCCTGCTGTAACGCTTAGCTGCGTATTAATTAGGACTACAACCCCCAGCAGATAGATACTGTAGGCAGCGTATAATATTATGCATACTGTTTCCCTCTGGCAGGA